>NC_091817.1:48858957-49167290 GCF_041296235.1 Equus asinus | reverse complement strand
TTCAATCTGGGGCCAAATGTCATTCCCAGGGAGCAGCCCTGACCCCTGCCCTCCACCCTGTGAGCATCCTGGGCTTCCTAGGACTGGGGTCATCACCCAGGAAGGAGTGACGGGGACAGAGGTGTTGGCATCCAGCCCCCCATCCAGCTACTTCATCCGAGGCAGGTGGTGTGTCTCTGAGCCTCAGTTTCCCCAGCTGTGGACTGGGTGTAGTAACAGGATCCTTGAGGTCTCTGTGAAGATTCACGAGATAAGGCGCAGACGGCACGCAGCCCAGTGGCGCCGTCAGTGGATATTCTGTGGGCGAGTTTCCCTTTCATAGCAGCTGTACTGAGATACAGCTGACACACCACCACACTCTCCTGTTGAAAGCGCAATTCAGTGGCATCTATCTAGTACGTCTCCAGTTGTGCACCCATCGCCATAATCTAATTTTATAATGTTTCCATCACCCTAAAGGGAAACCGCACACCCACTGGCGGTCTCTCCCCATTCCCCCAGCTCCTGGCAACTGCCAATCTGCTCTGTTTCTGCTATTGTTTTGTGGAAAGTATTTCTCTGGGAGGGGTTAGGGAGCCAAGGGCTGGCAAGCGGTAGGTTCAAGCAGCTGCCGGGGGCGGGAGGGGAGCGTGCACAGGAGGGCAGGACCAGGTGACACCGCGGCAGGGCCAGCGCTGCGGCCCCTCCCTGCTCTCCCACGGCCCCAGCCACCTTTGAGCTGCTTTGACGCTGGAGTTCCTTTTTCAGTTAAAATCTGACAAAACTCTAGAAAACCACCGTCCTAGAACAGAACAGTAGGAGACAGAAGGGGAGTGAAGGGAACACAGGAGCGTCCTCCCACAGCCCCGCTCAGTCACCGCAGGCCGCCAGCCACCACTGGGGACAGCAGGTCTGGTGGGCTCATTCCTCCACTCGCTCAGTGTGCACTGACCAGGCAAGACCACATGCTGGACACCTGCAGGCACCAAGGCCCCAAAGCACAGGGTCGGCCCTGCCCGGGGGAGTGGAAGGTCTGACGGGGAAGGCTGGTCTGGATACAACCATGGAGCAGTGAGCGCTGCCGACTCTGGGAGGGGATGCGGGCTCCCTGAGGAAGCAGGTGCAGGCGTGGCCCGGCTGAGAGGTGACAGGTTGGCTGAGGGAAGAAAGTTCCAGGATGAAGGGCCAGCAAGTGCAAAGGCCCAGAGGCAGGGGAGGGAGTAATGTGTCAGGAGACTGGGGGAGGTGACAGTGTGCAGGAGCATCTGCCTCCTGGGGAGGGGGTGGGGTAGTGGAATAATATCCTCAAGACGGTGGGTTTAAAACCTCCCACTGTCTGGCTGTTGTGGCTGGATATTTTCCTTTTAAAAATATACAAAAGCAATATGGGTTCTTTAAAATGTTTTAAATAAAAAATTCATTAAATAACTTCCCCTTCGAACCCTCCCCCATCTATTCACTGTCCCACAGGCAGCCAGTCTTAATTCCTAGGGGATTCTCTTTCAGCTCTTTTCCCAGGTACTCATAGGCACAACACATCTTATTTCTGACACAGAAATGGGGTCACACTCTATAAATCTTTCCCTAGCCCTTGATTTTGGCTTTACTACATCATGGACGCCTCTGTTACGGCTCACTAAGAGAGTTCTCGTCGTTTTTAATGCCTGTGACATGTCACACTGTGTGGACGCTCCAGGCTCCCAAGCTCACACACATCAGAAACTCTGGACCAAGAGTTCACCTACCACGCTCTTTGCTTTTGATGTTTTCACCCTAACACCGTATCTTGGAGATTGTTCCAGTTCAGCAAACACAGAGCTTTCTTGTTCTTTTTAATGGATTTTGTGCTGAAACACACTGAGCCTGGGGCCGGCCCGGTGGCGCAGCGGTTAAGTTAACACGCTCTGGTTCGGATCCCGGGTGCGGACATGGCACCGCTTGGCACGCCATGCTGTGGCAGGCATCCCACATATAAAGTAGAGGAAGATGGGCACCGGTGTTAGCTCAGGGCCAGTCTTCCTCAGCAAAAAGAGGAGGATTAGCAGCAGCTAGCTCAGGGCTAATCTTCCTAAAAAATAAATAAATAAATAAACCAACCCTGAGCCGGCCCCTGCTGACGGATGGCAGGCTGTTGCCCATCCCCCGCTCTTACATATCTTGGTCCAGGGACACCCTGGTGCATCCGATGCTGCGCACAGATGTGTCTTCAGGACACGCTTCCACAGAGGCAGCTGCCCCTTCCCCACATCTTCTCCAATTCAGTGGATTATCACTTATTTTTCTTTCCCAAGCTGACAGATGAAACAACGCATTATCTCATTGTAGTTCTAACTTGCATCTCAGTTATTAGGCGTGAAGCTGGGTTTTTTCTTGAGGGTTTGTGGGAATGTTCATAAAGAAACTCTACGAGGCTGCCACTGCCATCCCCATTTCACAGGCAAGAACACTGAGGTCTCTGGAGGGAAGCCCTGCCCAGGGGCACAGCTGGTGCATTTACCTTCCCCAGCTGGGTCTGAGCCCGGGGAGCCCAGAGAGAAGGCCCTCTGGGGGTGTGGGGGGGGGGAGCCTCTCCCGGTTACCAAGGCAACCCACAGGCTCCTGTTCACTAGAAAGCAAGTCTCTTAAAGAGCTGATTTTCCAGCACCATTTTGCCCTCCTTCCCGCTGCCTCCCCGCGCAGGCCTCAGCCTATGTTTAGACCGAGTGCCCCCTCTTTCCCTCCCTCACCCCACACCCCGAGCCCCCGCACCCCAGGAGCAGCAGATGAAGGGCCGCCCTGCGTGTAGCCTGTGCACCCATGGAGCAAGTGGAAGGAAGGCTGATTCGGGCGCTGCGTTTCCACTGGCGCAGGCTGGCGCGCAGGCCACATCTGCCAGCCCTTGTCTGAGAACCTCGGGCAGGGGTGGGGGGCGGGACAGCAGCGTGGGGTGTGTCCCCAAGGCAGGATGAGCCAAGTCCAGCCACCTCAGGCATTGTTTCCTGGGGCACACAAGGCTGGGCTGGGAGGCCTCGCCCATGGGTGCGTATTGACTTAAAAACCAGTGGGGTGGCAGCACCCACGTCCTCCTTCATTTGCCTACTTGATGACCTGCCTGAAACCTGATCTTTGAAACAACCCAGTTACATTCAGTTAACAAAGAAACCGGTGCGTCCACTGTCTGCACCGGGCCCAGGACCACTGGGCTCCTTGGGTCAAGGGGGAAAAGTACACACTCTCCAGGAATCTGCCATGTCACCACCAAACATGCTGTGACGCTATCAGCTCAGAGTGGCCCCATGTGCCCAGCTCTGACCCTCCAGGACCCCAGGTCCCCGCCAGGGCAGAGGGCATGGTGGAAGGTGGTCTCACTCCCCAACACCACCGGTCACCATCATGGGATGATGAAGGGGGGGCCAGGTAGCCAGAACCTGCCCCTGTGAGCCCAGGCCCCAAGGGACCCCAGCTCGTGGTCCCACAGACCTCACTCCCGCAACAGGTTCAAAGCTGCCACAATACGGAACGTCAAGACGGCTATACCAAGCATTAAACCCCAAGTGCAGATCCCTCCTGGGCATGGGCCCCAGGTGACCGGGTGATGGCACTGTCCACACACCCAGAAGTGGTGACGGGTGTGCGGTCTCCAGACTCAGGGGGGCCTGGGTCCATTCCCACTGGCCCCTCCACCTCTGACCAAATGCCGCTTCTCCTGGGAAGTCCTTCCCCCAGCCACTCCCCAGCCTGGCCCGGGTTCCCCTCCTTCCTCCACCCTCCTCAGGAGCTCTGGGAGCCCCAGGACTTTGATCCCAGTTTGCACAAGCTCCGGGAGAGCAGGGATCTGCATCCCCCACACCAAGATTGGGGGCCGGTGCGGGGGGGGCCCCCAGACAGCCTCTGTTGAACCGATGAAGCGACGTATGCATGTGATTTTCCAGGAACGTCTGCCTCCTTCCCACCAGCTCCTCGGGAAGGGGACGGTGACCATCTTGTTGACAGGGTCTGGTGCCCCAGTGGGTGCTCAGGAGGTGTCTGTCTCATGAACGAGTGGATGGAAAGGAGGACGGAACAGCAAGAGCAAAGGCATGGAAGCAGGACGGAGAGGAGGCTGACGGATGGTGCCGTGGTTGAAGGAACGGGCCGCTCGCATGGGTGGACCCTCACCTGTTGTTCAGCCACTTGGATCCTGGTACCTGGTGCACCGCTGTTGACCCAGCAGAATCAGCAAGCGTTTGTTGATGGAATCAACAAACTAAGGCCGAGCGGAGCCCTAGGGGACCTTGGACAGCAAGCAGGGACATCAGGCAGGCGCCGTGTAGGTAGGGAAAGCCTTCCACCAGTGACCCCGTGGATGTCACTTGCTGGCTTCCTTCTCCCAGGGTCTCCCTTGCAGGATAAACGGTGGCAAAGCCTGTTCACAGGCAGCACCATCCTTCTGGCAGATTCCCCCAAGACCACCATCCGTGCTGCTGGGCACCAAGGACGCACCTGTGCCAGCTCAGACCCCTCCTCGTGACCGTCATCCTTCCTGCCCCTGCAGAGTGAGAGCGAGCTTGGTCAGGGCCGTGGGCTTCCAGGATCTGGCTGCTGCAGGCAGGGTGGGCCGACCTCTGCCACCGGCCCGCTCTGTACAGCTCCCCACCTCCGAGTCTCCATCGTGGAAGGGCTGGGGTGTCCCGGAGGCAGTTAAAGGAGCAGCTCCCGCGTCCTGTTGGACACAGGTGGCTGGCCCAGAGGCCCCAGTGGCCTGGAGGCGGCCGGTGCAGCCCCAGGCACGTGCAGCCGGACACTTACCGTGTGATGCTGGCACGTTACTCCAGCCTATCTGACCCCAGAGCCCCGAAACCTAAAATAGGGGTCCAGAGTGTCAGCACACACAGGTCCTCCAATGGGGCCACACCAGAACATGCGTTGTGCTGCGGCCGCCGCCCTCACCACAATCAGCATTACTCCTCCTGCCCTGCCTGCATCCAGCTCGGATGCCCTCCTCTCAGGGCAGTGGCTCTCACACATCATGCCACTTGGTCCCGGCAACCACCGGGAGCCAGGCCTGGTGGGGGGCAGGGTTCAGACCCCCACGGCCTGCACTTCCCACATGGCATCATCTGGGCGCTCGGTGCTAGGACCACCCCACCCCACAACGAGGATGCCGAGGCACAGAGGACATGACAGGCAAGTGGCGGAGGGGGGACCGGGTCCTGCTCTTCCCTACTGTGATAAAGTACAGGCCTGGGCGCCAGCTTTAGCCTAAAGTAACCAAGTCTCTCCTTTTTTCAGCTCCTCCCAAGTCAGGCGAGGGGGAGATGAGACACTTGGCACGCGCTTTCAGCCCCACCACGCCCACCCCAACTGGCAGGCGGGCATCCGGAATCCCGAATCTCTCACCCACTGACGTGCCCAGCTGTCCTGCAGGAGCCGAGGGGGAGCCTTTCAGCCCACCCCCGCCCCTATGGCTAGCCGCTCCCTGAATGGACGACACCCCTGCTGTGAGGGCCCAGGGCAGACTCCCTCCCCACCCCGCAGACTACAGATGTCCTTCGTCTGCTTGGCACGAGAGGGAAACGCCAGCGGCTATTCCTCCACATCCCTCTGGAGAGGCTGGGAGAGATTTCAGTTCTCGGAAGGCAGAGTCGCGGGAACTTAACCTCACGGGACCTTGGGAGGAGTAATGAGATGTTTGTGAAGCGTCTACAGCTCCCTGGAGACCAGCTCGGGGCGTGCACAAGGAGCCAGCAGGAGGCACTCTGCCCAGCACGGTGTCCCAGGTGGCTGAGGGGAGTGGGGGCTCGGAGGCCTGGGTCCCCCCAGGGTTCATGGGGAAGCCTGTTCCCCATTCTGTGGTGGAGGAGGGTGGGGAGGTGGCCTGGAGTCCAGTGCAACGGGCAAGACCACCTGCTGGACACATGCAGGCACCAGGGACGGGGACAGCACAAAGGGCCCAGAGCCGGCCAGGCGAGGACCCATTGAGACACGGACCATCCATTCACCAGGACCGTGTGCGGCCTGCTCCCTCAGGGAGGGAGGGACGGGCTGGAACACGTGGGGAGCACGGCCCTCACCTCAGTCGGCTCCCTAACACCCCCAGACACTCGGCAGGGACGGGTGATTCTCTCCCATTTTACAAAAAAGGAAACTGAGTCGTCGGCTGTACGGAGGCGGGGTTGGCACGACAGGCCGCACTCTGGGAACCGTCTCCCCCACCCTCGCACGAGGGGCAGCGAGACGTCCTCATCTCCCCTAACAGAGAGGGACTGAGCTCAGCGGTGCTCACGACTTATCTGAGGGATGACTTTTTCAGATTGATGTGACACCCTCAATCTGCCCCGGCTTGGGGAGAGCGCCACTGCAGTGGGGTGAACGGTGACCCCAAACAGACGTGTCCTGGTCCTAACCCCCAGCACCTGTGAAGGTGACCATATTTAGAAACAGGGTCTTCGCAGATGTGATCTTCCTGGATTATCCGGGTGGGCTCTAAATGCCATCATGAGTCACCTTATAAGAGGACGGAGGGAGATCTGAGACACGGAGGAGAAGGCGGATGTGCGAGGACCAAGGCAGAGAGGGAGCGATGCGGCTGGAGCTGGAAGAGCAGCAAGGACCCTGCCCCGGAGCCGCCAGAGGGAGCGCAGCCCTGCCCACCCCTGGATTTCAGACTGCGGCCTCCAGGACCGAGAGGATAATGTTCATTGTTAAGCCCCCACTTTGTGTTGCTCTGTTAGGGCGGCCAGAGCAACTAGGACACTCCCACAGCCGGCAGAAGAGCACACAGACGCTGGAGCCGGACGGCCTGGGTTCAATCCCAGCCGAGCCGGGTTCTTGCCAGGTGCCAGAGCAGGTCACTTGACGTCTTTTGCCTCAGTTTCCCCATCTGTAGTATGGGAGTATTATACTGCCCAAGTCACGGGGGTGGGATGAGGGTTGCCACGGGGGACACTTGTATCACAGATTACTCAGTGTTCATCTGAAATTCACATACAACTGGGTGTCCTGGGTTCTGTATTTGCTAAGTCTGTGATTACAGTGACACGGCTCACCATCACTTCAGGACGGGGTAACGTGTGCAGTTGGGCGGAAGGACGTCAGGGGCCGGCTGCCTGGCGTCAGGGGTCGGTGACAAGATCCTACTCCAAAGCTGAGGAGGAGTCACGATGACCAATGTTCCCACTGGGGACAGAACATTCTGGAAAGCAGACAAGGTGCTTTGTGAAAACGGCCCCTTCGAAGGGGAGAGGGACCTGAACATGGTGTGTCAGGTGCACTTGAAGGGGGACGTGAGCAGAAGGTGGGCTCACGGCAGGCAGAGAGGACGGGGACAGTTTTTAAGGTCAGCTGAGCTATGGGCAGAATCTGGGCCTCGGGGCCCGTGGGGACGCGGGGTAAGGGCCTCTGATGGGGGGCTGACCCCACCACATTGGGGGCGCCCCGAGAAGACTGCTCCCGCCACACACCAGCCCCACAGTCAGGGATTCTCCTGTGGTTGTTATTACGGATACAAACCGCTCAGCGAGGCCCATGCTGCAGAGTCTGCAGGCGAGAAAGGGCCGGGGCTGCAGGGACCCCACAGGGACCTCAGGCCATGGCCCCCACTCCAGACCAGGTGGGTGGGGGGAACCAAAGCCTCTGTGGGGGATCCAGGTCCAGGTGGGGGATGTGCCACTGACAGCCCCTGAAATAAAACAGCATGTTCCAGACGGCCCTGGCCCTGGGGGCCCGGGGGCAGGGGTTGCGGCTCAGCACCCTGAGGGCCTGCCCAGGGAAGAAGGTTCTAGTCTGGCCACTCTGCAGAGAGCTCAACAACGCCAGTCGGCACCTCCCCCCACCACATCGGAGGGAGGAGTCTGGGGCTGGGAGAGCAGTGGGCGACAGCTCCCAGGTTGATCGGTTCAAGACGCAACCGCTGAGCGCCGCCTGTCTGCCGGGAGCAGGAAGAGCCGGCTTCTGCTCGCCGGAGGCTCACAGCTCTGTGCCGGGAGGCTGGAGGGGGACAGGCTGAGCCAGGCAGGGGCGGGGCTGACCCTGGAGCTGCAGGCGCCTGGCCGCCGCTCCAGCTCCGCCAGCTACCAGCTGAGACCGTGGGCAAGTCACAGGGCCCCCTGGGCCTCAGTTTCCCTGTGTTTCCCTGTGCATGTAACACCCACCTCACCGAGGTGTTCTGAGGACGTAAGTGGCCGGCACTTAAGGGGTTGTTGACTCTGGCATTCACTTCCTGCCTCATCTCACTGAAGTCACTTATTCAGTGACAGTCCCACGAGGGCACAGTCCTGTCCAGCTGCTGCGGCCAGGGCTGCTCCACTGGCATCTCTGAACCGCTGGCTCTGCTGACCAGTCTCCACCCCTGCCTAGGCCTTCTGGAAGGGTCTGCCAGTTCCATCTTTATTGTGGCTAAGGTGGTGGCACCAAGCCAGACTCCTGGGGACACAGGTGAAGGAGACACGGCCACCTCCTCTGCTCCAGGGGTTCCTGACCCTGCTGGAGGGAGAGTTTCAAACTCTAAATACTTCAGTATTTCCTCAAAACAGGGACATTCCCTTACGTAAGCACAATACAGTCAGTTATGCTATAAGGCGACATGTGTTCCCAAAAGTCACTGCACCAGGCAAAACCACAGGGTGGAAAAAACGGGGTTGGAGACACAGCCCTCAAAATTATCATCAGTGACATAGAAAAAAGGAGGGGGGCCGGCCCAGTGGCATAGTGGTTAAGTTTGCACACTCTGCTCCGGCAGCCTGGGGTTTGCCACTTTGGATCCCAGGCATGGACCTATGCAGTGCTCATCAAGCCATGCTGTTGATGTCCCACATATAAAATAGAGGAAGATGGGCACACAGGTTGGCTCAGGGCCACTCTTCCTCAGCAAAAAAAGGATTGGTGGCGGATGTTAGCTTAGGGCCAATCTTCTTCAAAAAAAAAAGAAAAGAAAAGAAAAGGTGGTAACCCAATCAAAATGGCAGCCCAGTGTCATGTGTTAAATGGTTAAACGTAAAACCAGCACAATGAAAGCTGACGAGGGCAGAGTCCCTGGGATGTGGGCCTGGGAGGGAGCGCGGGGCCGCTGTGAGGGAGGAGGGCTGGCCGGGGTCAGAGGGTGAGTGGTGCCTGTGAGTGTGTGGTTCTCACACTCAGGGGCACCGGGTGCTGCAGGCTTCAAGGCGCGTTCGTCCCGCGTGCTCCTTCGCGGCTTGGTTTGAGGTGCGGTCTGTGCTCAGCAGGGAGTCTGGCGGGTGAATCGCACACAGGCAGACACGGCTCCGAGTTACGCTCACACCATCCCTCACCCATCAGTGGCGCTGGAGCGAGGCTGCGTTTTCAGAGCAAGTGCCGCGGGAGAACTGCTACCGCATCAACTACCGCCATCATGACACCGACCTTGAAAGATCCTCTCACCGCCCACCCCACAGACCCAGATCAAACCTCGCCTGTCGTCCACTTTGTCCCCAAGGGCGCGATGTGACAGGTGGCACCGGTGAGGGTGGGGCTACAAGGTTGGCCGCACCAGGCCCCGTGGTGTCCTGGAAGTTGCTGGAACGGGCCTGTGCTTTTCCCTGCAGGCAGCAGGGGGGCCCTGAAGGGATTAAGGAGCAGAGGCCTTCACGGGTCACGGGCTGCCCTGAGGTGGATTTCAGAGGGAGACAAGGAGGAGCCTGTCGGACCCTTGGGTGAGAGGTGATGAGGATCTTGAGTAATGTCTTTATTTAAAGGGCAAATGGAGGAGAACCAATCGGCCAGCCAAGCCCAGGAGACAGAGGGCTCATCCGAAACCCGCAGGGGCTTGGCGGACACCAGCCCCTGACCCAGGACTGACCAGGGCCCTGACCTCCTGCTCCATCCACCCCACAGGACCTCAACCCCAAAACAAACACCCTGGAAGACGAGCTGGGACACCAGTGCCCAATTCCACCAAAAACAGCCATAAAATTAACCCAGACCCATTAGCTGACGGTCTCAAGAAATCAGACATGAGCCTAGCAAAATCAGGCAGCGGGGAAAAAATCCCGCTGTCCTTTTGATTTCAGTTCCGTGGGGACGCAGAGTCTGCGGCCGACAGAGACCTCTGGCGGCTGGTTCACGGGGTCCTCAGAGGTCACCGGAGCACCTCGCCGTCCAGGCGCCTCACACAGAGCTGCCCACAGCTCCCCTCCACAGCGGGACACGGGGCGGCTGGCCCTGGATGCAGGGGAGCATGGGAGGAGCCTGAGCTCTCGGACAGGCACCTGTGACCTTCTCTGTGCCGGGGGCGGGGAGGGGGAGCGGCAGGAGAAGCCCCTGGCTGTCTCAGGATGGTTTTAAATACATAAGGCATGGGGTTGCAAAGGAAACCAATTATTTAAATGTTATTTACAAAGCACGTTGGTGAGATGGTCACGGTCACATCACGCTTTGTGACAAACACGTGAATGACCAGCCATAGCCGGGGCCTAAAACAGGCCGTCGCCCAGAGCAGTGCTGGGCGAATGCTCCTTCATGATCTGGAACCACTGTGACACACGACACAGCGTCTGCGGCCAGGTCGCAGGCCCTGCCCCACCAGCTGCGGCTGGCTGGTGTTCGTAGTCGGGGAAAATGCCAAGGTTCATCCAGAGGCTGGTGCAAGTGTGCACGGCACCCTTCCCGGCCTGAGTACGTTGAGACCTCGGCGCCAAGGCTGCTGGGACTCCTGGCAGGCCGGGCCTCTCCCTGTACCTCGGGGCTCCCAGGAGGCGTGCTGCTGCTTCAGGAGCCAGGGGCCTGTCCTCCTCAGCTCTCCCCCACCTCAGACACCCAGCTCTCACCACAGCCCACCTCCCTAGACAGTCACAACCACAGCCAGATCCCTACAAGTCCAGCCACGCTCAGGGGTGAAGCCTTGTTCCTCTAAGCGGATCTCTGTCCACAGGTTCAACGACAGCCCTGGAAAGGGTGTGGCCAGAACAGCAGCCCCCAAAGATCTGCATCGCAATGCCTGGGACCTGGGAATGTCACCTCATACAGCAAAAGGGTCTTTGCAGCTGTGACTAAGTTAAGGACCTTGAGATGGAGAGACGATCCTGGAGTACGTGGGTGGGCCCCATGTCATCACAGGGTCCCTGTGAGAAGCGGCAGGAGGGTCAGAGATGTGACAGCGGAAGCAGAGGTCAGAGAGCCAGAGATGTGACCGCGCGCCAAGGCTGGCTTTGGAGATGGAGGAAGGGGCCAGGAGCCAAGGGCAGTGGGGCCTCGAGAAGCTGGAGAAGACAACGAACACGTGTTCCCCTGGAGCCTCCGGGAGGACCCAGCCCTGCCGGCACCCCGATCTAGGCGTCTGACCTCCCGAACTGTCATATAATAAACGAGTTTTAAGACACTGAGTCTGTAGTAGTTACGGCAACAAGAGAAAACCAACACAAAGGTAGGAAGAAGAGTGCTCGGAGTGACTGTGCTGCTGGGGGAGGAGGCTCAGACGGCTGTGTCGAGTCTGCTGTGCGCCTGGCGCCGAGCTGAGGTTGTGAGGCAGGTACGGCCAGTAGTTACATAACAGTGTTTCGGTCAACGATGGACCGCATATACGATGGTGGTCCCATAAGATTAGTGCCATAGAGCCTAGGTGTGCAGTTGGCTGTGACATCTAGGTCTGTAAGTACACTCTATGATGCTCACACAAGGACGAAATCACCTAACGACGCATTTCTCAGAAGGCATCCCCGTCGTTAGGCGACATATGACTATCATCATTATCCATCTGGCAGATGGGGAAACTGAGGCTCAGAGAAACTATAATGGGTTGAGGAACATCCATCAGATGTGGCCCAGGAGGACACGCGATCCCCCAACTCTGACATCAAGCCGCCGGCCTCCAGGCACTCCCTCCAGATTTATGTGGGTCTGTCATTTAGAGCCCAAGATGTCCGGCGAGGTGGGTACTGTTGTCCCATCTGAGAGACGAGGACAGTGAGGCCCAGGGAGGTGACGCGATGTGTAAGAGCCAGCGTATCTGAGAAGAGGGGGGCGGTGGGCAGGCACAGAGACCCGTGTGGGGGGGTGCGGCTTCTTCTCTGCAATGTGGGGAGGCCGAGGGCTGCAGAGGAAACGTGAGGATGCAGCTGTGGACGTGTGCCAGCCCTCCACGTCCTGGGCCCGGGGCTCCAGGGACCACAGCACAAGAGCATGGGGCCAAGGTGCCCGGTTCTCCTGGGAGCCCAGGGTGGGGGAAGGGTAGTCACCAGCCTTCAGGGTCCTGAGAGAAAATGGAGTGTGGGACCTATAGGCTTGGCCACCACCAGGGAGCCAAGTCCTGGGAACGCCCCTCCAGGAACGCCCCTTAACTCAGCCCGGGTCTGGAAAGCTGCACCAGGCGGAGATCTGTTTGTTCTCCCTGCAGAACCACCCAGCTGAAGGAGAGGTCTGCTCTGAGGAAAAGCTCATTCCCCTGAAACAGCCTCCAGGGAGAGCCTTTCTTGGAAGGATGTCACCATCTAGAACATTCTCTTGGGTGATGCTAACAACACAGCCACCACTTGCTGAGGGCTCAGGACTTGGTGTCATCCTTTTCTGTCCTCACCACAGCCTGGGGACGGGTCCTGTCTTAACTCCTCTACAGACGGGGAAACCGAGGCTCGGAGAGGTGACGGCACTCACCCAGGGTTTCAGAGCAGTGAGTGGAGGACCAGGGGCCGGAGCTCCCTCCCCACCTCCTGGGGGTCAGGGGATGGCCTCTTCCTGCCACAGAGAGGGATGGCTCAGAGGGGGATGTGGGGCCCGCCCCTGCCACCCAGACCTCTCACCCAGCCAGCACTGACTCACACCTACGGTGCAAAGTATGGGGGATGCAGCGCCACCCAAGACCCCAAGATTTAATCCTCCCTTAAAACCGTTCACAAACCAGGCGGGGAGAGGCAGTGACAGCCCTGAGAAGGGGCACCTCACAGAGCCTGGGGGCGGGGAGCAGTGCCAAGGCCCCAAGTAAAGGAGAGTGGGCCCGGCACTCCAAGGGGGCACAGAGCCTGAGAGGGCGGCTGCAGGGCGGGGGCCCGGGATGGGGAAGGGACGAGATGAGGCCGTCCATGGTGCCGAAGCTCTGGGACTCCCCCTTTTGGGGGTGGGAAGCGCTGCAGGTTCTAAGCTGGGGAGACAGTGGGATCTGCCCCTGGGGAACCTGATTCTGGCTGCAGTAGAGAGTAGGGGGGCCAGAGGAGAGACCCGGGAGGGGCTGCCATCTGCTCCAGGCAAGACGGTGACAGGACCCACAGGAGGAGCGAGGGGCTGGAGGGCCACTCTCCCCACCTCTGATCAGAGATGGGCTGGGGAGGGAGAGGCAGAGGGAGGTCCAGGATGTGTCCGGGTTTCTGGCCTGCCCAGGTGAGTGGACGGTGGTGCCTTTCACTGAGATGGGAAGCCTAGATTTAACAGAAGCTCATACAACATGGTACAGGCACACGCCCACTAGGACGGCCACTATCAGAAAACAGAAACAAGTGTTGGCGAGGACGTGAGAAAATGGAGCCCTGTGTGCTGTCGGTGGGAATGTAAATGGTGCAGGCGCTGTGGGGAACAGTCTGGAGAGCCCTCAAAATATTAAACATGGAATTATCATACGATCCAGCAATTCCACTTCTGGGTGTATCCCCAAAGGAATACCAAGCAAGGTCTCGAAGAGATACTTGTACACCATGTTCCAGTAGCGAAAACATGGAGGCAACCTGAGTGTCCCCCAATGGATGGATGGAGAAACAAAATGTGGTCCATCCACACAGTGGAGCATTATTCAGCCTTGAAAAGGAAGGGGATTCTGACACACACTACAGCATGGATGGACCTTGAGGACACTGTGCTAAGGGAGACAGACACACAAAAGGACAAACACTGTATGACCCCATGTATATGACGTCCCCAGAGTTGTCAAATTCATAGAGACAGAAAGTAGGACGGTGGGCGCCAGGGCCTGGGGAGGGGGAGGGGAGCACGTGTTCAATGAGCACAGAGTCTCAGTTTGGGAAGACGGAAAAGTTCAGGAGACGGACGGTGGGGATGGTCGCACAACAATGTGAATGTCATTAAGGCCACTGAACTATACACTTAAAAATGGTTAAAATGGGGCCAGCCTGGTGGTATAGTGGGTAAGTTCAGCGTGCTCCACTTCAGCGGCCTGAGGTTCGCTGGTTCGCATCCCGGGTGTCACCTACACCACTTGTCAGCCATGCTGTGGAGGTGACCCACATATAAAGTAGAGGAAGATTGGCAGAGATGTTAGCTCAGGGACAAGCTTACTCCAGCAAAAAGAGGAAGACTGCCAACAGATGTTAGCTCCAGGACAATCTTCCTCACCCCCTCCCCCAAAAAAAGTTTAAAATGGTAAAATTTATGTGTATTTTACAATTTTATAAATTTGCAAAAAAATGCCATAGGCACCAAGGGCCGGAGAGGAGCACCTGTGTCTGCCTCCCTGCAAGTCCTTCCTCCGGGACAGCTGAGGGATGAACACGGGCACCTCTCTTGGTGGCCCCGCTGTGTGCCCATGACAGGCATTACTAATCAATCAAGCCCCCTCCACTGACCCAGACTTGGCCTCAGAATCCTTCTCAACCCAGAGCCCTAGGCAGCCACTACCAATCAATCAGAGATGGTGGCAAGCTGCTCGCCCCAAGCGGCTCCACAGCCAGTCTAAACCAGCGCCGGGCCCGGGACCCAGGGCAGGCTGTCCCAGCCTTGGCTGTGGGTGCTCCCACAGGGCACCTTGGCCAGTGCCCATGACAACTGAGGTCTCAGCGACTGTGGCACCCTGCCGGTAATTGCTCCCTCCTTCAGCCACTTCACGTAATGACTCTGCCAGGCACCAGCCAGTCCAGCCGCCTGCTGGGTAAATAACTAACGAGGCTCATTCAGCTAGAAGGGGGAGGAACCCGGGACTGTGGGGGGCAGACGCCAGTGCTCCAACCCCCGAAGCCAGTCCACCGACTGTGGTCAAAGTTCAGACCCTGGGAACCCTGTCGTCAGGCCCCAGGCAGGCGCGTGGAGAAGGAAGATGGTCAGGAAGCCCAGCTGGCTTGTCCAGCTCCCCCAAGGCCAGGAGCACGCCCTGCACCCCACCTGCCAACGCCCATGCATGGGGTCACCTGGAAGTCCTCCCCTCTCTGCACTGTCCTCCCTTGCCTGGCTCTGTGTCAGAATCCACAGGTGGAGACAGAGAGACAGATAGACAGAGGGAATCCTTGTCCTAATGCTCTTGAGCTTTTCCCAGAAGGCAGAGGACACAGAATCCTCCATCGGGATGCACTGCATTTGGGGTTCAAATCCCGGCCTGGCTGTTGATCAGCTCTGGGACCTCAGGAAGTAACTCTTTCGCATTCGTGCAGTATTGGCTGAGCACCTCCTTGGTGCCAGGTTTGCGTCAGGCCCCAGAGACACCAGTTAATAAGCCAGCCGCGCCTTGGCACCCAGAGAACGAGCAGTCACGGGTAGGTGGGGCGGACGAGGGCCAGGCCCACTGCCCTCCCAGGACGGAGCAGCACAGGCCACTGCAGGACCTGGCCCCTGGTACTCGGGGAGGGCTGTGCAGAGGACAGATACCCAGGTCCTCAAGAATGACCACTCTGTGGCCAGGTGTGGCAGAGGCAGCTGCGGCCCCCAGGAGCCACTCGCCCTCCCCCACAGCAGGGTGCATGGCCACCCAGAATGAGGACATTTCCCAGCCTCCCTTGCAGCAGGGGGGCCATGTAACCTAGTTGTGGCCGATGGGGTATGAACACAGTGCCACGCGCACCCTGGAGGAGGGACCATCGCGGATGCCGCCCGTGAGAAAGAAGCAACTCTCTTAATTAGGCCACTGTTAGCTTTTTTATTATGGTAAATTATATAAAACACAAAATTTGCCATGTTCTCCTCCAGAATGTTTTATACCCAGTGAGATTCTTCAGGTTGAATGGAGCCAGATATCTAAGTGGATTAATTGTTATTTATAACAACATATTGAACCATGAAGCATGGGTGACTCCCCATCACTCGCTCGCCACTTCAGAAACTGTGCACCTGTCATGAATAAGTGGAGTTTGCCTCCGTACGAGAAAAAAATTAAGCGTATAATTCAGCGGCACTGATTCCATTCACAGTGTTGTGCAACCATCAACAGGCTCTATTTCAACACCTTTTTCACCACCTCAAACAGAAACCCCGCACCCGTTAATAAGGAGTCAGTCCCCCATCCCCTCCCCACCCCGGGAATCCTTCCTCTGCCTCCCATCTGGATGAATTTGCCTCTTCGAGACCTTCACATGAACCGAGTTGAGCTGGATGCGACCTTTGTGTCTGGCTTCCTTCATTCAGCATCACGTTCTCATGGGTCGTCCACGTTGTAGCGAGTATTAACCCTTAAACCACCGTTATTTGGGGTCTTGTCAATCTGGCCTCCTTTCTAACACACCATCTGCTATGGGTTGAACTGTCTCCCCAAAATTCACATGTGCAGCTCTAACCCCCAAATGTGACTGTGCTTGCAGATGGGACCTTGGGAGATAAGGTTAAATGAGGTCATAAGGGTGGGGCCCTAATTGGATAGGACTGGCGGCCTCATAGAAGAGGAGGAGAGCGCGCCATGTGAGGACAGCGAGGGGGCCGTCTGCAACCCAGGGGAGAGGCCGGGCTGAGGCCGCCGGGCTGGCACCTTAATCGTGGACCGCAGCCTCCAGAACCGGGAGAGGCCAGCAGCTGCGGAGGAAGCCGCCCAGGCTGCAATCTTTTGCCCTGGCAGCCAGAGCTCACTAAGAGGACGGACGGACCCGCCAGGAGTGAGAAGAGAGGCTCAAAACATGACAGAAACTCAGTTTCCTCAGCTGTCAAACGGGCGTCAGGGCTCCTATGCCAGTGTCATGCGGGTCCCACAAGGAAGGACATAGAGCCCTGGGGCGCCTGGCTCACAGCAGGCCCAGCAGCGTCCTGCTCGGCTGACCAGCTCACGGAGGGAAGGTCACGGCCAGGGTACCCTGACTGGTTAACTGTCGTGGGCACGGCTTTCCAGCAAAGCTCGAGCCCCTACGCAGGACAGCTCCGCAGAGGCTGGTGGGCGGGGGGTCAGGGATGCAGCGGGGCGGCAACCGCGATGCCCGAGCATGTCCTTGGGGGCAGGCACATGCGTGCCCTTTCCATTCCTCCCCACCACTTAACCCAGAGCCTCCTGGGAGGCAGGCAGGGCTGTGGTGTACACCTGCGACAGCTACACGGGTTCTCCACATGGGTGTCAGGGCATTGGCAGGTGCCAGGCCATGGTTGTTAGGGCCGTCAAGTGGAGTCAACCCCTAGCGCCCCTGTGGATGGCAGAGGGGCCCTGCCCAGTCTTCCTGCGCCGTCCCCGCCCCTGCCGGGGCGCCAGCAGACAGTGCTCCCTGCTGTTCACGGGGTTTTCACAGCTAATGTTTTCAGAAGTGAGTGGCCAGGTCCTTCTTCCTAGTCTGCCTCAGTCCGGAAGCTCCACTGACACCTGCACACACGGGTGACCCTGCTGGCTCTGGAAATCCCGGCGGCAGAGCTTTAAGCATCACAGCCACACGCGGCCACCACAGTGTGACAACTGGCAGATGGGGCTGCAGTGCCCTGACTGTAAACAAACCCAGGCCCCGGCATTGAGAGCGCCGGATCCTAACACCAGACCCCCAGCTGTGCCATATTGGCTGTTAAATATTTTGAATGTCACCCCTGGGAACAGTTAAGATTGTTTAGGGAAAATAGGAAATGAAAATTAAAACTAGAATAGAAAACGACTCTGTTCCATGGACAGGGAAACTGAGGCTCGGCAGTGAAAGGACTTTGCCAAGGGGCCGAGCAGGGAGGCGGGGCGGGTCTGAGGCAGGTCTGGCGGCCTCCTGTGAAGGGGTTACATCCTGTGACAGGGTCACGATGTCCTGTGACCAGGTTATGACACCCTGTGATGGGGTGATGACATTCTATGATGGGGTGATGACGTCCTATGATGGGACAGTGTGATGTCCTGTGATGGGGTGACATCCTGTGACAGGCTTATGATGTCCTGTGACGGGTTTATGATATCCTGTGATAGGTGACATCCTGGGGTGGGGTGATAACGTCCTGTGACGGGGTGATGTCCTGTGACGGGGTGACATCCCATGATGGAGTGATGTCCTGTGACGGGGTTATGACATCCTGTGACAGGGTGACCTCCTGTGATGGGGTGACGTCCTGTGATGGGTTATGACAGCCTGTGACAGACCACACCCCCGGCTCCTTTGGAAGCCCCCATGCTCTGGCAGGGTGGCGGGAAGGGCTGAGCAAGCCGCCTGGCAGCGTGGTCCCCCTGCGGCAGGTGGAATCACAAGCTCTCCATGGAGAGAGGAGAGCAGGGCCACCGTGAGCCTGGACATACGAGTCCCCAAGGCCTTTCTAGCCCCAAAGCGCCACACGGCCCTCGGCTAAGGAAACTGCAGCCAGCATGCACGACAGAAACCTGCTGGGCCACACCCTTTGGGTACCAGGCCACAAAGAGCAGCTCGTCTGCACTGACAATGTTTTCCTGGAGCCAAACTCATGCGGGGATCTATCACGAGTCCTCGTCCGGAGGTCGCCAGGTGACCAGTGCATGTGTGTGGTCACCCTAGAGGAGAAGGCTGGGCCGTGGCCAGAACCCAAAGGCAGAGACGGAACTCAGTGCCCCGCAGGAGAACCCTCTGGCTGCTGTTATCATTTAGCGAGCATCTTGCGGTCCCGCCGCCTGAGGATCCCAGGGTGAAAACAGTGCTGCCGACTGTTACAATCCCTGAGGGCTTCCTGGGGGCATGGACGAGCTGAGCTCCCACAAGCATCCTCCCATTCCACTGCCAGCTGCCCCAGGAGCGGGGTCTGTCATCACGCCTGATGTACACATGAGGAAACTGACGCTCAGAGAGGTGAAGGCTCAAACGAGGTTGGACTGCTGAGGGCTGGGCTGACCCTACAGCCCCCAGCCCTCCTCCATCTGTATCAGAAAGATGCCCTCCTCCCTCTTCTCACTCGTGCACCTGCTGGGCACGGAGAAGGAAACCCTTACGGAGCTCACAGTCCCAACAAATCAATGAAAACTTCTGAACCACAGACAGACACCAACACAGAGGGGAAAAGAAAGTGCTTCGGCATCACAAAAAGGGAGCAGCTGACTCCCTCTCAGAGCTGGGCATGAGTTCAGAGAGGTGGATCTGAACCAGGTCTTGAGGGATGCATAGGAGCTCACCGGGCTGAGCCAAAGGAAAGGTATTTCAAGCAGAGTGAATAGCATGTGCAAAGTGGTGGGGCAGCAGTGCAGGACCACAGCCAGGGCTGCTGGATACAAGGCCAGAATACAAGGAGGGCTGGTCGTCTGGTTGGGGAAGCTGGATTTTATCTCGGAGGCACTGAAGCACTGGAATAGAGATGAGGTTGCTGTTCTCACAGCTGATGACCTGCCAGCCCACCGACCGCAGAGATGACCAGACATGAGCACCGAAGACAGGCAGAAGGGAGCTCTCCCAGAGCGGGGCGCTGTAGAGCAGGGGATCCCGTGCCCCAGGCCAGTTGTCCCCTCCCTGCACTGGTATAGACATTCCACAGAGCTGGGTCGATCCCCACTCGGGTGCCAGACCCCAGAGACCGGCTACCACAGGTGGTTCCACATGGACTAGTCCCATGGTCATTCTGAACCTCTGCGGGCAGCAGGGGGCCAGTGTGACAACCAAGCCCAAGAGTTGCAGAGGACGCCTCGGTGGGGCTGGACCATGACTGCCAGCTGTCCTCTCTGCTCCCCACAAGTCCCTTATGCCCACCGTGCCATCAGCCAGCTCATCCCCTTCGAGAAGAGCAGGGCCCGCAGACCTCACCTCAAAGCCTCATCAGGGACCAATGCCAGTGGTACAGGGAGGGCACAGGTGCCAACGCAAGGGGTCTCCTGGCTGAAGTCCCTGAGGGCCTCCTGTGTCACGCCTGTGCTATGTGGACAGGGGAGGACGGCAGGCATGTGGTCCCTGCCGCAGGGACCCATTGAGGCCCCACACCTGCTCAACGTGGCCACGCTCTGAGCCGTCCGTCCAGCAAGTCTCAGCGCCCACCGGGGGCTCAGTGCCCTCCCCCGGCTCAGGGGCGGTTCAGGGCTCGAGAATGGTGCAGGTACTAAGCACAGAGCCAAAATCTGAACATCCAGATATTCATAAATACACACTTTTTATGTTTTTGCAAAGATACGATATCACACACACGATTTCACTCTAGCCTTACAGTAAGAGCAGCTCAGAAGGCAGCTTTGCTCCAGGACAGAGTATGTCCACCTGGGCTCTGTGTCACATGGAAACACTCAAAAGTGTTTGAATAAAGCGAGATAGTGTGACTGTGGACTCAAGAGAAGCCGCTTCCACACACGCATGCACGTTTATGTGCACAGGAAAAAATACCCCGACAGAGGCACCCCACACAGTCACAGCCGCTCTCTCGGGGCTGGACTCACAGGCTGCATTTCCACCTGACTCTTTAACAAAAAGAGAAGAAAACAGTAACGCCAAGAGCAGGCTGAGGAGAAACGAACAGGCCCAAAGGCCAGCCCGAGAGGGGGGTGGGGAAGGCCCTCCCCTGGGGGGCTGGAGGAAGGGGGCCTTGTTTCAGGGTCCCACCTGCCAGCGTGGGCAGGGGCCTTCCCTCTCTGGTGCTGCGGGGGACCAGCCAGCAGGCTCGAGAGAGCTCAACGGCCCCTGCCAGGGCCAAGCCTGGTGCTGGGAGCTGGGAGACCCTGTGCACGCTGTGGCAGGACGGACTTCAGTTTAAGCAGTGTATCGGTCAGGCTGGGCTGATGCTGTAACAAACAGGCCCAATGACGGATAATGGCTGAGACCCAAGAGACATTTATTTCTTTTTCATGTCAAGTCAAAACCAGGCGTTCCTGAAACAGTGACCATGCAGTGACCACAACTGACCACTGACCTCACAAAGAGGCACGATGGCCTTTCTGTGCCTGCTGTCTTCAGAGTGAGCACCTCTAGAAAGCATTCTTACAGAATCTGATGAGACCTCTCAGTCTCACGACCAGTTTCAGGAAATCCACACGACAGGGGACATCAAATCCGCCCCTGGAGGCTCACAGTACAACCCAGAGTGTGGAAACTTCTACAGAACAAACCACTGTGGTTTCCCAATAAACAGATTGCAAGGAAAAAAGGGCAGGGAGGGACCTATAGCCTAAAAGAGACCTAAGAGACATCACCCAAGGACAACATAGACATCTTATTTTAATCCTGATTTAGGCAAATAAACTAATATAAAAACAAGGCAGCCAGGGCCAGCCTCGTGGCGTAGCAGTTAAGTTCAGCATGCTCCCCTTTGGCAGCCCAGGTTCAGGGGTTCGGATCCTGGGTACAGACCTACACCACTTGTCAGCCATGCCACAGTGGCAACCCACATATAAAAATAAAGGAAGGTTGGCAGAGATGTTAGCTCAGGGCTTATCTTCCTCAGCAAAAAAAAAAAAAAAAAAGAGGCAGCTAGTAGAATGAGAACTGTAGCTGGATTTTTAATATTAGGTATTGGTATTGTTTTTTAGGTGGGATGATATTGGGGTTGTGGGGCTTTTTGTTCTTGTTGTTGTTTTAAAGCTTCAGTGCATGGTTGTATATCCCAGTTGTTAGTTTAATTCTCTATGTGAGCTGCCTGGTTCCACAACCAGGAAACGAAGCCAGGCCATGGCAGTAAGAGCACTGAATCTTAACCACTAGACCACCAGGGCTGGCTTCCGGTTGTGGTTTTAGTTTTTAAATTACTTTTACCTTTATAGATGAAATGGTACAATGCCTGGAATTTGCTTCAAAAGTAATCTGGGTGGCAGAGGTGGTCAGGGTTCAGGTAAATGAGACGAGTCAGGGGCTCCTCCTGGTGCGAGCCAGGTGAGTGGCCCACAGCGTTCATTAAACTCTTCTTCGCACTTCTGAATGTTTGAAATTTTCCACAATATAAACCAAAACAAAATAAAAGTAATAGTAAGTGGCCAACCCCTGTTCACAGCAGCAAATTCACAACAGCCAAAAGGCAGAAGCATCCGGAGTGTCCATCGATGGATGGATGGATAAACAAACGTGGTCCATGCAGATAATGGAATATTACTCAGCCTTAAAAAGGAGGGAAATTCTGACCCATGCTACAGCATGGATGAACCTTGAGGACATTAAGCTGAGTGAGATAAGCCAGTCACAAAAGGACAGACACTGTAGGATTCTATTTATATGAGGTCCCTAGAGGAGTCAAGTTCATGGAGACTGAAAGTACAAGGGTGGGCGCCAGGGCCTGGGGGAGGGGATGGGGAGTGAGTGTTCAGTGGGGCAGAGTTTCTGTTGGGGAAGACGGCACAGTCCTGGAGACGGATGGCGGGGATGGTTGTACACTATGAATGCATTTAACACTGCTGACCTGGACACTTCAAAACAGTTAAGATGGTAATGTTTATGTTCTGTGTATTCTGTCACACTAAAAAAGATTTTTTTTAATAACTGGGTATTTCTAATTGGTGGTGCTCCCTTCCAGATAGGGACTTGGGACCAGACGCCTTTGATCTTCAACACTGGCTCCCAAGGGCACCACATGTGTCTGGTGAAGCCGAGTGATGGAGAAAGAGCTGCGGGCCTGGGGCTGGGGGGGGGGGGTGCATCCCGCTCCTGCTCCACTAGCTCTGCGCCCCAACTCCAACCACAGGGAGACCGGGATATGCGGCCCAGCTGTATGCTCAGGAAGATGGGGGATGGGCTGGTGGCCCGGAAGTCAGCCCTGCACGGTCACATGGGACGAAGGACCAGAGAGGGAAAGTGGCTTGGTTTTAAGTTTCCTTGCAGCCCCAGGAAAATTCCTACTCAAGGCAGTTTTCAAAAGAGAGAGAGAAAGTGATGAATCTGCCCAAGTCAAGAGAGCGGGTGCCATGTGGCCCTGGGTCCCTGGGCCCCTGGGCGGATGGTGTGACGCCTCCCTTACCACAGAGGAGACGAGGGCTTGTGTCTCTCTGAGTCTCTGCATGGCCTTCTTATATGGACACCATCATTGGATTAGGGCCCAACTCTTCCAGTCTGACCTCGTCGTAACAAACCACATCTGCAGAAGCCCTACCTCCAGACATGGGCACATCTGAGGCTCTGGGGGCACAGGAACTTGGGGGGCACTGTCCACCCCACTACAAGCCCCCCTGATAGGCACTGTGCTACAGCCTCTCATGGGCCCCAGGGCGGGGTGTTCCTATCCATTTTCGGTGGGAGGTGGGGGGGCCAAGGCCGAGTGGCAGAGCTGGGACTCCAACACCCACACCATGCCCCTCCCCCTCCCTCATGAGCCCAGGGTGGGGCTGGGGCTCAAGGAGAGAGGATGTGGGAGCCAGAGAGCGACGGTGAGATGGGAGAGCCACACCTCCTCTTTCCTCCCGGATACTCTTGCGACTTCCCGGGTGCTTGGGTGGCATCGGAAGGTTCAGGAAGGGTCAGGGTCCCAAGCAGCTTCAGCCTCTCTTCCCCGAGGGACTCAAGCCGGGGAGGGCTCTGCAATAAGCCCTCTAGAGGGTGAGCTCACCAGGGCCCTGGGGTGGCAGGGACGCAGTCTCCGTGGTGACAGCTGCAGAAGACTCAGGTCTGTCCCCAGGCCGGCCCTGCTGCTCCCCCAGGACAGTGCCGAGGGGCGAGTGCTCAGAGGCAGGCGAGTCAGGGCAAGGTGGCTGCACAGCCCTGCTCCAGGAAGGGTCCTCCCTCTGTGCCCGCCCAAAGCCGGGCCCAGACCTCTCCTGGGCACAGTCCTTGCAAGGCCCCAGTCTGGACACTGAGGGACACGGGGCAGCACAGCAGGGCCCAGCCCTCTGGGAGCTCAGCCTCACGGGGGCAGATGACTCCAACAAACAAATTCAGCTCTCAGGGAAAAGGACACAAATATCTGTTACAAACCCAAATTTCAGAGTTCTCCAAAGAAGAGGTACAAATGGCCAACAGGCACAAGAGAAGACACTCCACATCATTAGCCTTCGGGGAAATGCGAACCAAATCCACAGGGAGATGCCACATCACACCCACTAGGATGGGTAGAATCAGAAAGACAGACGATAACAAGCGTTGACGAGGATGTGGGGCAACGAAACCCACCTGCACTGCTGATGGGACTGTAAAATGGGGCAGTGTTGCAGAAAACGAGGTGACCGTCTCTCAAAAAGTCAAACCTAGAATTGCCATATGGCCCAGCAATTCCACTCCTAGGTGTATACCCAAGACAACTGAACACAGACATCCACACAAAAACGTCCACACAAATGTTCACAGCAGCGTTATTCACAATACACAGAAGTGGAAACAACCCAAACGTCCATCAATGGATGAACAGATAAACAAAATGCGGTCTGTCCACACACTGAAGTATTACTCGGCCATGAAAAGGAACAAAGCACTGATACAGGCTACAAGGTGGGTGAAGCTAGCAAACACGATGCTGAGTGAAAGAAGCCAGACACAAAAGGCCACACGTTGTATAATTCCACTTGTATGAAATGTCCAGAAGAGGCGAATCCACAGACAGAATACAGACTTGTGGTTGCGGGGCTGGAGGAGGGTGACGAGGAGTGACTGCTAACGGGTACAGGTTTCTTTTTGGGAGAAGAAAATGTTCTGGAAGTAGATAGTGGTGATGGTTGCACAACCCTGTGCATACACTAGAATCCACAGAATTGAAGAGTTTGCAAGGGTGATTTCTATGGTACATGAAGGCATCTCAGTAAAAAGAAAGTGGCTGAGGCTTCTGCCTTGCTCACAGGCATGAGCACATCAATCATCCTGCTCCCTGCTGAGGTCTGGACAGGGTGCGTTTCCCAGCGTCCCGTTAGGGACTGTCCCTGCCCCACTCCTCGTCCTAGGGGGTATCCGTCCTCGGATCATCCCCCTCACAGCTGAGGTGGGCCCACGACCCAGCCTGGCCAATCAGAAACTTCCATCCCTCATGGGCAGTGAGCGGGCAGGTGACTCCAGCAGAGCCAATCAGGGCCTTTCCAGACCATTACTCGGGGGACGGAGAACTCCAAGGGTTATGAGATGCAGACCCACTGGTTCCTCCCACTCACACAGAGAACCTGCTGGAGGAGGAAATAAACACAGAGGAAAGCAGAACCAAGAGAGGGAGAGAACGACCTTATCTGAACCCCTGAACCCAGCTGTGCCTGAAGGCAACCCAGGGAACGAGAGCCAACACAGTCCCTTTTTGCTTGAGCTAATCTGAGTCCTGATTAACACAGCCAAGTCACATTTTACACAGACATAGGTTTGGATATAACTTCGAGTGGTCAAATTAGTCTTCAAAATCCCCTAAAGTATAGATATACATTTAGGGGCTCTGTTATGCAAAATACATAGATCTTTGAACAATGTGCAGTACTTTCAGCAAGTAAGTTCAGCTTACGCAGTAAGGTGTTCCCACTTCCCATCTTGTTCCTTTCACCCCTGCCTCTGTTTCTCCCTCCTGCCTCCAAGCTGGGAGGGTCGGATGTATAACTTTAATGCTCAGATGGTGTGACTTCTCTGGGCGTTAGTCAGGCTGGCAGAGGGAGAGCTGGGGGGGCTGACCCACTGCCTGGCAGAGCCCACTAATGGGTCTTTGGAGGCGAAGGGGGGCTCAGGGGGGAGTCTGGGGGCAGCAGGGGAGGGGCGGGCGGGCTGACAACAGGCAAGCCTGGAAGTTGGAGGAGCAGCTGGAGCATTTTGAGAAGAGTGACATCTGCAGGCAGTGGCAGGTTCTTTCGGTGACCGAGATAAACCCCCTTCCATCTCAGCAAACCATCTGTAAAGTGCACCTCACACAAGATACACACACACATCGTGTGTAGGTAGTTTTCATGGAACACTGTCATGGTCAGCAAAAGGACAGGAAAGCTGAAGCGGTGCCCCACAAGCTTGGGGGCACCACCCATGAGCACACAGGAACCTGAGCACCGGAGATACTGTAAGAGGGTGGTAAGGTGCTGGAGGCGACTCGGGCTATCGGGGTGAGCAGGGAGCTCTGATCCAAGCTCTGGAGGGCCCGCCCGATTCCGAGGCTGGGGCGCGACTTGCAGAGGAGGCGGGGTGAAGAAGCAAGGGGAGAGGCGTTCACGCACCGGAGCAGCCCGGCTGCGCGGCAGCTGCAGAGCGAGCGTAGTGGGCTGAACGGTGAGCCCCAGCTTCCCATCCACCCGGAACCGCGGAGTGTGACCTTATTTGGAATAGGGTCTTTGCAGATGTAACCAAGTTAAAATGAGGTCATACTGTCATACTGGATTAGGGTGGGCCCTAAATCCTCATAACAAGAGGAGGCACCCAGAGAAAGAGAGGGGAGAGGCCGTGTGAGGACAGAGACTGGGGTGATGCAGCCACAAGCCAGGGACGCCCGGGGCCCCAGGAGCTGGAAGAGGCAGGAAGGACCCTCCCCTGGAGCCTCTGGAGGGAGCACAGCTCTGAGACCAGGATTTCGGACTGCTGGCTCCAGGACTGTGAGAGAATAATATCTGCTGTTTTAGGCCCCGCACGTTGTGGCAGGTCGTGATGGCAGCCCCAGGACACTCATACAGGGAGCATCAGGAGTGTTCCCAAAAAGCAGCAACAGTCCAGTGCGTGCTCCTTTCTTCCTTCAAGCACTCCCCACTGAACATGCACCAGTCAGCTTTGCTGCGTACCAATCCCCCCAAAAAAGTAGGTGGCTTCAAATAATTATGTACTCTTCCTCATGCATCTGGGCCTTGCCTAGGGTCTCTCCTCCCGAGGACGGGGGGCTCCCCAGGGCACGCCATCATGGCTTTGGCAGAAGAACGAGAGGGGCGAGCAGAAACACACAAAGCCCCCAGGGCCTCAGCCTGGGCCTGGCGTGCCCATGCCGCTGACCAAACGAAGCATGTGGCCGAGCCTCCAGTGGGAGGACGGCAAAGTCACGTGGCAAAAAGGGTGGGGCCGGGGAATCAGAAACAAACACATCTACCACAAGCAGCTACCGGGTTCCAGGCTGGACTGAAACGAACTTAAATGAAATTAAACTTCTCAGATCTGACCGGTGTGGACACGGCTGTCCCAGGCGCTGAGTGTGCAGTTTGACTCAAGTGGGGAAACTGAGGCTCGGTGACCGCCAAGGAGTCAAGGGCAGGGAGTTCTCCACGCCCCTCCCCCTGCCTGCTCTGACACGTCCTGGGAAAGACAACCAGGTGTCCTGTCTTTCGTTGCAAAACGTTACCCTTCACAATGACCCCACCGGACACACTATCTTCAACCCATTTCACGGAGAGGACAGGGAAGGCCGAGGCCACACCTGAGGCCACAGAGCTACAAACAGCAGAACTACTTGCCATTTCTCTCGAAGATGGAGAAGAAACGGCTCCAGCTGTAACAGGAGGGTTAGGGGTCAGATTTAGAGGAACGATTCCCACAGTCACCAGATCTGGAGACAGAGCACCAAGACCACTTTGGGGTCCCTTTCTCCAGGTCCTTGCAAAAGGCAACATCTTCTCTTGGAAGGAGGCGAGCTGAGTGGAGGATGGTTAAACGACCCCGCAGCCCCCAGGCCTGCTCTGGGCCCCAGGGCCCCTGGCCCAGGGCTCTCCTGGACTTGGCCGGCACGGGCTGGCTTCCTGTCACCCACGTCACCCAAGGTGCCTTTCTGAGCGCCAGGTGGGAAAGCTGCCTGTGGGTGAGTCAGAGGCTCCGTGCATTCTGTCTGACAAGTGGCACGGAGCAAAGCGGGCGACGATCCTAATTACATCTGACAGCCCGCATCCCCTGACCCCATGTGCGAGGGCGAGACACCGCGGGGCAAGGAAGTGGTGGAGGTGTGGGCAGGAGCTGGCGCCCCAAGCCCCCAACACCTGCCAGCCCCCAGGAAGCACCGAAGGAGACGCCAGACACAGGCCCAAGGTCAACAGTTCCTGGGGTCTCGGGATGGAACCCAAGGTTCGTGGGCACACGTGGCCCCCGAGGCAGAAGCCTTCGCCCCCGACTCTCCACCCCCAGTGAGCCCTCGGCCAGCCCTGAACCCGGTCATTCCCAGGATCTAGCACCCAACTCCCCACTTTCTCCTTCTCCGTTTCTTTTCCTGTTGGGAGGCCAGAGCCGGAGCAGATGGCTGTCGCCCACCAGAAGGCCTCTCCTGGCATGTGGCCGGCCCTCCCCCGGAGGCAGGAAGCCGCACGTACCCTGCACAGACAGCCCAACTCTGCAGGGCCTGGAAGCGTGGCTGCAGAGGAGGCCGCCTGGTGGGGGCGGGGAGGGGATGGGCATGCCCGTTCTAGAGGGGGGCCACGGGGGGACACACCCCACCCTCAGCCAGAACGGAGAGTGTGTGGGTTTCCCATGGAGCTGTAGCAAATCACTACACACTTAGCAGCTTAAGACAACACACATTTATTATCTTACAGCTCTGGGTGACAGGTCAGACGTGGCCTCGTGGGGCTGAAATAGAGGTGTCAGTGGGGCTGGCTCCTTCTGGGACCTCCAGGGGACCATCTGTTTCCCCACCTTTTCCAAATTCTAGAGGCGCCGCAGTCCTTGGCTCATGGCCCCGCATCACTCCCACTTCTGATTCCACCCTCACAGCTCCTCCTCTGACTCTGACACGCCCATCTTCCTCTCACAAGGACCCTTGTGACTGCAGTGCCCCCCAAGAATCCGGCAAAATCCCCTCGTCTCAAGGTCCTTCACTTAATCCATATGCAAATTCCCCTTGGCCGTGGAAGATCACCTATGCACAGGTTCCAGATATTGGGATGTGGACGTCCTTGGGGGCCACTGTCAGCCTACTGCAGGGAGAAACCCCTCAATGACACAGCAGTCAGTCAAGGCCACCCACCACCTCCTGCTGCAGCCCTCCCTCCCAGCCAAGGAAACTGGCGCAGCCTCTCTCCCGGGCAGTGTGGCAGCATCTACCACAAACCTTAAAGGCACACATCTCTTAGCCAACAATGCCTGCTCTCAGGGACGAGGGTGCAGACACACCCCAGCGGGCAAAGGTGGGTGGACAAGGACGGTCTGCACAGCCCTGTTTGTAAGACCAAGAGATGGGGCACGCCGGAAACATTCACGAATAGAGCAAGCGCTGGACCAACATGGTGCATCCCCATCATGGAATCTACACAGCCACCAGGACCACACAGGTCTGCCTATCCCGACACGGGAAGATGCCCTTGATGTAAGTAAGGAGAAAAGAAAAACAGACTACGAATGATGTGGACAGCACAGCCCGTTGCTGGAACAGGACATCAGGAAGGTGCGATGCACGTCAACACATGCGTTGAAAAAACTGTAATTCCCTCTAAGGAGATGAACAGGTCCTCGTGGGACATGGCTACTTTGTAACAATCGGTTTTACTGTTTTAATATTTTTACAAGGATATGTTATCATTTTAATAAGGAATAATATTTTTTAAAAAAACAAAAATATGACTCCCTCCCCCGGGTTCAGACCCTGAAAGGTTCTGCCTCCTTTAAGATGGAAAGACGCCCCAATCAGGGAGCCCGGGCAATCTCCTGGCCACCAGCTCTCCCTCCGCCTGGACCTCGTGGGGCCCAGCCGCTGTCTCCCGCACCCGCCGCTCCGGGAACAGGGGTGGAGACCCGTGACTCACAGAAGCAACAGCGCGCAGGAGAGCTGAAGGCAAACAGTCAGGCCCCCCGAGGCCCAGCTGCAGAGAAACCAGCCCAGGCCAGGCATACAGCAGTCGCTCAAAAAGCAGATGGGGATTTGGAAGCCCCACCGCCCCCCGAGAGGCCTCACCCGAGGTTTTGTTCACCAAATCCTTCCCTCCCAGGGGCAATGATGTATTTTGAGAGCATTTCACGGAAGCCAGCCAGCACCCTCATATTCGTGACTGGGAGCCCCAGAATGTGACCTAGGTCTGAAGGGGCCGAGAGACGGTGCAGGCCACAGGTAGCACCTCAGATGTGAGGTTTAGTCCTGAGTGGGCACTGCCTGGCTCTGGGACCCGGGCACTGCCCTCTTAGCTGGCTCTCGGCCACACTGCCGAGGGGGCCCTCTTTCCCACCATGCCATCTGGGACGACTCCCATCCTTCAGAAGGGCCGGACTGCCTGGCACGAGGATTCTGAATGCAGCAATCAATTAGTCATGTCTGCCGTGGGTGCAGGAGGGAGGAACAGCTGCCAGTGTGCCAAGAATTTGTCATCTCCCATCTAAATGCCTGGTCAAGGTCCCTGCCAGCTCCACCTGATGCAATTCTGCTCACTCAGCAATGTATCACGAGACATGGATGCCAGCTGATGGCCGGCACGTGGGCGGTCGCCATAGCCCTTCAACGGCCATGATGACCTGGCCAGCCTCAATGCACAGGAGCTGGTGTACTTATCCCCAGCCACCTCCACGAAGGCTCCCACCCCCACCTGGACAGAGAGATGCTGTCTATGTCCCAGGGCTTCCCAGCCCAGCCCCACTGCCTGCCCACAGCCCAGGCGCATCCAGGGCCACTCCCACGGGGAACAAGAGGTCCTCAAACAGCACAGCCACCCCGCCTGCACCTCCTCCTCACTCACCCCCGGCACAGCGGTCATTCCCAGAAGCAGAGTTGGCTCCAAGCTCCAGGCTGCAGGTCTGGCGACAGAGGGACGCCAGACAAGCAGTGGGGGGCGGGGACGAGGAGCATTTGCAGCCTCGTCCTTCCCAGGGCGTTCTGGCCATCCATCCCCCTCCCAGCCCTTCCCTCCACCTGGCCACAGTCAACCGAAAGAGCAAGTTCAGGAGCAAGCCTGGCCCCCTGCAGGGGTTGCTGGGGTGTGTGTGTGTGTGTGTTGCATGCAGTGAGCTCTCATCCTCGTCTCCCCGAGCACCCCCACACCCGAGCGCTGTGCTGAGCACTGCACACACACCGTCTCATGTAACCCCACAACGCAGAACCCCAGGAGGAAATGACCTCCGCCACCCCCTGCAGAGTTGGTGACCCACCCAGGGCCACACAGCGAGCCACCGCAACAGGACTCAGACCACATGTGTGGGATGTCAGGGCCCAGGCGCCACGATACCCGACTAACCCTGCAGGAGCACACAGCTCTCTCTCCCGTGAACTTTGCCAGGAGACGCGGCCTTGCTGGACCAGGAGGGCCCACCTCACCCCGCTGGGAATCTGTGGGCACCAAGGAGCAAGAGGGGGCCAGCAGTCCCCTCAGAAAGGACTGGTAACGTGGCTGCACCACCCCCGCTCCTTGTGAGCTTGGCCCAGAGGCCCCCCGCCCCGAAGGACACCACAGTCACGCCTTCCAGTCCCCAGCACGGAAGGAAGCGGCCACTGCCCCTGACAATGAGTGAAAGCAGGGCCTCTGCAGTTATTCATTCATTCATTCATTCAAAACACAGCTGCTGCTCAGACACCGCGCCACTGAGCCAGGCGCCCGCCCTGCCGGGGATGCAACAGCGTCGGAGTCGGACACACCCCCTGGCCTGGCGGAGTCTCTGTCCCAACAGAATGTGAGTCAATACACGATGACACAGCCCTGCTCCTCTCAGCTCATCTTACGACTCTGCAAAACCCCTAGCCGTCTCTTCACAGTAATGTTCGCTGGAGATAAATCACACAGGAGGCAGAGAGGGGGGCCCAGCAGAACGACCACCATTACAGTCCCAGCAACTCTGGTAACTCTCGCAGGGGCCGCGGGATGGCAGGAGTCACGGATTTCACACCGGATGTTTCACTCCGGCCAGAACTCTCCATACCCTCCCCCTCGGCAGACATAGTCAGTCAATCACAGCACCCTCCCCATGGCATGGGGTGCTCAAGCCTGACCATCAACCCAGGGTGCTGCTGAAGTGTCCCCAGGGCCACCACAGGGACCAGGGATGGAGAGGGGCTAAGGGGCCAGAATCTGCCTCGCCCCACCCCAGCTCGACCAGCACTTCCCTGCCTTTATCTGGTTTATACCTTGGGGAGCCATGAGAGTCTGCATGACAAAGGGCTCTGCTGGTGAAATTGAAGTGTGACAACATCTGGGCTAGGTGTCCTCTGTGCCTCTTTCATCTCCAGCAGGTGACAGGTTTATATTTTGATTCCCAACCAGACTGCAGGCTGGTCCTCTGGGGAGCAGCAGAGTTTCACCTCCCAGGCCAGCCGCGCCTGCTAGAAGCACTGTGATCAACTAGTTATGTCTGCCACAGGTGAGGGTCAGGGTGACATGGAGGCGGCAGGTGCGCAGGGTGATAGGTTTGCTGCCCAGGTAAACGATGCTTCATAACAGTGTCCCAAGTGTATGAAGGCAGGAGAGGTCTATACCTGTGGTCCACCCAAACACAAGCTGCTTAAAGAGAGAGCCGCCAAGTTCCCCACTTTGCTGGGACTCACTACGTTGGGTGACAGGGCAAGGCGGAGTCATCACAGCCCTTCCCTATTGGGAGTTCACAATGGGGTGCAGAGGACCCCACTGGAAGTCACAGGTGAAGAAGGCAGCACTTTCTGCTCTGCCCTTGTCTCGCCCAGACCCACCTGCACACCTTCCTCTCACTCTTGTCTCCCACTGAAGACCCTGTCGGGGCCCTCTCCACCTTCTGCCTGCATCTCAGGCACATCTGTGTGCTTCTCCCCTCCCACGTGGGCCTCCTGTGAGACGGAAGAGCCGGTGGGTCTCAGGCCGGCAGCACCAGCATCCCGGGGGCTCCTCAGGGGTGCAGGTTCTCAGGCCCCACCCAGACCTGCTGAATCAGAAGCTGGGCGGGGAGTGGCCCAGCCATCTGCATTTTACACACCTCCAGGGTGCTGAGGGCACCTGAGAATCACCTGGAGAGCTTTGAGGGCTCCGAAGCCAAGTGGCATCCCAGAAAGGAACTCGGCACCTCTGGGACGGGCCGGCAGGTGTGTCCTAGCACCCCCAGGTGATTCCAGCACACGTGGGAGAGGGTGCTGAGAACCAGGCTGTAGACCCCGCCCGAGGAGCAACCCCAGCCCCCCTCCTTGCTGTGCGGCCAGTCCCCCAGCCTGAGAGCTGTGGGTCACGGTCTCGGAAATGGAAATAAGAGGACCAGAACTCAAGCTCCATGTGGGTCCCGCTTTCCAGCACAGCATGCATCCCCCGTCCTCACGGCAGCCGTCCCCACGGAGCTGCTCTCCGGGGAAGGTCCTGGGCGCTCTGATGAGGACACACCGCTGACTGGGCCCAGGAACCCGCGCCCGGCAGGACCCGAGGGCAGAGCGACGTGGCCCATAGCTCCGGCGCCACCTGGCCGTCTCTTGGCTGTGACAGTGACCGGCGTCCGCCCTGGGCCAGCCGCTCCGCAGTCCCACGTGGCCGCCACGGCCGCTTTCACGCTCCAGCGGAGGCTGGGCCTCGGGGCTTCTGGGCACTGACCCAGCCGTTCATCTGCTGGCTTCGCTCTGTTCCCTCCTCCGTTTTTGAATTAAGCCCATTGAGAAAATACAGGAAGCGCAGCTCAGCCCGCAGCCTGGAATGGAGGCTCATCCTCACCCCCATCACAGTGACCAGGGGCACAGTGGCCTCCCACTTCCGAGGGGTGGCTCCGGGCACCAAGAGGCCTACAGGGCTCCAGGTCACACCCGTGGATGTGAAGACACACCCACCTTCCCTGGAGGCCACAGAGCTGAAGGGGAGGGGCCGACACAGCTCAAGGGAGGGTTGGGAGGGTGACAATGGCACACACCAGCCCATGCGTGCCGTGATCGCTGCGTGCCACTCCAACCCATCCTTGGATGGAGAACCCGGCCCAGGGAGGGTAAGTACCTTCCCCGGGCTGCTCAGCACTGATGGGCCCGGGCTGGACGCGGGTCTGCAGTCTCCAAGAGCCACCACCCAACGCACGGAGCTGTTGTCACTTAAGTTCTCAGCCTTCGCGGCAGACAGCGCCATTACTCCTGTTTCACAGCTGACGGAACGAGGCTCAGAGAGAACGAAAGCCTGAGCCAGGTGGCCCTCCTCGGGTGGCTGACTGAGCTCTCCCCACAACGCCATCGCGACTCCCTAACTGAACCAGGGCCCCCAATTTCTGTGGGATTTGTCAGAAAACTGCCCTGTGTCCCATGAACTCAGTCCTAAGAAGTGCCCGTGGTCGTCGGACTTTAAAATAAAGTCAGTTCCGTGGAGGACTGTCCATAACCCCTTGTGCTCCTGTCTCCCAGACCCCCGGCTGAGAACTAGCCTGTAGGCCGGACAGGAGGTGTCACGAGCACCCCGAGTCTTTGACGACACTGCCCCCCGGCCCCGTAAACTACCTCTGGTCCACTGAGGTCAGCAAACCAACGAAACATCACACAAAAGGAAAAAAAATAACAAACAACTGGAAGGCGGGAGAATCGCCAAAACGCCAACAAGAGTCTCTGGATGACAAATCAGACCAGACCCAATGCTGCTTTCTTCCTTTATGTTCCACTTTCCAATTTTTCTACATGGAGCAAGTATTACATTGACAGTGGCAAAAATAACTGCTGAACTAATTCGATCTTAGAATACCAGGTGAGGAGTCATAAATGCTGCTCCTGTTTATTTCCTGTGTGACCATTCCTGGGGGAGTGGGGGGGCGAACAGAGAGGTCTCCGACCTGCATGTTCAGGTAGTAATGCCATTTTTCTTTTGGCTTCTTGGAACCAACCTCGTTTCCCTCTAAAACCTCAGAGCTGTGAGGGGCAGATATTCTGCCAACAAACCGCAGCCACCTCTTTTGTTCTTTCCCTGTGGATCAAAGGTCGTTGAAGACAGAACCAAATGGGCTAAAATGTTAATTAGTGACAAGGTTGGGAAGGCCTGAGCCGAAACGGAGCCGGGAGCTTTCCTGGAATAACTCCAGGTCTGCCCCTGGCTGGGAATACAGAATCATCCAGAGAGATGCTGGGGTCTGTCCCCCCGAAGGCCCCTCCTGGTCAGCCTGAGGGATCTAGAGCAGCCCTCAGATCTCCGTCTCAAGCTCCAGGACGCTCAGGGTGGACCCTGAGGGCCCTACTCCAACTCAGAGAGCAGACGGATGGTGGAAGCTCCTGGTTAACTCAGTCAAGAATGGTTCCTTTAGAACCCAGGAGCATAGCCACCTCCGGGGGACCTCAGCTTTCAACAGGGAAACTTCCTTCAACCTGTGGCAGGGACCTGCTGTGTTCCTGCTGTCCACAGCCTCCCACGGCCTGCTGGACCAGACCCAGGCTCACACGCTTACCACTACAGACCCTGGACTCCCTCCTTCCAGCTCTGAAGGCCCCACCCCTGCACCAACACCAAAGACACCTCGAAATCCAACATGGCACCCACCAATGGTCAACTCTGGACCCGTTGCTTAGGGTCTGGGCCAGAGGGCCTGCTGGACCCTGAACTCAGAAAGTCCTGCATCCCACTCACAACAGCTACTGGCCCAAAACACCAAGTCTTGCTAGAGCCCCTTGCTTGGCGCCTACAGCCCATCTGTCCAGTTGGCGCCATCTCCCAGGGCCCATGGACAATCTGGGCCACAGGCTGGGGTGGTCTGGACAGTTTCCACCCTCCTCCCACATCTCCGCAGCGCTGGGCGCTCCGTGTCCACCTGGGAGCCTGGCTGTGGTGGCAACACACCTTTCTTTTATCCCGCGCTGTCCTACACACCTCACCAGCAGCACGGCCCACTTCTTTATGCATCCATATTTTACGATAAACACCAGCAGGTAAAGCAGATACAGAGATGCTGCTCTGTTTGAGGGGAGCCCTCCTCAGACCAAGCATTTCCTTGTCTCTCCTCTGAGAACCTCCGAGGGTCCCCAGGGTTCCACAGGCCATAGTTCCAGAAGAACCAGGGTGGGCCTCAAACTGCGCAGCGCCGTTGACCACGCCGGCCGCCGCCCCGAGCCCCCGGCCCTCCTACCTGGAGGCCGCGATCTCCGCCTTCTGCTTGGCGATGGTGGCCGCGCGCTCTGCCGCCTCCACGGCGCGGTCCACCTTCTCGCGGATCTTGCTGGCGCGCAGCGGGATCAGGTTCTTGCGCTTGCCGCTCAGGAGCACGTTCTGCTTGTACTTGCCCTCCTCCTTGGTGCCGTCGGGGAAGGTCATGCAGCCGTAGCCGTGCCGCCGGTTGCCCGCCCACTCGCCCTCGTAGCGCAGCCCGTCCGAGCGCTGGCTCACGCCGAAGCCCGAGCGCTTGTCGTTCTTCCACTCGCCTACGTAGGTCTCGGTGGTGGTGGCGTCGATGTCGTCCTCGATGACCGACAGCTCGGCCTCGCCCTCGCCCAGGCTGATGGTGGAGTGGATGTCGCTGGCCGTGGAGCTGACCGTGCTCATGCCCGCCTCGCTGCGGAAGGAGCTCTGCTTGCTGCGCTGGCTGGCCAGGCTGCTCTTGGACTCCGACTTGCGCAGCTTCAGCCCGCTCAGCAGCGAGCGCCGGAACAGCCCCTTCTTCTTGCTCTTGAGGATCTCGGAGTCGCTGTGCGCCACCAGCACGAAGCCCCCCCGGGACACGGCCGGGCTGCCCGCCACCGCCGGGGACGCGTCGGGGTGCAGCGCCGCGCCGTTGGTGTGCTCACTGCGCAGAGAGTTGATGGACGTCCTCAGGGGCGAGCGGATGACCGCCGCCATGCCGTAGGGGACACTCTGCCGCACGCCGTAGCCTTGGCGCATGCCGCCGACCCACTGGCCCTGGTAGGTCCCTGCGGAGACAAAGGAGAGCGGTGAGCGCGGGGGGCGGGGCGCGCACACAGTGCACGGAGCCCCCACGGTTCCCCGTCTTGGGGCAACTCGGTGAGGTTTACATCGAGGCAGACAGGCCGTGGTGCGTTTTTAGTCTACATCACTGATGGTCACGTTAAAGACACCTCAGTCCTGCCTCCCACGGTTGAATTTCGTCCTCTCTCAGAAGTTGGGGAGCGGAAAGGAAGGCATGAGGCTCTGATGCAGAGGCAGGAGCACAGAGTGGAGAGTTAACTGGAGAGCTCCCCCTGCGTATGCAGAAGGCCTAACCCGGAGAAGACCAGAAGGGATTTAGTGAAGAAGCACATCCTGGGTGAGTGGCCCCAAATGAGGGTCGAGTGGCAGCTACAGGGACACAGATCTGGGCTATAAACTGGGTACTGAAGAGGCTGCCTTGATAGGTAATAAGTTCCCCATTGCTGGAGGTATCCAAGAAGAGTTTGGAAGACCACTCAGTGAAGACACCGTAAGTGCATGTGGACCTTGAGGTACTGAAATCGGCAGACCTGACATCCCCAAAAGAATCAAAACCAGGGACTTAATCAGCTATTTACGCACCTTTGTTCATAGCGGCCAACTGTTATTCACAATCGCCAACAGGTGGAAACAACCCAAATGTCCACTGGCGGATAAACAGATAAACCAAATGTGGTCCATCCACACAATGGAATATTATTCAGCCTTAAAAAGGAAGGAAATTTTGGCCCATGCTACAACTTGGATCAACCTTGAGAACATTATGCTCAGTGAAATAAGCCAGAAACAAAAAGACAAATACTGTTTGATTCCACTTATATGAGGCACAGAGAGTGGTCAAATTCATAGAGACAGAAAGTGGAAGGGTGGGTACCAGGGGCTGGGGGAGGGGATGGGGAATTATTGCTTAAGGGGTACAGAGTTTCTCTTTGGGGTGATGGAAAAGTCTTGAAAACAGAGGTGATGGTTGCAAAACATTGTGAATGTTAATAACGGCGCTGAACTATGCACTTAAAAATGGTTAAAATGGCAAATTTATGTTACACATCTTACCACAAGAAAAAGAAAAAGAAAAAAACCAGCAGAACTGGGCTCATATTCTTGCTCTACTTATCGGCCGTGTGACTTTAGGCAAGTATCTGGACCTCTCTGACCCTCAGTCTCCTTATCTGTAGAACGAGTATAAATTCCTCATGCCACAGGTTGTTGCGTGAAGTAAATGACCCTCAGCATGGTGCAGTGAGGGGTCTCCCCACTCTCCTCCTCCTCCCACCCCTGCCCTGACCAAGAGCTTTTCCTGCCTCAGGCCGCTGCTGCCCATGTTGGGCACGGGGCACATTCTTCCCCAGGAGACTGTGTGCCCAAGTGCCCCATGCACTCTGTCTCAGAGTCAGCCAACCAGGCTGTAAGTGGGGGACAGTCGTGGAGGGACAGGCAAAGGCAGTGGCTGATTCTGTGCCACTCAGCATCCTGTTGTGGCCCACGCTGGGGCGGAGACCCCAAGGCTTACACTAGCCCAGGGTTGTGAGAAGGACCCTGGGACCAAGCTCACAGTCCTGGGTGGCTCCTCCTCTGCATGGGCATGTGGCGACCTGCAGGAGGGTGGCCCTTTAAGAAGGCCAGACCTGCTGCCTGGACAGTGGCCTCCTGCAGTCAGTTCAAGCTTGGAAGGGGCTGTGTTGTAGGGCGTCTCAACCCCAAACTCACCCCCAGCTCACTACCCTTCTACTTGTGGGCTGAGGACAGAGCTGTCAGATGAAACACAGGGTGCCCAGTTGAATCTAAGTTTCACATGAATAACAAATAATTTTTTAGGGACACATTGTATGGGACGTACTTAAACTAGAAACGATCAGATGGATGATCTGAAATTCAAATTTAACGGGGCGTCCCACAGGTTTCTCTGCTGAATCCAGGCACCCCAGAGATCTTCCAAGATGGCACCCTGGGGTTTGCCGACATGGGGGCGCCAAGGATGGCAGATGCCCCTCCCACAGCTGAGGATGCCCCTGGGAAGGAAGGAGACTCAGCTCACTCCACCCCCAGCACCCCTCCGTCTCCCCAGGGAGGCCGGGGCTTACAGATAAGGATGGAAACCACAGTTAAAGAGCGCAGACATAATGGATAAGCAACATGTGGTCCATCTGCACAACAGAGTATTATTCAGCCTTAAAAGGAAAAGAAATGCTGACACCTGCTAGAACATGGATGAACCTTGAGGACCTTCTGATAAGTGAAATAAGCCAGCCACAAAGGGATAAACACTGTGGGGTGCCACTTCTGGGAGGTCCCTAGAGGAGTCAAGTTCATGGAGACAGAAAGTAGGAGGGTGGGCGCCAGGGGCTGGGGGAGGGGATGGGGAGTGAGTGTTCAATGGGGGCAGAGTTTCTGTTTTATGAGATGAAATAGTTCTGAAATGGACGGTGGTGATGGTTGCACAACAATGTGAATGTACTTACCACCACCAAAGTGTACACTTAAAAATGGTTAAGATGGTAAATTTCACGTTATGTATATTTTGCCACGAGTGTTTCAAAAAGTAGAGGTGCCCAGCGAGCTTCCCCATAGCCCGGTGGAGGCCGTGAGGTGCAGGGACTCGGGGCCGGGAGGAGTCAGGAGCGGGAAAGACCTGGGTTCGAGTCCCAGCTCCACCGTTTCTGGACCTATGACCTTAGGAAAGTCTGCTTTAACCTCTCTGTGCCTCAGTTTCCTCATTTGTAAAACGGGGAAGGTGGCTGTGCAGACAAAATGAGGTAACTGACGGAAAGTGCTGAAGGTCGTGATCGCTCAGTTAACGGCAACTATTATTAATTGTATCATCAAAACCTTAGGGAGCACATAGCACCTCACTTCGCAGGTGAGGAAAAAGAGGCTCAGAGAGGGGCTGTGGCCCACCCAAGGCCCGCTCAGCCAGGAAGTAGAAGGGCAGGATTCGAACCCAGGGCTGTTGCCTGGGGCAGAGCCTGGACCCAGGGCTCGCCGTCCCTCCCACTCTCTCCCAGCTCCCGTTTCCTGCCACCCTGGCCTTCCACGAGCCACACACCCTCTCTTAAGGAGCTGAGCGACCAGGACAAACCACGGCCTCTCTGAGCCTCAGTGTATTGCACGGTACAGCCACAGTGTATTGTCCCGAAGTCCATGACTCTGGGGACCCCTCGGCGGATTAGCTGATGCTGGGGACAGTCAGGAGTGTGCACAGAGGACGTGCTCCAGGCCCAGACAAGGGCGAAAGGCCGGGAGAAACGACGTGTCCAGCGAGGCTTCGTTTGAACTACACGCATCCCGGCAGGTGCTGAACAGGCACAGCCACAGGGACAGAAAGCAGACGGGCGGTGCCGGGGCTGGGGGGCTGCCGATGGGGACGGGGCCTCCTTTAGGGGTCATGAAAGGGTTTGGAGCTAGACAGAGGTGGTGGTTGCCCACCCCTGTGAATGTGCTAGGTGCCAGTGAATTGCTCACTTTCAAATGGTTAGTTTTACGTTATGTGGATTTCACATCAATTTTTTAAAAGAATAATGATTGGTAGCAGAGAAATGAATGGAAGCACAGTGAAAATTACATGTATATGATTTCAAACTCCCAAAACTAGACAAGAGAAGAGCTGCTCAAGCTCTAAGGGCTTTGAGAATCATGTCAGAGTCTTCCACATCCTAGCCTGTGGCGCTGGAGCCTGGGGAGAGCGGAGCCCCGAGTCCAGACTGCCAAATCCTTGCCACTTAGCTGTGACCTGGGGGACCTCACTTCACCTCTCGGGCCTCGGTCCATTCACCTGTGAAATGGGAGTGACAGCAACACCCACCCGCTGGGTCCAAGTACTGTAACGGCCACACATAAAGCGTAGGGCATGGCCGCCCACCCGTGGCCTGACAGGGGCTAGCTGAGCCTTCCTCGCCCAGAGTTCACAGTTTTGTTGTATTTGCACTTCTGCCCCGAGTCGGAACACATCTCTGATCTTATAACTGATGTCACTAAGAAAGTGGCCTTCAATATTACAGAAAGACACTCCAGACCGGCTCTGCTGCCGGGCCGGGGTGGCCGGGCCTCACGGCTCCACAGCACGGGCTGGGGAGGACCGGAGAGAGGACTCAGGCCAGCTCGGCAACAAAGCCCAGGGGGAACCCTCCACTCCCACCTCGCTGGGCCTCCTCTCCTGCCAAAGTCCCTTCTCCCCCTGTTCTTTCTTGGGGGGCAGGGGGCAAAGGTTGAATTCAAGGCCCTGATGCCAAGAGGCTGTTCCATCAAATCCGACTGGTTATTTGCAAAACACTAAATCCAATGATGTGTTGTTTTCTTTTACACTCAAGGAGCTTATATGTGAAGACAGAAGCCAGCACAGCCAAGTGCACAGGGAAGACCACTTGTGGCCCCGAAAGGTACCGTCCTCACGGGATGCTGTGAGGTCTGTCTGGGCTGGCCAGTCCCAGAGCTGGGTAACTTCCTGCTGCACTGGTCACGCTGACTCGGGCCCCTGGAACAGCGGCGGCCCGCCACCGGAAGACACCCAAATGCAGGTGGGTCGCTGGAGGCGAGGGTGCATCCTGCTTCTTTCCCAGCAGCCTCAGGAAGGCGTGGTCACACACAGGTGCCCCTCCCATGGGTTCCCCACCTCGCCTGCCCATTGCGGTGAAGGTAATGGACTGGCCCCTCCACACCCATCACCCAGAACACCGGCAAGACGAGACCACCAGGAGGTCTCATGCTCCAGCAGTGTCAGCATCCCCCACTAGGTGTGTTCAAACGCCCCAGGTTTCTGACCCAGGCAGGTGGGCGCAGGCTAACGAGCTCCCAGGTGAGGCCGACACTGCGCCCAGGGGGCCCTACTCTGAGGTCCACTGAGACAATTGCTCCAGCACCTGGCACGCTGGGGACACCAGCATTGGTTCAGGAAACAACCGGGTTCAGATCCAAAAGCCAGCGCACAGCCTCGCCAGCCCGGCCCCACATCCTTCAGCCAGCTCCGGTCCGGGCCTCAACCCCGGTTTCTGATCGGCTCTTGCCAAGTTATACATGTCTCAAGTAAGGCCCTGCGGGTCCCACGCACACTTCTGTTTTCCTCTTCTGAAGCCACGCCATCAGCTGAGGACCAGCCTGGTGGAACACGAGCCTCTCCTCTATGTTGGCCTCCTTGACTGGGACACGTGAGATGGCCCCCAGGGCGCACCCTGAGAGCCAGCCCTGGGCAGGATGGGGAGAGTGCTTCCTGGGAGGGGCACGGAGCCCGCTGCAGACATGGGCTCAGGCCGAAGCCCCACCCAAGGAGGGACGCATCGTGGACGGAGGGCCCCCATGCTCCACACCTGACGGTGAGGCACCGGTGGCAGGAAAAACCCCCCACTGGGGGGGCCTGCTGGGCGTCCCAGAGTCAAGGGGAGAGGAAGAGAATATTTGCTGTGTGATCAGGACTCACAGTGTCCACCTAACAGACAAGGAGACTGAGGCTCAGAGAGGCAGCAGAGCTGCCTGAGGTCACCCAGCTAGAGTGGGATTTGAACCCAGGTTGAGTTGATTCCAAAGCCTGTGCAGAAGGTCTCATGTCTCGAGGAGGCTGAACCACCCCTTCTCTTAGCCCCACAGTGTGGCCACCTACCCAGGCACCGATGCCATCACCCCATGCCTGTCTTCTCCCATCCAGAAACCTCCCACCCAACCTGGGCTAGACCTCGACTTGCCTGGCCTGCCCCCTGTTCCCTCTGCAGGGCACAGACTGAAGCCCCCTCCTCTGTCACAGGTGACTGGAGCCCAGTTAGACCCTCCCCTTGGCCAACCACATTCTCCCACTGGGATGCTGGGGCCGTAACAGGGTGATGCCATTGGGCTCCCAGCTGGGAGGTGATGAAGCCCACAGGACAACTACCCGCCTCCACCACCTGGAGATGCAGAGAAAGAAACAGACGTCACAGGAGAAGCCCTGGGGCCTCTTCCCTCAGAGCTGGAGACAGCGGCGGCTGCTGCTCCCGTCCTAGCTCCCTCTCCCTCCCTGAGACGCTCCTTCCTTCCAGTGAACCCGTATGTCACTCGAGCTGCTTTGAGGGGGTTCGTGCCCCTCAAAGCACACACCCTTTGAATGTCCTTCGGGCCCAAACTCGCTCTGCCTGAGATGTCCCAGAACCAAGCCCTGTCCTGGGGGGTCTGTGTCTTTTGTGCACCCCAGGACCCCTTGCAGCAAGAGGTCCCGGGCGCAGGTCAGACTTGGCCGCGAGCCCCATGTTGAACAGCACCTTCCCACGAGGGTGGCGAACAGCATTTACAAAGCTCCAGGCCCTTTGTCCAGGGGTGGACAGAACACCCCGCGCCCTGCCTGCCTCATCTACAGCCCGCCTTAGTCCCCGGGGGGGCGGGGGGCACACAGGGGCCCCTCCATCCCCACGCCCCGGCCAGGGGATGCTCTGAGCAGCTGGCTGCACCCCATTATTTCTTGTGCTTCGAACTTCAACAGGAAGTGGTTTTCCCAGAGTTTCTGGACACAAACGGCAGAGTGCACTTTGCCCAGGGTTAAAATGACCAGCACAGCAACTTCACAGCACAAGGGCCACAACCAGACTCTCCAAGCCGAGCAGGACGCTGAAATGACCAAGGAGGAAGCCATGCTTCCCACACATCCCTGAAGACACGATGAAAGTCACCTGTTGTTTGTATTTTTTTACAAAAGAGAGAAAACCACATTCCCAGGCCCCAACCATGACTGACTGCCTCAGGATGGCTGGAGACCAGATGACGTGCACCTGTCACAGCCCCCAAGTGACTTCCTGCCGGCATCCCCAGGTGTCAGGGATGTGGGAAAGAAAGACCAGAGTTGGAGAGGCCGGTCCATGAGCTCACGAGAAGTCAAGCCAGGGCAGCAGCATCATAGCCCCATGAGTGTACCATGTTCTGGAACCCTCCTTCCTTCACAAGGTAGCCTGGTCCTCTCTTCACCTTTTCTACATCATTAATAACGGTTGCAACTAGTCCCATACATGAATGTTCCATAATCACATAAATTACAAGCCAATCCTGTTCTGCGGGCTATTTAGGTCATTCCTCACTTTTGATAGCTAATCTTTGTACACAATGTTAAGTTAGAGCTTTAGGATAAATTCCTAGAGAGAAATTGTTTGGTCAAAAGAAAGGTTGTTTTTGCTGGTTTTTTTTTTTTAAGGTTTCTGGTAAATTGCCATTGGAAAAGACCACGTAAGAGTCACCACCTTCCCCACATCATCACCAACACCAGAAAGTATCTTGCTTTTTTTTTCTGAGAAAGATCAGCCCTGAGCTAACATCTGCCGCCAATCCTCCTCTTCTTGCTGAGGAAGACCGGCCCTGAGCTAACATCCGTGCCCATCTTCCTCTACTTTATATGTGGGACACCTGCCACAGCATGGCTTGGCAAGTGGCGTGCAGGTCCACACCCGGGATCTGGACCAGCAAACCCCGGGCCGCTGAAGTGGAACGTGTGAACCCAACTGCTATGCCACCAGGCTAGCGCACAGAAAGTATCATTTTTAAAAATCTGTTTTAGTTGGGCTCTGAATAGTTACAGCTATTGGCATGTGTTATGGGATGGACTGAGTTCCCCTCAATTCCATACATTGAAGTCCTACCCCAGCACCTAAATGTAACCATATTTAGAGAAAGGGCCTTTAAAGAGATGAGGAAGGTGAAATGAGACCGTCAGGCAATAAACACACAAAATGGTGCTCAAACCACATAGAGTCCACCTCAAATCCATCAGGATGGCTGCTGTCAAAAAAACAAGTGCTGGCAAGGATGTGGAGAGACTGAACCCCGTGCGTTGCTGGTGGAATGTAAAATGATACGGCCACAGTGGGAAACAGGATGGTGGTTCCTCAAAATATTAAATTACCATATGATCCAGCAATCCCAGTTCTGGGTACATATCCAAAAGAATCGAGAGCAACGTCTCAAAGAGGTATTTGCATGTCCATGTTGATAGCAGCACTATTCACAATAGCCAAAAGGTGGAAACAACCCACATAGCCATCAGTAGATGGATGGATAAGCAAAATGTGGTCCATTCACACAATGGAATATTATTCAGCCTTAAAAAGGAAGGAGGGTCCATCCCAGTGGTGCAGTGGTTAAGTTTGCACGTTCTGCTTCGGCGGCCTGGGGTTCACTGGTTTGGATCCTGGGTGCAGACATGGCACCGCTTGGCAAGCCATGCTGTGGTAGGCATCCCACATATAAAGCAGAGGAAGATGGGCATGGATGTGAGCTCAGGGCCAGTCTTCTTCAGCAAAAAGAGGAGGATTGGCAGCAGATGTCAGCTCAGGGCTAATCTTCCTCAAAAAAAAACGGAAGGAAATTCTGACACGTGCTACAACATGGAGGAAGCTTAAGGCCATTATGCTAAATGAAATAAGTCACAAAAAGACAAATACTGTATGATTCCACTTATATGAGCTCCCTAGAGGAGTCAAATTCATAGAGACAGAGAGTAGAATGGTGGTTCCCAGTGGCTGGGGGCGAGGGTTGACAGGTACAGAGGTTCAGTTTTACCAGATGAAAAGAAGTACGGAGATGGACAATGACGATGGTTGTGCAATATTATGAATGTATTTAATACCACCGAACTGTTCACTTTAAAATAGTTAAGATGGTAAATTTTATGTTATTTGTATTTTACCACAAGAAAAAAAAAAGAGGCTGTAGTGGGGCCCTAATCCACTAGGATGGCGTTCCTATAAGAAGAGGAAATGTGCACAGAGGGACGAGCATGTGAAGAGGCAGTGGGAGGGCGACCAACGAGACAGACCTCAGAAGAACCCAACCTGCTGGCACCTTGATCTTGGACCTCCGGCCTCCAGAACTGCGAGAGAATAAAGGTCTGTTGGTCAAGCCCGCCCGGCGGGGACATTCCATTATGGCAGCCCCAGCAGACCGACGCAGGATCCTCAATCTGGCCAGGTGATGTAACGATGAAAAGAAGAAGTAAAAGTTGGGAGGACAAACCAAGAAAAAGGATAAAAAGCCAGACTGCTGAGAACATATAAACAATGAAGTTTAAAAGGGAGCCGCGTCCCCTCCTGCAGGACAGAGGAAGAAAAGCTTCTGGAAACAACGAACTGGAAAATTGTGCTCTGGGGAACATGAGGCAGAGAGGAGGGCGGGCTGGGGCCCGGGACCAGACTCGGGACTATCGGGAAGAAGGACTTGTGCTGAACAGAGACCCTGCCCGCTTCCCCAGCCAATCTGAGCACGGGCAGCCAGAATTACCGAGCCCAGGCAGGCGGGAGGACTCCTCTGGACAGACCGAGTCGGGCCAACAGGGAAGGCTGCCGCGCACAGAACTTCCAGTCAGCGCGCTGGTTCCTTACGTTAACTAATGAACAGCCGACCGTCATCAGGCGTTTGCAGAAAGCCTCCAACAGGGAAGAGGGAGACCAAAGCACGCAAATAAGTGGGAAAAAAAGAATTCGGGGGAATCATGGGAACTGCAGGGTGTGGAAGAAGACCTCCGGGAAGCCGCAACTTAAATCCTCCTAGAGACGGGATATCGCATCCACGAAAGGAGAATCAGATGCCGCCAAGGAGGGAAAAATCCGAGGGAAAGAGCAAGCTCCTGCAAATACAAGGATGATGGCTAAAATAAAAAGTTTGGTAAATGAGTTGGGAGATAAATTCAAGAAAATCTTTCAGAAACTGGAACAAAAAGAAGTGGAGAAAATAGTAAGAAATACTGAGAAGAAAATTAGAGGCATCCATGAGTCATCCAGAAGGCCCCAAATCTATTTATTAAGGGTGCCAGAAAGCAATGAAGGAAAATTCCCAAAGGTATAAAACAAGAAAGCATCCCAGAATTGAAGGGTGTGATGGTCCCGGTGGAAGGGGCTCACAGACACCTGCATAATGAAGGAGAAAGACTCGATCAAGACATGGCATTGTGAACTTTCAAAACTCCAATGAGCAGAGTTCTCAAATGCTTCCAGAGAAAAAGAAAAACAGACTGCACAGGAAGGTCTGAGAATCAGAATGGTATGAGACTTCTCAGCAGCAACACCGAAACCTAGAAGTCAGCGGGAAACTGACCTCCCCAAATTCTGACCATAAATGATTTTCAATCTAGAATTCCATACACAACCCATTTATCAATCAAGTAATCAAGCCACAAAAATTGCATCTTCCATGCATCCTTTCTCAGGAAGCTACTGCAGGATGTACTCCACCAAAATGAGGGAGTAAACTGCAAAAGAGGAAGACTCAACAAACGGGAGAGGCAAAGGGGATTTCCAAGAGCCGGGGGAGTAGGGGTATACATATAAAATCTTCCAGAAAGCAATGAAGAAAAATACACAAACATGTAAAAAGTATATTAGAAATATAATGTGTATATACATATGCATATATTATTGATGGAGAATCTGGTGAGTTTGTTCATGTGAAAAGCTGCATTGAGAGGCATTTTACTGAGCATTCGGAAGGGAATGAATTAACCAGTGATTTAAAGAAAACTACGCAACTGAAAAAATGAATCAATTACTAACTCGAGTTGTGCATGCAAGGCAGCCGTGAGCATACAGAGCGGGAGCGCACTGCGTGGCTCAGCAGTCAGCCACGCTTACAGACTTTTCATAACGAAAAACACTGAATATGCACTTAACGAAAAAATTGTGACGTAACAATCCTGGAACGGTTAGGGAAGGGAAGAGGAAGAAGGTTCTAAAAGACTGAAATCCTCGTCTCCCACAGTAGGAAGTCAGTAATGGCTAAAAGCGACTGTGAACCAAGAAAGCAAGCAGTGCGTCTATGTAGCATCTTGGAGGTGAGTGTCTGCCACCGCAGCTGAAAGAGCTCAGAGCTGTAATTCCGGGCGGCGGTAGATGGAGGGGGTCAGACTCCCGCTGACTTCTGTTCTAAGCGCTGTTTTTAGCACTAATTGACATCTCAAACTATGGGCACATTATCTCGTTAAAGATTAAAAATTTTAACAGGGGAAGGGAGGGAAGACAGGTACGAGAAAATTCTCATCATAGGGATACTGTCCGTGTTTTTCCCCCGTGGGGGTGGGGACCTGAACCGGCAACTGACACAAGCCCTGCTCCTCACAGAGGATGCTGGCCTGGTGACGCCCGACCGCGTACTCAGAAAAGCCAGAAAGAGGGTCCCAAGTGGCAGTCACGGTCTCCTGGCGGCTGGAGGGGAGAAGCTTCCCCAAGAAGGCATCAGACGTGCAGACCGGGGGCAGGACAGGGACCGTGAGAGGAGGTCACTTGTGTCACAAGCACAGGAGGCCACTGTAGAGGCCACGAGTGTCATGTGCAGGTAACAGTCATTCCCGCACGGAGAACAGGACACCAGCCAGAGAGCCACCCCCAGTCAGGAGGGGGTTGAGAGTCAAAGCAGACCCCAGTGGGGAGTGACGAATAGGGCCTCTGCGTTCCTGCTCAGGCCGCCCAGATAAGAGGGGACTCTGGCCAGCCACACGTCCAGCTTTGCGGACCAGGGAGGCACGAGGAGCCACCCGGTGTGCCCACCTCCACAACCCACCAACCTGTGGGGGGGGCGGGCAGGGGGAATCCTGGAGGCGGGAGGACCAGGCTCAAGAGCCGGCAGTACCCCGCGTGCTAAGTAGTGCCCAGCACGCCGACCGCACGTGAGCCTGATCGTCTTGACCCCCCACTCCACATCCGCTCACCAAGGGAGAGCTCTTTTAAAACTTAAAAAAAAAAAATAATTAATAGGCTATTTTTTAGAGTTTTAGGTTTCCAGGAAAATTTGGCAGAAGATACAGAGATTCCCATATACCCCCCACCACGTGCTGCACACTCACCCAGAGGTCCCGTTATCTCGCCTTAGTGCCCAGCACACGCTACAATCCGTGAGCCAGTGTTGATCCAGTAACCAAAGTCCGCGGGTTCCATGTCCACGGCGTTTGCAGTGTACGGGTTTGGACCAATCCATAATGACACATACTCTCACGGTAGAGTATACAGAGTAGGTTCGCGGCCCCCAAGATCCTCGGTGCTCCGTCTATGCATCTCTGCCCCCAAGATCCTCGGTGCTCCGTCTACGCATCTCTGCCCCCAGCCCGGCAACCCTCATCTTTGTACCGTCTCCGTAGTTTCCCTCTTCCAGAGTGTCACCGAGTTGGAATGCCACAGTGTGTGGCCTCTCTGACTGGCTCCTCTCACTTGGTAACATGCATTTCAGGTTCCTGCAGGTCTCTTGGTGCCTCTGTACCGAAGGTTGCTCTTCATTCCCCTATCAAAGGACAGCTTCGTCGCCTCCAAGTTTTGGCAATTATGAATAAACTGAAGGTCTTTTTCACATTAAAAAAAGATGGGCCTAATCTCAGTGTAAGAATGTTGTTCTAAACCAAGTACATTCATCTTCACTAAAGCTGCCTGTGTCGGCTGCCTTCTCAGTGTGGGGGCACCTGGAAAACCCTCCTGGGTGGCCCACAGTCAGAAACCAGGGCCACCGCGTCCAAAGGACACCGTCAGCTGACATGTGCTGAGCATCCACCATACGCGGAGAGCCAGGTGTCATCATTTCACAACGGCGCACTGGGGCTCAGAGAGGTAAAGGGACTTCTCCAATGCCACACAGCAGGAAGAGGTGGAGCTCTGACACACCCCACTTGGCTGCACCCAGAGCTGGAAGGGGCTGCAGGGACAAGGGAGCCAGCCTCCCACTCCTCGTTGTCCCCATCACAGGGGAGGCCCACACCCAGTGACGTCAGCTGATCAGTGCATGTCCAGGGCAAGTCCGAGAAGAAGTGACCAGTCCACAGACCCCAGTCAGGTGTCCCCTCCTTGCTCCCTCTGAGCCGCAGTCCCTGGGGAGGTGACTCTGCTGGCTGCATCACCCTGACCAAACCGGGGAGGACAGAGGCTGCTTTCCACCTGCCCACAGGAAGGACACCGCCCACACGGCCGAGTGCTCACAGCGTGTCCACCCCACGCTGAGGGCTCCCACGGGTCGCTCACCTGGTTCTCACAACCACCTTGTGAGAGGGACGTTACTGCACCCATTTCACAGATACAAAACCTGAGGCCCCATGAGGTTAAGCCACTTGCCCCGAGTCCTGCCACTGAGGAAGCGGCTGAGCTAGGACCCCGAGGAGGTGCGCCCGATTCCCAGGGCCACGCTCCGGACAACTGCTCTCCCCTGCACACCGAAAAACGGACAGGCGTGGAGTGGACATCAAGGAAGCAGTCCCCAGCTCGGATCACACCACGTTCCCAGCGGGCAGGCCGCGGTTCTCACCCCACGCACACAGACTCGCTCACTTGGGACAGCAGGGAGGCCAGCGGCCAGGGGACTCACTCTGAACGAAGGTGCCCCCAGGACGGCGGCTCAGTGCCCAGCGCTGCAGGCAGTGATCGGACAGCGGAGATCCCTGCTGTCGCTCAGAGGCTGCTTCTCCCAACCCTGAGGTCAAGCGCCATCTTCTCCCCAGCGGACGGTTCCGACAGGCCTGCTGAGAAGACCTGGGCATCCACCCGCAGCTGCCGGGTTTCAGCCCCGTGTCCTTCGGCCTCAGGAGCGGGGACCGCCTTTGTCCCCCATGCCCACCCTCTGATTCTCCCGCTGGGTGCGAATAGGGGAGGCAGGAACAGAACGTGGCCCAGAGAGGGCGCTACTCCGCATCCTGGACGCCCACTCCCCTCTCTGGTCACCTGGCGGCACCAAGGCTCAGCAGCTGCCCGGGGGGTTAACAGAGACCCTTGCGAGGTGGGGGCAGCAGGGGGCATGGGGAAAGGGTGGGAGGAGGAGGAAGCGAGGGAGAGCCTCTTCCAGAGCGGTAGGAAGTCAAGCGGGTCTGAGCGTGGATCCAGCCACGTGACCCCAGACAGATTCCCGCACCTCTCGGAGCCTCACTTTCCCCATCTGCAAAATGGGGACAAAGATTACTTCCCCTCAAGCTACAGAAGAGGAGCAGAGTGAAGGGACGAAGAGCCAGGAGCTGGAGCCAGACTGTCTGACAAGAGCCATCAAAGCTTGCACAAGCAACCTAGCTTCACCGTGCCTCAGTTTCCCCTTCTGTGAAATGGGGACAATGACAACATCCACTCTATAGGCTTGTTGTGAGGAATAAATGATTCGTGTTTCCAAAGCACTCTGGGAAGGTCCCGGGCAGGTGGCAGGCACTGTGTTTAAATACAACAGAGCAGGAGGCCCAGACGGCCGGACAGGTGAAGAGCACACAGCAAGTGGCACCTGCAGGGCCCTCGATCAGCCGCGGCAGCTCTGCTCCACGCCATGCTTCTCCCGGGCAGCATCAGCGTCACCTGGGAACTTGGGGAAATGCAGATTCTCAGGCTCGCCCCAGGCCCCCCGGGGGCTGGAACTCCAGGTGCAGGTGGATGGCCCAGATGCAGCAGGCCCTCCAGGTGACTCCCACGTTCTCCAGGTCAAGAACCCAGGGCCTCCCGCTAGAATCACCTGGAGAACTTTGAAAAGAATCACTGATGCCCGGCTTGCCCAGGGACACGGGGTCAGTGGCTCTGGGGTGAGGCCTGGGCAGCGAAGAGTATTTAAAGCTCCCGGGTGATTGTCCTTTCAGAACCAACACTCATTTTCTTTCTTTTTTTTTTTCTTTTTTTTTTTTATGAGGAAGACTGTCACTGAGCTAACATCTGTGCCAATCTTCCTCTACTTTGTATGTGGGATGCTGACAGAGCATGGCTTGATGAGCGGCATGTAGGTTCGTGCCCAGGATCTGAACCCGTGAACCCTGGGCCGCCAAAGCAGAGTGTGTGAACTTAACCACTACACCACCGGGCCGGCCCCTCATTTTCTTTTTCAGGTTAGGTTTTTTGAGGACCAAGGATCTTGTTGCTGAAAAGCCGCCTGTGAGTGAAGCTTCCATCTTGACTCCAGCGGCAGCCTGCGCGGTCACCTGTCCTCCCGGCTCAGGGGCACGGCGTTGGTGCAGCACCAAATATGCTAGGACCACGCTGAGTGCCCAGCCTCCCGGCCGGAGGACCCACGCTGAGAGGAAAGATTTGGGCTCAGGTGGGTCACGGATCCCTTCGAGATGTGATCCAACTTATGAGGCATCATCGCAGGAAAAAACACGCACCTCCACCCACAGCCAAACACAAGGGCCCCAAACCATGCCTGGGCCATCTCTGGGCCCAGGGAGACCTCTGCAGGCCTCGGTGTCCGGAACGCTGGCCCAGAGGACCCAGTGCAGCAGAGGGAGGGCCGAGGGCTCTGTGTGGAGCCCCCCGTTCCAGGTGCACAGGCAGAGGCAGTGACGCGCCCACTGGACGCCTGGGTTCAAGTCCAGCTCCACCATCACCTGTGTCTGGGTAGGTTGCATGCCCTCAGTTTCCACGCCTGTGAATGGTGCTAATGTCGGCCCCCAAGCCCAGGCTGCAGAGAGACAGCAACTGGACACGAGAACCTGGAGCAGCCTCAGGAGGGTGAACGCCAGGTCTGTGTGCTTTCACCCTCCCAGAGGCCCCCAGGTGCCGGTTAGGGCCCCACGGAGGCCCTCCACACACCTGTCATCTCCTCAAGGAGGTTCCTCCAAGTCCTTGTCATCTCCTCATGGAGGTCCCTGCAGGTCCCTGTCATCTCCTCTGGGAGGTCCCCCAGGTCCCTGTCATCTCCTCGGAGAGGTCCCCCTAGGTCCCTGTCACCTCCTCATGGAGGTCCCCCCAGACCTCTGTCACCTCCACATGGAGGTCCCCCCAGGTCCCTGTCATCTCCTCGGAGAGATCCCCCTAGGTCCCTGTCACCTCCTCATGGAGGTCCCCCTAGATCCCTCTCATCTCTTCGTGGAGGTCCCCCCAGACCTCTGTCACCTCCACATGGAGGTCCCCCCAGGTCCTTGTCATCTCAGGGAGGTCCCCCCAGATCCCTGTCACCTCCTCATGGAGGTTCCCCCAGATCCCTGTCATCTCCTCATGGAGGTCCCCCCAGACCTCTGCCACCTCCACATGAAGGTCCCTCAGGCCCCTGTCATCTCCTCAGAGAGGTCCCCCAGAGTCTGTCCACTCTGAGAAGAACGAGAAAATGGTGGAGGTCAGCTCATCCTGCAATGTCCCCTCCTCTCCCAGTGACCCTCATGCAGAGAGCTGGATCACAGGTCACTGCGCAGCTGTGGGAGCTGGCTGCAGGCCCCTCCCACCCCTCCCTCCAGCCTCACTCCTGCAGCGTGGGGATCACCCCCAACTCTGAACGGCTGTTTATTCACCTAACCAGGATCGACTCAGTACCCACTGCATGCGGGGTCAGGATTCACAGGGAACAAAGAACCTTGGGTCTGAGATTTAGAGAGACAGGAGGCACTCCGTGACCACCACCACCAGGAAGACAACCAGAGCAGGGCTTGGGGTGGAGGGAGAAGGGGCAGCACCATGGGCGGGCCCACCTGCAGGAGACACCGACTGTGGGCTCCATAAATCATTGCTGCCTCCGTTCCCGTCACGGTTTTCTCCAAAAACAGACTTCACCACGTCCAGGAATAAACCCCCAGAAAGGGCCCTGGTAAGGACTTCTCAGCTTCCAGAAGACTCTTTTTAAAAAGAAGCTGAGTGGGAATGTAAAACGGTGCAGACGCTTTGGGAAACAGTCTGGCAGTTCCTCAAACAATTAAAGCTGGAGTTACCGTGTGACCCAGCAGTTCCAGTCTTAGGTGTACACCCGAAAGAAATGAAAACATACGTCCACACAAAAACGTGCACGCCGAGGTTCATGGAGCGTTATCCGCGAGCGTCAAGAGTGGAAACAACCAGGGGCCAGCACGGTGGGTGAGTCCACACACTCTGCTTCAGCAGCCCCGGGTTCGCAGGTTCAGATCCCAGGCACAGACCTAGCATGGCTCGTCAAGCCACGCTATGGCAGCGTCCCACATAAAATAGAGGGAGACTGGCAACAGATGTTAGCTCAGGGCCAATCTTCCTCACAAAAAAAAAATTGGGAACAACCAGGTGTCCATCAACAGATGATGGATAAACAAACTGTGGCCCATCCATACACTGGAATATTAGTCTTAAAAAGGAAGGAAGCACTGACACACGCCACAATCCGGGTGAACTTTGAAAACATGACGGTGAGTGAAAGAAGCCAGACACAAAAGGCACACATTCTATGATGCCATTTATATCAAATGTCCCAAATGGGCAAATCCATAGAGACAAAAAGCAGAGTAGCGGTTGCCGGGGGGTCGGGGGTCGGGGAGGCAGAAGGGGGAATGAGCCAGGTATAGAGTTTCTTTCTGAGGGGATGAAATGTTCTAAACTTGACTGTGGCGATGCCCACACAACTCTGTGAACAGACTAGAAATCACTGAACGTGCCCTGTGGGGGAATGTTGCTATGTGAACTGTATCTCCGCGAAGCTAGTAACAACACAGCCGCGGGCAGCGGAGCCCTCTTTCCGCAGTCTGGGCACAGAGCGGGGCGTGGGGTGACTCCAGTCTTCCTCTGCCCTGGGGAGGGGCGTGGGGGTCTCCGCCCCCTCCTGACCCGTCGCAGCCACCCTGTCCACCTCCTTCCTGTGAACGTCCCAGTCCGCGTTTAAGCACAGCGTCCCTCAATGCCTTTGTCATCGGGCTGCAAGAAGTCTCTTACAGGATGAGGACTCCCCAGAAAGCTTGTCCTGCGGCCCCCATTGCTGGGGTATGTTAATGTACCCAGAGGACCCCGCAGCCCATGCAGAGGAGAAGGCGGGGTCAGGACCGCCCCCAGGGCACAGAGGCGGAGCATCCGATTTCAGATGTGACATCTGCTCCCACAGAGTGGGGTCAGTGCAGGGCCCCCAGCCCGGGGTCTGCAGACTCCACGGGGTCCACAGATACAATCAGGGTCGTGGGGAAAGAAATTATCCTTATTTCACTCACCTCTCCCTGAGATTCAGACAAGTGGCAAGCCACAGTGGCATTCATCAAACCTGTGAGTTGGGCACCAAGAGAAAGGGCACATCCCTGGAGGGTGGCTGCAAACGTCCTGGGATAGCGTTACAGCCCAGGCCTACCCCGGCCAGAGAGCTCAGCATGAACCCCACCCCCGCCCTGCCGGACACAGAGCGGCCAGCCAAGGGTGGCCTGGGCCCAGGACACGCAGAGCCCAGCCCCACGCCCGCCCCGGCAGCCCTACGGACGCCGGCTCCCAGCTGGCTCGGGGCCTGGTAAGGGGTGTCCACTGCTGCCGCCCTCCTGCCCCAAGCTGCGGCTGCCCAGTGGCCAGCGCAGACCCTTCCACCTCCATCCCCTGCAGACTCAGCATCCATGGGGTGTGGCCACTGGGCCTGTGAGGGGCTCTCGCTGCCTCCCTGCTGTGCCCCCTGCCCATGGCCAGCCTCTGTCGGGCCCCTCCTCCGACCTCGAGACCCTCAGGGACCAGGGGTAGCAGAAAGTCACCCAGAATCTAGGACCCCATGGCCCCCATCATTTTCCAGAATCCCTGACTCCCCTGGAAGGGGGACCCCTAGGGAGGGGACAGGTCGCTGGGTAACCATTTCCCCCAGCCCCACCTCTGACTCCTGGTCAGCCCTGAGGGCTGGAGCTACACTGGGCATCTCCAGGTGGGGTCTGAAATGAGGGATGGAGGCTCTGACCCCCTCTGGGGCCCACTCAGCGCCCCCTTTCCCCACCCCCAGCTCCTCCTTCAGGTCCCAGTCCCTCAGGGAACCTGGCCAGACCCTACCTGGTCACACTGCTCAGGGGTGGAGGACTCATTCCAGGCACATGTCACAGTCCCGGTCACACAGGCTGGAGGGCCGGGCGCCCCAGGCTGACAGGCCCTTGAGTGAGGGGCTATGTCTGCACCCTGCTGCCCCCCAAGAGACCCCCAAAACCTGGTGGTCGCGGCCCCCATGGTCAGCTGGAGACCACTGCCCAGAGGTCAGCAGCGCCCATTCTGGCCCATCTCTCCCTGGCCCTATCGCCTCACACTCAGGCCCAGGAGGAGAGAAGGAACCAGTTAGGTTTTCTGGAAACTTCCCTCAGCTGCCACCAAAAGTGCTTGGGGCACCAAGAGGAACAGGAAATGCCACGGGAACCAGAAAAGTGGGTCTAGGGGCAGAAGGCAGAGGCAGGTCTGATGGTGTGACGGCCTGAGGTACTTCCAGCCCGTCCCCAAAGGCCCCGTGACACCTGGGCCGTGTGTCCTCCTGTGGGGCGTAACCCACTCACAGAACACCAGCCTCAGACAGGGTCACCCCGAGACCACGATAAAGTGGGACAAACAGGTCACTGTGCCACCCATGCAATGCCAAGCTTTCCCCTCAGGGAGCTAAAACCATCCTCACCCACTACAGCTTCACCCCTGCCCGCTCCCCCACCCCTGGAGATGAGGCTGAGGGGGACGCCCATCAGAGCAGGCCCCCTTCCCGACAGACAGTGCCCAATTGAGAGTGAGTTCTGCTCCCTCCCCACTCAAACCCCAAGACCACAGCAGGCTCCTCTAACACCCTCCCCTCCATGCATCCACTCCACGTGGGGGTCCGCCCCCCGCTGCCAGAGCACTAAACCCAACTGTTCCCCTGTGGGCACGCTCCTGGGGGTCTTGGCTGGAGGGCCCTGACATCCCTGAGGGAGTTCTGGGTGTTTCCACAGGGATTCCCCCCCAACCCCCCCACCCCCCCCCCCACGCCCCCACCAGCTGCTGTGGGTGGAGGGCAAGGCCTGGAGGCAGGGGTCTGCTGGCCTCCTGGGGGGTCAGAGGCCCTGGGGGCACTGAGCAGCCCCCAGGGCTGAGCCAGAGGCCTCTGTTCAAGAGCTCTGAATCAGCTCCAGACAATCCCCCGTTTGTTGGGCCCGGGGTCCCAGGTCTCAGCTCCTTCTGCAAGATTTCACAGATCTAGTGTCCCCAGGCTGGGGTTCTGCTCCATCAGGCAGGTCAAGGCAGGCCCGCATTTTATCTCGGGACTTTGGGCCAAAATGAAACAAGCTCACGTCGGATGATGCTCTGGCTCCAGGGGTGGAAGAGCAGCACCGTGGAAAGTCACCTCGAAATCCCCCACGCTCTCTATTTCATGCTCCTCACAGTCTCAAGCGGTGGGCGCAGCCCTGGAAACTGAGGCAGGGGTGCTGCCCAGGCATTGGAATGGCCCCGGCACCCAGCACCAGGACAGGTCCAGCACCCGCCAGCCTCTGCTCCGTGGTGGGGATTGTGTGGCCACAGGCGACATGTGGTAGCTCTCCCTCGGTCTCCTCCTCTGCGCAGCAGGACAGCCATGCTGCACGGGCTTGTTGCCGGGACCTAAAGGGAAGGTGCACAGAAGGCGCGGGGCGCAGGGCTGCTGCAGGGTAAATAAACAGCACCAAGTGGCAGCTTAAAACACGGGGCGGAGCAAGGATAATACGCATGGAATTCTCCTTCTCCCTCCCTCTCCCGTCCCTGCCTCCTCCTCCTCCGACCTCCCCATCTCTCTGTCTTTATCTCCCTCTCTCTCTCCCTCCCTCCCTTCCTTCCTTCCTGCGCTCCTTGCTCCCTCTCCATCTCTCCACTAACTTCCTCCCCCGGCTCACACATTCCTGTCCTTTCCTCCTCCTGCTGGGCTGCCAGCTAACGGGCACTCTGTGCCTGTGAACACCTCATGGTCACTGTCGCCACGGCCGCCTCTAGCCCTGAGAAAACCCTGACCTCTGCTATATTTCTGCTGCATTCTCTGGGGGATCCACAATTAATTTCCTCCAGATTGGGCGCTGCACTGTGGACGCAGCCACTCAGCCCCATGCCAGGAGCTCAAGGCTCCACTCTGCCCAGGCGGTGTGGGGCACTGGAGCCGTGGGGGACTCCAGGCCGGGCTGTGGGCTGGGACCTTCGTCCTCAGTGGGTTCACCTCCTGGTTCTTGTTTCTCCTAACAATCAGGTTAGGTCTGTGCAGACCCAAAGGGTCAGGCCGCGGCCTTCACGGCCAGGAGGGTCTGGGCCCAGACCTGGTCCTTTGCGCTCAGGCACAGCCACAGCCACGCAGGTTCCCTGTGGCTCCCAGGATGGCCCTGCTCCTTCTGCCTCCGGGCGCTCATAGATGCTCCTCCTGGAGCAGCTGTGAAGCCTGCCCACCTCATTCCCACCATCCTCAGGTCTCGGTGAGAGAGTCACTCCACCCAAAGGCTTTCTTGGATGCCCCAGATGCCCACCGGCTCTTCCTCCCAGCACCCTGGCCCAGCTCCCTCCACGCCATCAGCATTAAGTGGGGAACAACGTAATGGGTTCACTGAAGTGGGTCCCCAGCCAATCCAACAGCACCACACCACCGGCGGGCTATCTGTTCACTGCTATCCTGGGGCAGGTCATTGCCCAGCACACAGTTGGTGCTCAATAAATACCCATGTGGGTTCCAACTTCCCCCCAGATAATGTTGCTATTCTCTCCCTGCTGGTAAGACAGACCCTAAATCCATCCCAGCAAAGCCTCCATGGGAGAGCTGGACAGGATCACCTGACCTCTCAGCCAGCGGGCAGTGGTCCCGGTTCCGTCCAACCGACATTTACCGAGCGCCTACTCTGTGCCTGGCAACATGCTAGGTACTCCAGGGGCAAGAGAATGGGGCCCACAGTTCATTTTAAGGAATACACATCCACTGGGAGAGAAGCATGCAAACGGGCGGGGGCGGGGCGGCGGTCAGGAGTGAGGCGCCAGAGTCTAAGTCACTGCAATATTTATAATAAAAAAACACTTAACAAGTCAACAATAAAAAGACATAAAGTGGACAAGGCTCTGAACAGACCTTTCTCCAAAGAAGACACACAAATGACCAAAAGCACATGAAAAGATGCTCAACGCCATTAGTCATTAGGGAGATGCAAATCAGAACCGCAGTGAGGTACCACTTCACACCCACTAGGATAGCCATCATCAAAGAGACAGACACTAACAGGTGCTGGTAAGAATGTGAAATAATTGGAACCGTCACACGCTGTCAATGAGAACGTAAAACGGTCTGGAAAACAGTCTGGCGGTTCCTCAAAAGGTGAAATGGAGCTACCATACGATACAACAATTTCATTCTTAGGGATACACCCAAGAGGATGGAAAATATATGTCCACACAAAAACTTGTACAAGAATGTTCACAGCAGCGTTACTCACAATAGCCAAAAGGTGGAACCAACACAAACGTCCATCAACTGATGATGGATAAACAACATGTGGTCCACCCATGCAATGGAATATTATCCAGTCTGAAAAAGGAATGAAGGACTGACACACGGTACAACGTGGATGAACTCTGAAAACATTACCTTAAGTGAAAGAGGCCAGTCACAAAAGACGGCCGATGTATGATTACTTTTACAGGAAACGTCCAGAATAGGCAAATCCACAGAGCCTTAGAAAGCAGAGCAGCGGTTCTCAGTGGCTGGGGGAGGGGCACGGGGAGTGACTGCTTAATGCACACGGCTTTTCTCTTTTGGGTGATAAAAAATGTTCTAAAATTAGGTGGTGGTGACAGTTGCACAACCTTGTGAACATCCTAATAACCACCACATTGTACACTTTGAAAGGAAGAATTTTACAGTATGTAAATTATATCTCAATAAAGACACCAAAAAAATGTCACGTGATACCATTTGTCTCAGGCCTGACATGGAACAAACTCTACAATGTAATAAGCACAAGTGGGAAAAATGTGAAGTGCAGACCAGGGGCTATAACCCACCTCTGGTGTTTTTTAAAGGTTTACAATAACGACAGCAGCAGTAATAATAGCTTATTTATGGAGCATCTGCATGCACCAGGTGCACGCTCAGAAATCTTGGCCTGGTCTCGAATTCAACCTCAGGACGACCCTTTGCGGGCTCTTCACTAGGGAGCTGCGGTTTGAGCCAGTCCCGTGCCGTGAGTATGCTGTGGCTTCCCGAATCCCCATCTTCCACTCGACTCGGGCAAGTCACTCTATCCCCAGCCTTGGTTTCCCCGTCTGTAAAATGGGCACAGTAACCGTATGGACCTGGTATCACGGGGTGGCAGCACAATAAGATGACATAATGATGAAAATGGTGGCCATGTGGCTGGGACAAGCAAGCCCTGAGTCCCCACCCCATCTCTGCTTCCGCTGTCCCCCTAACCTCCCTAGGTGCGCCCACGCCCTCGGCCTGACTACTTCATCCACCACCCAGCTCGAGTCAGCCATACCTCTCCTCCTCCCCTGCCCTCTTCCTCCCCAGCCAATTCTGAGTGCTGGGGCCTCTCCCCTCCAGGGATGCCCTCTCCCCTGACTTTCAGTACCACCTCCCAGCGGACAATGCCTCCATTCAGATCCAGACTCAGAGCACCCTCGCCATCCTCGCCTGGCTGCAGGCAGCTTCTCACACCGAGCACGGTCCACATGCGACCTTTGGCCCCCACACCACTCCTCCTCTAGGGTCCCCTCTGTCTTACAGGAGAGCTGTCCTGGACTCCACCAGCCTCCAAACTCTCAGGGTTCTAACTCTCCCCCCACCCAGATCCAGGCCATCATCCCCTCTCCCCTAACCCCTGCACCCCCTCCCAGGGCCTCCAGCTTCCAGTTTGGCCCCCATTTCCTTCCCACCCAGCAGCCAGGGCACTTATCTACACACAACTGTACAACTACCACACAGGCCAGCAACCGCAGTCCTGGGCATTTATCCCAGAGAAACGAAGACTTCTGTCCACACAAAAACCTGCCCATGAAAGTCTGTAGCAGCTGCATTTACAACCGCCCCAAAGGGAAATACCAAGATTCCCCTCCACGAGTGAATGGCTAAACAAACCCTGGTCCATCCCCACCACAGAATACTAGTCAGCAATGAAAAGGAATGAAATATTGACAGAGCAACGACCTGGATGGATCTGCAGAGAATTATAGTGAGTGAAAACTCCCGAAAGGGTACATGCCGTATGATTCCATCTATAGAACATTTGTGAAACGAGAAAATGATAGAGACAGAGAGCAGGTCCGTGGTTGCCAGAGGTTGAGGAGATACAGGGGTGTGGGGGGGCACAGCTATGAAAGGACCACGAAGTGATCCTTGCAGCGATGGAATGTTCCGTATCTGACTGTAGCGATGTCAACATCCTGGCCGTAACACTGTATTGGAGTTTTGCAAGATGTTACCACTGGGGGAAACTGGGCAGAGGGTACGGGGAATCTCTCTGTATCATTCTCACAACAGCGTGTGAGTCTACCATCATCTCAAAATAAAAAGTTCCATTACAAAAACACAAGCCCAGATGGCGTTGCTGCCCTGCTTAAGTTGTCCAGTGCCCTTCTCTGGCCTCCGGACAAAATCTGAAGTCCCTCCGATGGCCTGGAAGCTGCGCTCAGATGCCCTCACTCTGCTGCCTCCTTCTTCAGTTCTCTCAACAAGCCACACTTGTCCCAGCCCCCGAGCCCTTGAAGTGCACTTGTCCCTCCCTGCCCCTCCTTCTCTCACTCTCCGGGACTGGCCCCTCGTCCTCTAGCTCGCCGCTGATTTGCCATTCATTCATCGTCCAGCCATGATTTCCAGAGCCCCTCGCCCCCGGATGCGGGGTCACGGTGGGGAACCCGCCAGACTCAGTCTCTGTCCTCCTGGAGCTTCCAGTCCAAGGGCAGGAGACAGCCACGGAAGCCAGCGTTAACAGCGCACAGGAGCACGTGTGCTCACAGAGGGCCAGGAGGCACCACAGGCGTCAGAGGAGGGGAGCCCCACACCTGGCAACCCACGGTTCACCGCACGCCACCCTCACCAAGGTGCATGTCAACTACAGTCACGCGCCGCATAATGACATTTCGGTCAACGACGGACTGCACGTCGACAGGGTCCCACAGGATTAGTACCATACGGCCTAGGTGTGTGGTAGGCTGTACCATCCAGGTGTGTGTAACTGAACTCTGTGATGTTCACACAGCAACAGGGTTGCCTACTGACACGCTTCTCAGAATGTGTCCTCGTCGTTAAGTGACGCATACCTGTACTGCTTTTCTTTACACAGCCACAACAAACAGCCAGACCTCGGAACCAGCCAGAAAGCAACCAACAGCCGGGGGCGGGGCCATAAAAAGATCATGCACAACAGTTGGCTGGAGAGTCCCCAGGTGGGCGTAGGGTGCCAGCTCTTGGCCCCCTGGCTTGGCTTCTACAACCAGCCTCCCAGGAAGATGCAGCGGTGTGACCCCTGTCCGTCAGGTAGGCCCCCACCTGGTGCTCCTGGGAGGGCCCTCCTGGCCCCCCTTAGGACCCGAAACCCTCCAGGGTGAAGCTCCCCTGGGCCTCCCTGCAGTAAGCCTACCACCTCCACCATGAAACGCCTCATTTTAACCCTCCTCACCCGAGGCAGAGGCCGACTGGGAGGGGACAGGTGCTTCTCCAGGTGTGGTCCTCAGGACCACCTGCAACGATGGCCCACATGTGGGATCTTCTTGGAGATTCCTGGGCTCTCTTCTGGGAAGCCTGTCTAGGGAGACTGGGACAGGTGACTTGGACCAACGACCACAGGTGGTTGAGTCCCTGTTTCAGCATTTCCCACTGCACGCTCCTGGTCTTTGCTGGGAATTCTTAGGCCCATGGGAGGGAGCCAGGTTCTCGGGCCTGTAGGAGGGCACCAGATTCTCGGGCCCGCAGGAGGATGCTGGGTTATTGGGCCTGCAGGAGGGTGCTGGGTTCTCGGGCCCACAGGAAGATGCTGGGTTCCCGGGCCCGCAGGAGGATGCTGGGTTCCTGGGCCCGCAGGAGGATGCTGGGTTCCCGGGCCCGCAGGAAGATGCTGGGTTCCCGGGCCCGCAGGAGGATGCTGGGTTCCCGGGCCCGCAGGAAGATGCTGGGTTCCCGGGCCCGCAGGAGGATGCTGGGTTCTCATGCTCGCAGGAGGGCGCTGGCTCCAGCCTTCCTCCCATTTCCCACTTGCTACGTTCAATGATGACCCAGCTCAGCACGTTTCAGCACCGGTGAAGAATGGAAGGGTTCTTATCCTGGGTTCGAGCATAAGTTTCAGGGAGTCTGTGAACACCCAGAAGGGCCCACAAAACATCGCATGTGTGCAGAGACTTGCATGTGTTCGGGGAGAGGACCCACAGCTCCGTCACACTCGCAGAGGGGTCTGGGAGAACCCACAAGTCTATGAATTGCTGGGCAAAGGCCCACCACAGGCCTGGTGCAGAAGACCATGGTGTCATCCTTTCCTGCCTCTGCTTCACTGTGAGACCATGGGCAAGGAGCCCAGGCTCCTCTCGGGGCCCCAGCTCCCCCATCTGGAAAGCAAGGGAGTGGCTGAAATGATGGCTCCATCGCCGGGTGCTGGAGACAGCTCTGGAGCCAGTGGAGGCCCAGCGCCCAACAGCCACATGGCCTCATCAAGCCACGTAACCCTGCGAGCCTCATGTTTGTCATCTCTTCAATGGGAGCATATGGCTTCCCTCAAAGCACTGTTTTAAGGAACAAGAGAGGGGCCGGACCCGTGGCTGAGTGGTTAAGTTCATGCGCTCCACTTCAGCGGCCCGGGATTCACCAGTTCCGATCCTGGGCGCGGACATGGTACCGCTCATCAAGCCGTGCTGAGGCGGCGTCCCACGAAGAAGAACTAGAACGACCTACAACTAGGATATACAACTATGGGACGGGGGCTTTGGGGAGAAGAAAAAAAGGAAGATTGGCAACAGATGTCAGCTCAGGGCCAATCTTAAAATAAATAAATAAATAAATAACATTTCTGGTAAAGTGCACAGCCGAGTACTCAGTACAAAGCAGACATTCAAAACTGTGAGCATCCTCCTTTCAAAGGAATCTCCCTGGCTTTGGGGTTCTAGGTTACCAAGTGTGTGCTTGGGAGCACTTTCAAACTGAAATCTATCAGACATTGTAGTGGGTTGAATTGTGTCCCCGCAAAAGACACATCCACGTCCTAACCCCCGGTACCCGCGAATGCGCCCTTATTTGGGAAAAAGGTCTTTGCAGATGCAATGGAGTTAAAGATCTTGAGATGAGATCATCCGGGATTTTGGCTGGGCTCTAAATCCAATGACACATGTCCTTGTAAGAAACAGAAGAGGAAAGGGCAGAGACACAGAGAAGAAGACCGTGTGGTGACAGAGGCAGAAACATCACAGCACCAACCTATGCAAGTGGTCCTGAGGACCACAGCTGGAGAAGCACCTGTCCCCTTCTCAGTCGGCCTCTGCCTCAGAGATGAGGACAGTTAAAATGAGACAGCGCATTTTTTTAAATGAAACACAACATCTATTTCATGAGCCACTTGACCCAGAGTTTGAAAAACTCTTGTCTAGCACAGCAACTCCTGGCCTTCCTGCTTTTATCACAACCCCAGGCCAGGACGCCACCCTCCAGGATCCTGGCTAGAGCGGTGTTGGATGGAAGCCCAGGACGCAGCCCTCATCGAGCTCTCCCAGTGATTCCAACGTGCAGCTGAGGCTGCTCTGGACGAGTGGTCCTCAACCTGAGCCACACATTAGAATCACTTGGATAGTTTAAAAAAGAATCCCGATGCCAGGCTGCACCCAGACCACCTCAGTCAGCATCTCTGGGTGGGGCCTGGCATCAGCATTTGTCAAAGCATCCCAATGACTCCATGCACAGCCAAGGTCGGAACTCGTGTGCGAAAGCGTCACTTCCCGCTCTCGAACCACCTGGGCATCTCGCACGCAGATTCTGACCCTGGAGGTCTGCAGGGGCCTGAGATTCTGCATTTCTAACAGTCTCCCAGGGCACTATGTCTGGCAATTCTACTGTGCAGCTGGGGTTTGGGGGCACTAGCCCAGAGCTGTGGTTCTAAAGGTGGAGTCCCCGAAGCAGCAGCATCAGCATCACCTGAAACTTGCAAGAAATGTAAACTCTTGGGTGACATCTCAGGCCCGGAAATTCAGGGGAAATTTCACTGTAATTCATTTAAATTTAAATTCAAGCTTAAGGAGCACTGGCCTAGAGTAAGAGACAGCGGCAGGCCAACACCCTGCCCAATGCCTGTGCAGACTGACCCTCGATTCTTTTGGAGGTCTCCAAAAGCACCAGGGGGCACCCCCTGGGTCCCAATCAACACCTGTGACATTCCTGGGAAGGCGAGAGATGGCACAGGTTGAGAGGGAGGAAGTCTATGACCCCATCATACAGACAAGAGTAAAGCTGAGCACACCCTTCCTTCAAAGTCAGCAACTTCATTCATGGGGTGACGGCCACCCTAACACTGTCATTCAGACTCAACTCAGATGTCCCTTCTCCTGGGACGCCTCTGCTCCTCCCTCAAAGACACTCACATCTCCCCCATCCCATCTTGGAACTCTCCCCTGCAGTATTCCCATGCAGGATCCCCAAAGTCCGGCACGAGGAACCCCTAATTATTTCCCATGTTTTAGTTTTGCATCCAGACTGCATTTTCTTTTTGGTAGAAGTCACATCATCCTATTTCTCGTATTTTATTTTTTATTTGTTTCTTTTTCCCAATCTCCCTCATTACCCTAAACTACGTACTGCACACGTAGTGCTATAGACTGCATGTTTCCCCCCAAAATCCATGTGTTGAAACCGAACACCCAAAGTAATGCTATTAGGAGGTGGGACCTTCGTGAAAGGGATTAGTGCCCTTACAAAGGAGACCCAGAGAGCTCCTTTGCCCCGCCCACCACACGAGGACACAGAAAGAAGCTGGCAGTCTGCAACCCCAAAGAGGCCCCTCACCAAACACTGAGTCCGTCAGTGCCTTGATCTTGGACTTCCCAGGCTCCAGAACTGTGAGAAATGAATGTCGGCTGTATAACCCACCCAGTCTATGGTATTTGTTGCAGCAGCCCCAAGGGACTAAGACACGTAGTCAGTGCTCAGCAACTATTTCCAGGTGGACTCAACGAAGGTCAACCTGAGCTTTCTGTCTTCACACCTTGAACAAAGCAGGAACTCAGTAAATGCTTCTCAGATGAGTGAATGGGTCAAGCCGAGGAAGCCGTAGCAATGAAGAGAGAGAAAGTGGGTAGATGAAAGGGAACTTACTTTTCCAACTGTCTTTGCTAGCACTTTGCTGTGAACGCTGCTCAGGAAATAGTGCTCCAAACTGTCCCCCGGTCATGACTGCCTCGCACCATTAGAACATCCTTACTCTATTATTCACTGTATTCGATGCCATCCATCTTACTCATGTAAAATGCTGGCAGAGTCTCTTACAAGCAATGACAGAGCCAATAACAAAACAAAACCAGTCAGGGGATCAAAACAATGACACTTTAGAGAGAGGTTTAAGACTGTCCTTTAACAGTCTATGTCCAGTTCTAAGTTCCTGCAATGACATGGACAGGTGAAATGATGATGGTGAATGAAATGGCCAAATGTTACTGCATTTTCACGGTTCACTCACCCTACAAATATTTATTGAGCGACCACTGTATGCCTGCGCCATTTTAGTCCCTGGACACACAGCAGTGACGAGCACAGACACACAGCCCTTCCTGCATGAAACTCGCACTCCACATCAGCATGTCCAAGAGAACTTTCCGTGATGGTGGAAACATTCTCTCTCTGCACTGTCCAATATGGTTGCTACTAGTCACACGTGGCTACTGAGCGCTCAAAATGTCGCTACTGTGACTGAGGCACTGAAATTCTAAATTTTATTTCACTGTAATTCATTTAAATTTAAATTCAAATAGCCACATGTGGCTGGTGGCCCCTGGATTGGGTAGAGCTGGTCTAGATGACTAATCCATTGGTGCTGATTTCAGGAGAACGGCAGCAAAATAGTCATTCTTTGGCTGCTCCAGACACTTTGCTGCCTGTGGTCATGTTCTTGTAACCCCTGTCAGCTCCGTGGGAACTGAGCACACACCACCCAATGCGCTTCAGAGTGACTTCCACCAGTCTCACTAAGGACCCCACCCCAAACCCGCCTCCACCAGCAGGGAGATGCTCTCTCACTGCACCAGGAGACACCTAGAAGTCATTCAACTATTTTAGAAAGACTGACAGGACTGGAGTAAAAAACAGGCAAACCCCACCTCAGTGGGGGTGTTTCCTGGAGGATGGAACCCACACACTGGCAGAGCGGGAGCAGGCAAACTTCTGATGGCCGAGTGTGCTGGGGGGGTCAGGGCCAGGCAGTCGCTGGTGAGGAGACGCAGTTGCTGGAAGAGGTGACCCAGAGGGAATTAGAGCAAAGCCGCCCAGGCAACATGTGTGGGGCGCTCTCCAGGGTGCTGAAGACACCGCTCCTCTCTCCTCCTGAAAGACACGCTGGACCCAAGAGAGCTCCTTGCTCTAGTCCACGGAGCCTGATGGTGGTAAAGCCAGGCCCCACGCAGCGCTGGCCTTCATCAACCACGTGGCCTCTCACAAGCCAGGAACTACAAACTGGGGGAGCCATTGCGGAAAATTCAAACAAACATCATTCTTCTTCTAGGGCTCACAAACCTAAACATCTTGTCGTCATCAAAGGACACAATGAGCGTTATATACAGCATTATCAGCTCATAGTTCATAGCTAGTTATCTTTAGAGTTGTGGAGGCCTGGGGAAAATCGAGGAAGAAAAAAAGTCTTGAAGGAAAATAGCAGTAGTTCCCGAGCCTCCCCCTACAGCCACCATTACTCTTTGTTTTTCTGGGGTCTTCCTCTCTCTGGCTGGGTGTTCTGAAAACAGATTGGCCCACAGTCCCCTCTGTCCTCTAGTTAGCTGCATTAACTGTTAATGTCAGCTCGGGCTACCACTAACTACCCGGGGTACGGCTATTTTCGGAGGGTGCTGATCCTCAGTTCCTCACCAGCTTCCTAATATAAAGCACGTCACATTGCTCCAGGGCTGCACTGGTGGGGGGAGTCTTCAGTAACACTTCTTTCTCAGCTATTATTGGCAACAAAGAACTAGTTATTTGCTTTTGCTTCTTCTTTCACCTCCTGGAGCCTTTTCCTTCCCCAAAGTGGCTGAAAGAGAGTCTCTGAGGAGATGCTTCTATCTCCGAGAGCTGAGGGCTTCTTTTGTTTCTGAAATGAGCTCCTATTGGTGTAACATCTAGAATATCTGTGTTGCTGGGCCTGCTGCCTCCTAACCTGGGCATTTGCATTAAAAAAAAAAAGAGTTTACTTTCACATATTCATGGCCAAGCACCACAAACACTCCCAGTGGCCACTTATTTGGTCTGCATGAGAGTTTTTCCCCCTTCAAAGGGGCAGTCACTGCACAAAGTTCTATTTAAAGTGAGGTTAAAGCATCCGGCTCCATCAGCGATCCGAGCCCTCCTCTATGGGCGCACGTTCCCTCACGGGGTAGCCGCTTCTCGGAGCAGGAATCAGGAATCAGGAGGGATGGTGATCTGGAGTACTTGGAGAGAGAACAAAGCTAGGAGGGTGCACGTGGCCATGTTTTGGGGGACGGGGTGGCAAACATCTCTGGGTGACAAGTGTATTGTGCGCGTGTGTGCGCGCAGGCGCCGGGAGATCTGAATTCTGGCTGTGGGCGTGTGTGATTTGTGTGGGCCGAGGGATCTGGGCCGGTGAACGGAATCTGTGTATGAGGGGGAGAGGCCGGGTGTGTGAGATGACTCATATCTTTAGGCTGTGGGAGGGTTTATTTGCGGGGGTTAACTTTTGGTCCAAGGGGTCCTGTGTACACAGCCCCCGGGAGGAAATATTTACCTCTGTGGCAAAGTGCAGGGGTCCAGCGAGTGGAGAAGAGGCAGTGCATCTCGGGGGGCCGGAGGGAGGGCCGAGGTGTGCGGGCCTGTGTGCGCACCTGCCTACAGCTCAGGGCTGCTGCTCTCGGCAGAGAAGGGGTGTGGAGCATGAGGATGGGGCCGGAAGGCAGTTCTGCACAAGAGAGTTTAGACGGAGGTGCTCCACACCAAAGCACCAGTCTGGAATTGTGGTCCAGAGCATGAATCCTGGTACCACCCAATGCTCATCAGCCAAGGCATCTGGCTCCTCTGAGCCTTGCTTCCCAACGTGGGGAATGGGAGGAATGAGAAAACCAACGCTGGCAAGGTACAGGAATGAAGCAGTATAATTCATGCCTACACTTGCCGCATGCCTGGCCCACAGTAAGTGTTTAATATTGCCATTCATTGCCATTTTCATTATCATCATTATCATGTCCAGCTATTGGTTCTAATAATGATCATTATAAGTGACATTCAGTGCACGTGAACTGTAATAATAAACTAGTGATAAATAATAATGAACGCTTACTATATTCCTGACATAGCCATTGGTATACATCACCTCAGTGAATCCCCAACCACTTCACAGATATTATCATCAGCCCTTTGTACAGAGGAAGAAACAGAAACTCAGAGAAGTTAAGTAACTTGCCTAAGGTCACAGTGCAGAGCAAAGGCACAGCCAGAATTCAAGCCCAACAGTTGTCAACTCCACAGCATGTGCTCCTGCCACCCTGCGCCCACGGCCTCATCATCTCCGTGGGGTCACCCAACAGACTGTGGAAGTCGCTCAGCTCGCTTCAATGAGCAGCACCTGCCTTACGCTCAGGGGAGAATGAACCTGGAGGAGGAGGAGTTGGCAGAAGCGTCCCCAGTTGAAATGGATTCCATACCAATTCCAGCTACCTGGAGAACACATCTGCCGTCTGTGCATTATTCATGGAAAGTGCCATTTCCCCAAGTCAGCACCAGGAGCTGGGCTGAAGTTTGGGAGCTTTGCTGATGCCTGCCTGACATTTCCATCCCTTGTGCAAAGCGAAAGTCAGACTGGAGTCAGGACCATTACCTCACTGAGGCTCTGCCTGCCCTCTCTGAAGCGGGACCCCACACTGCCCACCAGCTGACTGGGGGTAAGGCCTGGAGACCCACTGCTCTGTTCTGGTGGATGAGGACACCCCACTCTGGTTCTGTTCACCTGATGGACTGCTTGAGGGCACGCATTCTCAATAGTCACCTCCTTCCTAATGAGAAGCAGGGACAGTGTTCCAGAAAAGTGGCTCCAGATGTCTGAGCCTGATTATCCCAGGCCAGAAGGGTCAATTTGGTTTTCTGTCATGCCATGTCACCAATCAAAAGGCAGCAGCCAGCGCTGGTGCCCTGCATCTGTGTGTCTGCCTCGGTTGGTGTACAGCTGGTATAATGTGGGAGAAAGGGAGCTTGGCCCCAGACAGATCAGGGCTCAAACCCTTGACTCTGCCATCAAAGGCTGGGGGCCTGGTCTGTCACAAGGGCTCCTGGGCCTCACTGACCTCATCTGTAAAATGGACACGATCCCTTTGTCTCCATCATGTGAAACTCAAACAGGACGCTGGGGAGGGGAAGTGCTTTAGGGAGCAGAACACTGCATAGCTGGTTGGATGGGGATCAGAGACCCAAGGACACTGATCCAAGGAAAAAGCATTTCTTACAACAACATGTCAAACCCTAAACTCACGGCCAGCCACAAAGTCAGCTCCTCTCTTCCCTGGGGTAACCGCAGTGTAATTACCACCCTTCCCTCTAAAATGGAAGCCCCACGAGGACAAAGAAATTCACCTACTCTGATCACTGCTGTTTTCCTAGACCCCAGGGCACCTGCTCATCGTAGACGATCAGTAGATATCTGTTGAACGAAGGAGAGAATTCTGCCCAGGGAAGCTGGGTGGAGTGGGGTGCTAGACCTCACTCTCAGATATTCTGGGGAGTTCCCAGAGACAGCGGCCTGGCTCCTCTCCTCCCCATGCCCCCGTGTGAGGCTGGCCTGACAGGGCCTCAAAGCCGCTCTCCTGGCTCAGGCACAGCTGGGAGCACCTCTGGAGTGACCGGTCTGCAGAACAGCCTGGACAGAGCCCTGGGGTGGCAACTGCCCCTGGGCTCCCAGATAGCCCAGTTGGGAGCACCAGGCTGCTTGGCCGCCCACCTCAGCCACCCACATATGCTGCCCAGGCCTTGCTGTGCCTCCACACACACACACACACGCCCACGGCCTAGAACCCAGGGATGGCCGTCTGCTCGGACCCGCCGGCCCAGGCGCCCCAGGGTCAAGGAAGCTCTCCAACCCGCTCCATGAAAACAACAACAGCACAGAAGAGGCCGCCTGGGACAAGGCTGGGCACGGCTTTGACAGGCAGGAGCGTTATATAATTAACTGCCCCCCACGCCTCCTCCCCTTGAGTAATAATGAACCCTGCCTCTCAGTTGCATAAGCCAAAATAATAATTACTCTCCAGGCCTCCATCACTCCTGGATGTGGCCGGGAAGCAGGTGCTTAGTACTTGCTTCATGCAACTCAGAGGCAGTGAGCAGGCAGGGAGAAGACCACACATACGCTCCTGATTTTTATGCCCAGTAAAAGCACACAAGTCACTGCTGTGCCCCAGTCCCTTCCCAGGCATCCATGCCTGAAAAATTACCAAACCGCCCAGAGCAAGGCACCGAGCCACTTCTGAGGAGGAGCTCCCAGATGGGGGAGGGGGCATGTGGAGAGCAGGTTTGTTTGGGGTCTGGCTTCCAGGAACAGTAAATGCTCCATGGCTGTCAGATGCACTGAGGAGCGGACACTGGAGCGTCTGGGACAGGGAGGAGCCGCAAAGCTGGCCAAGGCTTCCTGCACAGAAACCATCTTACAGCAGCAACGGGCAGGCGGGCAGCTCGCTGGCTTCCGGCACCAGCCCAGCCCTGACTGTGGTGGCATCTTAGAATGAAGGCACAGAGCATTCCCTAAACTCATGGTGAAAATGATTCAGCCACTGAAAGGCGAGATTCCTGGGCTCTGGCTAAACAGATGGGCTTCCCTCCCCCCAGCCGCCTGCTCCAACAGCGCTGGCAGCGCATCCAACCACCTAGAAGTTTATTGCCTTGTTGTGTTGGTTTGGGTTCACGTCCCCCCGCCTCTAGCTCTTCCAGTTGCTCCCTTTCCATTGGCTTGGGTTGATCAGGACTAAGGGAGGCCCTCAGGCATCGCATGAAAACAAGAAGCAGAGCTGGGGCCTGACTCCAGGAGGCCAACACCAAGGGAGCTGTGCCAACCAGGGGAGGGGACCCTCTCCTAGCCCCCCTCCGCCCTTAGTGGGTCCCAGCGGAGGCCGTGGGCCCAGTCTGGCCTTTCCAGCAGGTCTCTGGCCTGCTCTCGGATGATGCACTGACACTCTGCTCAGCTCCGCGCTCCCAGGCCTGACTCGGCTCCTGGAAAGCCCCCAACACCTTTCAGCTGGCACAGGGGCGCTGTCCCCCACCAGGCAGTGGGGCAACCTGTAGCCAGGGCTGTTGTGGCCTCCAGGGAGCCCCAGGAAAAGCCCCAGGTGCCCATGGCCCCGCTGGAGGGAGAAGCTCAACTTGCCCAGAGATAAACAGAAAAGGCAAGAGAAGAAGGTGCCCCCCCGCCCAGCCCCCTGCCCGGCCGCCCGCACGGGGCACCTACCTCCATCCGAGTAGGTCTCGGTGCCGTAGCCGTCCTGCAGCCCGTTGCTCCAGGTCCCTTCGTACTTGGCCCCGTTGCCCGTGCACTCCCGCACCCCGTAGCGCCCCTTAAATCCGTGCGTCCACTCGCCCTTGTACACCCACTTCCCCTTGCTCTCCAGGCCGATGCCGTGGCGCTTGCCCTGCGCCCAGGTGCCCTGGTACGTGTTGCCGCTGGGCCAGGTGTAGACGCCCAGCACCTCGAAGCCGTGGCTCCACGAGCCGGTGTATTCGCCTTGGCCCTTGGGGCCGGTGCAGACGCCATGGCCGTGCGCCTTGCCGTCCTCCCAGCCTCCACAGTAGGACCCTCCATCGTCAAAATTAAACCTACCCCCACTGGACATGCATGTAACTCGGTTTGCAAATCCGGCAAACGGTGAAAAAAAAATAAGGCGATCAACAAACCGGATTCTTGGTTGGCTGGCTGGCTGGTTTTGTTTTGCTTTTTTTTAAGGAAGAATGGAGAAAGCAAAGAAACAGCGAGCAGATCCCGAGCGGCGGCGGCCGCGGCGCCGGCTTCGGTGGAATTTAAGTCAATTGGGGGCGATTATTCATTTTCGAGCTGCGCCGCGGAGCCTGACCAGCGTCTCGCGCTCCCGCTGGAGACAGGACCGGAGGGGAGGAGGGAGGGGGGAGGGGAGGGGAGGGGAGGGGGAGGGAGGGGGCAGGAGCAGGAGCGTCTGGTGCCAGCGGCTCCACCTCAGCGGCAAGTGCCCCTCGGAGGCGAGCCCGCCGGGGGCTGGCCGCGCAGGCCGGGCGGGAGGGCGGCTCAGGCCCAGGGCGCAGCTCCCCACCTGCGGCTGCCGCGCTGCGGGCGCCCGAGGGCGGCGGCGGGGCCCGCGGGCGGCGGCGGCACGGGCGGCGGCGCGGGCGGCTGCACCATATTGGGGGCCGCGGGCCGGGCCGGGGCGGCGGCGGCAGCAGCAATGCGGCGGGTCGGGCGGCGGCGACGGCGGCGTGCGCTCCGGGCCCGGCTCGCGCGCTCTGGCCGCGCGGCGCGCGCCCGCACAGCGCCCGCCCGCGCCCCCGCGCGCCCCCGCCCCGCGCCCCGCCCGCCCGCCTGCGCCCCCACGCGCCCCCGCCCCGGGCCCCCGCCCCCGCAGCGCGGGCGGCCTGGAGAGGGGCGCCGCCGGCTCTGGCGGCGGGCGCGGGGCGCAGGCGGGGACCCCAGGCGCCCCGCCCTCCTGCTGCCCCCGCCCGGCGCTCCCGCCCGGCGGGCTTCCCCCCTTGCCGGGGCCTGTCTGGAAATAGGGGTCCAGCTGGGGCGCCCCAGCCCCCACTTTCTCAGGACTTGGATTTAAAGGGACAGGAACTGCGTAATGGGAAGGCGCCCAGCACCCGGGGCGCTCTCTATCCCCTCCCGGGAGCCGCGAGGGGAAGCCCGGCAGAGCAGGCCCAGGGCGGTCTGGGGGCGCCCCGAATGTTTCCGCTTCCCCACCCCGCACCTCGCCCTTCGCACCCGGCTCCTATCCGCAACGCGTGCCCCTTGACTAAAGAGACTCTCGGCAGACCACAGGTGGTTTTCCCTGGGACAAATAACCCGTCCTTTTTCCTTACAGGCAGTTTGCGTCCACATGTGGGAGGGAGGGGGGCGCTTGCCTCCGAAAACAGGGATTTGGCAAACGCCCCCTCCCCATAAGTTAAGAGAAAGTCTGGCCACACGCACTTATTTTGGAGTGAAGACATCCAAATTCCGTCCCTTCCCTGCGCCCTGGCCAACAGGTAGCCCCCTACTCCGGCGGGAGCGGTCGCACTTGGGGGACCAAAGTGGGATTGCCACTCTCGTTACTAAGTGTCTCTCCACACATACTCCCGCCCCCCCCCCACCCCCAAGAGGTGGTGTCTGATTGCTGGATCCGAGTATCCTGGGACCAATTTAAAATGCATTTCCTGGACTATGAATCCGCAAGCAGAAGCCCGCGTTCCCAGCCATCCCGGGGAACGTGTGCGGCAAATGGCAGCAGCCAGGGCTGCGGAGGGGCGATTGCATGGTCCAGACTAATAGGAGTGCAGGCGGGGTAGCCGCGTTGAGCCAGGAACTGCAAGCCAGGCCATGGAGCCTGAGATTTAGAACGCTGGAAAAGGCGCCGTTTGAAGCTTCTGACAAGCCAGGGGCCCTGCCCGCACCTTCTCCTGCCTACGTTGTTCCCACCTTCGGCTGAACAGACTCTCACTGGAGAACGAGCCCCTCCTCGGACTCCAGGAGTTCAAGCTCAACTTTCTATCTTCCCCGGGCACCGAAAGCCCCCTTTCTAAAGCGCCAGCAGCCTGGAGGGCAGGCATCTCTCACCGAGTCCCCCGCACAGGGACATTCAGGGCGTTTCCAGTTGTGTTTTATGATTTGCAGTTACGATGATTCAATGCGCGTCTGGTTGGTGTCTCCCTGTGCTGTCTGGAAGGTTTCTCTGAATGCCTAGGGCTGGAATGGTTGGGTCAAGCACACTCTGGCCTTAGTAGAAGCTGTCAAATGGCTCTCCAGAGCCCCTGGAGCCGTCTCCTCCTCACCCTGCAGGGCCCTCGCCCTTCTCTCCTGGTTCTCCACTTCCTGGCCGACCTGTGGTGCTATCAGACTGCCTATTATGTTTCCATTTATTTATTTTGTCAATCTAAATGGTTATGAAATAGCATCTCGGGGCTGTTTGGTGTAAATGAAAAATTACATACTGTGAATGTGTAGGCAAAAGGCTGCAGACTTTCCTCACGAGGTTCGGGTTCAAATCCTGCCTCCTGGGCGGGCCAGAGATTCAGTGGCTTTCAGCAGTCACTCAGTATCTCTGAGCTCAGTTTCTCTCATCTGTAAAATGGACATAATCACAGTTCCCTTAAGATTGCCATGAGAATTCAAGGAGCTGGGTACCCAGCACATGCTAAGCACTCAAGAAATGGGAAGTGGTGTTATTATTAAGAGGCCGACCCCCCAGCAAACATCATGGATTCCCGCATGGGACACCCAGGCTTCAGCCTGCTCCCCCAACACTACTGACGTAAAATTGCCGTTTCCCTTGTACACTCTGCACTTTCTTCCTTCCATTTTAGTTCCAGCCCGTTTTCTGCTGATTCAGCAGCTCTTCCTCACACGAGCAGTGGGTTGCAACCAAGATCTTGTTGGAAAATGGTGATTGGTTCCAAGCAATTACTGGTCAGCACCTTCTACCTCTGGGTGATGCATCCCTTTCCCCGGGGCCCTTCCAATACAGGCCCCCTCCCCGCAGCAGACCCTCCCTCCTCTCCCATGCAGGTCAGATTAGTTCCAGCAGTGCTGGACTGTCTTCTCTCAAGTGCGGATATTGGAGGCATTCATTTTGTGCCGTTTGGAAATCATTCTCCCGTAAAGTAGGGCTGGCGGCATTGATTTCATTTTGGAGGAAACTCTCCAAGGCTGTAAACACAGTACCACCCAGCAATTTCAGAACAAAAACCAGGGAGAAAAAACAGGAAGCTCTACCACGAGGCGGAATTTCACAGCTCTGTGCACCGTCGGGGGTGAGCCCCTCACGTCAGTGGTCTCAGGGGCACTCCTCAGGTGAACTGGGCTTCCACCCTCTCCTTACACAAAGACCCACGTGGAGCCGCCTCGGTGATGCGCCTGGCCAAAGGGAAAATACGGACGGAGCGGGATTCCAGCCCCGCTGTCCAGCTCTCCAGCCTGCAGCTTTCTGGCCTCAGGGCACTGCGCTGCCTTTCTCTGGCCTGCTCCCACTTCCCATCCCCAGGAAGTTTTCCAGCTTCAGTTCCAGAAAGGCTTCCTGGTTTCCCTGTGGAAAGAATGCTTCCCCCTGCCCCCCCACTTTCCTGTCCACAGAAGCCTATTGGTTTCCTTCGAGAACTGAGCTGCAATCTGCCATTCCCTATTGTCTTCCTGTCTGCGCCTGTGTGTACCCCGACACTGCGAGATGTCTGCCACAAGATCTCCCACCGCTGCTGAGAGCTGGACTGGCTGGCGACTTTGAAGGTTAGAGCTTCTGCCTCGTGCTCTCAGGATTCTGGAGCTTGGACCCGAGTCACCATGCTGTCAGGAAGCCCAAGCAGCCTGGAGAGGCACACGGGAGAGAAGGGGGAACTCCAGCCCACCGCCCCAGCTGGACTCCAGCCAGCAGAGCACCAGCTGACAGGCGGGTCGGCACCGGCGGAGAAAGCAGGCCTTCCAGCTCCCATCGGGCCACTCCAGCTAATGGCACATAGAGCAAGCCCTCAGCCAGGGAGCTTTCCCCACCACGCCTTGTCATCATTTTAATGTCTTTTTTTTTCTTGAGGTATGATTAACATACATTATATTAGTTTCAGATGTACAACGTAACTGATTTGATATTTGTATATGGTAGAATGATCATCACAATAAGTCTGGTCAGCATCTGTCACCGTATACAGTTACAGAATTTTTTTCTTGTGATGAGAACTTTCAAGATTTACTGTGTTAGCAACTTTTAAATATACAACATGGTGTTATTAACTATAGTCACCACGTTGTACGTTGTATCCTCATGACTTCTTTATTTTATAACTGGAAGTTTGTACCTTCTGACTCCCTTCACAGATTTCACCCACCCCTCGTCCCCCACCTCTAGCAACACCAATCTCTTCTCTGTGTCTGTGAGCTGGGTTTTTTGTTCGTTTTTAGATTCCATACGTAAGTAGATCGTGCGGTATTTGTCTTTGTCTGACTTACTTCACTTAGCATAATGCCCTCCAAGTCCATCCATGTTGTCACAAATGGCAGGATTTCATTCTTTTTGATGGCTGGATAGTATTCCATTTTATACACACACACCCCCCACATTTTCTTTATCCATTCATCTATCAATGGACACAGGTTGTTTCCATCATAATTTCAATTTCTGAACAAGATAAATTGTTATTGTTCTGTTAAGCTGGCAGGGTTCACGCAAACCACGGCTCAGGGGCCAAGTCTGGCTCACTACCTGTTTCTATAAACACAGTTTGGTTGGAACTGGACCACGCCCATTCATTTACCTCTGTCTGTGGTTGCTTTCACACCGCAAGGGCAGAGTTGAATGGTTTCAGCAGAAACCCCACAGCCCATAAAGCCTAGAACCTTCACCATCTTGTCTTTCACAGAAAAGGTTTGCCAACCCCTGTGTATCAGCCCACTCAGGCTGCCGTAACAAATACCATAGAGAGAGTGGCTCAAACAGTGGAAGTTTATGTTCTCACAGTTCTGGAGGCTGGAAGTCTGAGGTCAGGGTGCCAGGGGGGTTCTGGTGAGAGCCCTCTTCCTGGCTTATGGGTGGCCACCTTCTCACTGTGTCCTCAAGTGGCAGAGAGAGAGAGAAGGAAAAAGCTATCTGGTGTCTTTTCTTATAAGGACACTAATCCTGCGGGAGCCAGGCCCCACCCTTATGACCTCATTCAACCTTAATTACTTCCTTACTCCAATACAGCCATGCTGGGGGTTAGGGCTTCAGCATATGAAGTTTAGGGGGATACGAACATTCAGTCTATAATGCCCTGTTTGAAGCCACTAAGTTTCATGGCAGTCTGTTACCCATCAGTAGCAACTGCAACAGGCTGGATGCTTCGTGCAGATGCAAACGGTGTTGTCCAGCCTCACGCCTCGAGTAGCTAGCACACAAGCAGTGTATGATACGCTTTGTTGCATAACTATCCCTATCCAAGAGTTGGCATTAATAAATTTGTGATAGGGAAAAGCACCCTCCCAGCACTGGGGACCTGGGTTCTGGTCTTGGTTCTGACGTTGACTTGTGTGATATCAGGCAAGTCTTCCAGCTTCTGGAGGTCCAACGTCTTCACCTATAAAATGGAAACTAGAAGGTTTCCCTGATCCCTCCATTCCAAAGTTCTAGAATCTTCCTTAGCGCTCATCACCTACTCTTCCTGCAGTCCAGTGCAACCCTGCCCTGCTGGGTGGTGGGTGTGTCTCTGTACCACAGATTCCTCACCAGGACCATGGGCGTGGCAAGCAACAAGCTGTTGAGGGCAACCTCAGACAGGCTTATCTTCCTGGGGTCACCGCGGGCCGACTTCCAGGGTTTGGTCTCTCAGCCCTGGGACACCCCAAAACTGGTTCCATCACACAGACTCGTGCAAATCTGGGAGATCTACTTGGCTACAGTACCAGGAGCAGTTGTCAGGAAGGACACTGGCACGGTCCCCTTAGTGCCTGGCTACAGGTGGCTCTATGCGCCTGTCCTCATCTGGACGATGGCACTGACTCCCGTTCCTACTGCGTAGGGTTGGGGAACAGTAAACCACTCCACCCAGGTGAGTGAAGTGTCTGGGTGGCCCCTGCTGCCTCGTTGGTCCTCAGTAGCTCATGGCTGCTATTATTATTGTGCCTTCCCCTCTCCAGGGATAACCGTTCCCAAGAGGGAAGACGATCCTCCGTCGCAGGAGCTGCCTTCGCCCCGTGGGTGCTGGAGGTGCCCCGGGTCCTTCTCCCTCCCACGTTCTCTGCTTCTACCAGACCACCACCCATCGTCTTCTGGTTGTAGCTCCCCACCCATCCATACTCAGGCCCCAGGGAAGAGACGCAGTTGCTTGGAGTGCCCATGAGGGTCTAAACCTTGAGATTGTCCTGGGGCTCTTAATTCTCCCCGAACCAGAGGCAGAGAAAGACATCAGCCCTGGGTGTGAGCAAAATGAGGAGTCGTCAAGAATACTGGATATCCTTGGCCACTTTCTCTGTGCCAGGACCTCATGCAACTTATTTTCTCGAAGTCCTGGTGTAACCCTTTGAGGTCCAGGCTGTGACTATCCCTTCTTTCTTAAAGATGGGGAAACTGAGGCTAAGGCAGGTGAAATGACTGACCCAAGGCCACAGACAGCTAGTTAGCGCCAGCCCCAGGGCTTGACCGCAGAAAGGCAAGGAGAACCTTGAGGGGGATCTCGCTCCTGGGCTGCTCTCAGCTGCCAGCCCCCGGCCTTTGGCGCAGGCGTCCCATCCCCAGGGACCGATCTGAGCAGAGATGATAGCAGAGGAGTCCTTTGTCCTTGATCACTTGCTGACCAGCTCCAGGGTCAGAAGTCTGCTAAGGAGAAAAGTTGAGAAACCTTAATGTGAGCTTTGAAATTCAACTCTAAAACATCATACTGGGCACGTCTTTCTGTCTTTTTCTGTTACCCCATAGCTGCCTCGGCCCACATCTTAGTCCCAGGAAATGCTAGTAAAACAGTGGCTAAAAGGAGTGCTGACTGTGTGCAGGCACCTTCCCAGCATGTTCCAGTGGTTAATTCATTTATTCCTCATAACAACTTGAAGGAGTGGCTCCTAGGGGGTGTGATTATCCCCCTGTTACAGATGAAGAAACCGAGGCAGAGAGCAGATAAATGACTTGCCTAAGACAGGCAGGTAAGTTCTCAGGAAATGGTTCTCCAAGCTTGTCACTCCAAGTTCAAGTGTTTCCAGACTCGTCCGTACTGTCCTCTCCGCCAGGAGTGCCAGGAACCTGACTCTCCTCCATAGGGACAGTCAGCAGGTAGTTGCTGCGAGCTGGGTTAGGTGCCCCGAAATCCCTACCTCACCCAAGCTATGTGGACGCCACTTCTAGGCTGAGAAGCCAGAGGCTTGGGCAAAGGAACTAACCTGCCAGTGAGTGGCAGAGTCTGGATACGGAGTAGGCACGTGGCCATCCCTTTCCGCCCTGCTGTCCTGCAACATCCGCCCAGTCCTCGTGCCTAAATACCTTCTCCAAATCAACTGCTGGAATTGTGACATCAGGAGCTAGCAGCAACAATAGCAGTAATAGTACCCTGCCGCTGCCGCCGTGCCTCTGCCTCGTGCCCACACCCTGCAGACAACCAGTGCAGCAACAATGACAGCCCCATCCGGTTCCAGATATAGAACGTGGCCCTGTGCATCTCCACCCACTCAAGAAACAGCCATCCTGACTTGTGTCACCATAGACTAGTTCTGCCTTATCCTTGAACTTCAGGTAAATGGAATCATGCATTTGTGTCTGGCTTTTTCATTCAACATTACCTCTCAGATTCATCTGATTTGCTGCGTGCAATAGCCCTTTGTTCTTTTCATTGCTGTATAGTATTCCATTGCATGAATATCCTACAATTTCTTTATCTGTTCTGTTGATAAACCGGTATGTTGTTTCCGTTTGGGGTTATTTTGAATAAAGCTGGTACAAGCCTTCTTGTATACGTCTTCTGGTGCATACTCATTTCTCTTGGGTGTTCACTCCCTGAGAGTGAACTTCCTGGGACCTAAGGTTGATATATATTTAATTTTAGTATTTAGTTTGCCAAATGGCTGAGTCAGTTGGCACTCTCCCAGCAGAGGTGAGGTTCCAGTTCCTTCACATCCTCACCAACACTTGGTAATGTCACAATTCTTCCTTTGAGCCAATCTAGTGGATGTGTAGTGGTGTCTCACCGAGATTTTAGTATGCGTTTCTCAGATAAATACTTGGTCGATTAATTAGGCTTATTTTTTGCTTATTTTTCACTACTTAATTTTTGATATTTATATCTATTCTTATTATATGCTTGTTGTATTTATTTTTATTCTTTCCTTCTGAGAATATCATATGCTACTGATTTTCTGTTTAAATTACTAATGTAAAGTTTTCTTTGAAAATAAATCTACCCAAGTTAAAAAAAAAAAAAAAAGAGGGTAAAGGGAGATCCCTTTAAAGAAAAGTATTATGCAATTAACAGGCCAGCAGGGATGAGAAGACAGGAAGCAGAGCCCAAGTCTCTCCCTTCTCCCGGCCCCACCGTCTCTCCTCTGGGCCTGTCTGCCTTATGTTCCCGCTTTCCATAGACCAGTTTTCTCTGCTGTAATCTGCTCTTTCCATCACCTCTCCCTCCAGTGACCTGACAGTCAATAAAGTGCACTCTATGGATCCTGATTCCTGGGAGAGAGATTCAGCTTGGGCCGGCTTGAGTCAGGCATCCATTCCTGACCTGGTCAGCTGTGGTCGGAGAGCGGGGTCCTGCCTCGTGACAGGAAGAAGACATGGCTGGCATTTCTAGTGCAAGTGGAGGAAGCACATTCTGAGCCAGAAGTTGGGATGTGTGTTCTGTCAGTGGGATAGACGATTTGAAATTGAGAATGGAAGAGCTTTGAAAAAATGGTTGGCAAATTTTGCTTTCTTATTTACCAAGATCTAGAACTATCTATGACCCCAGGGAGCACTGTCACTTGTTATTCAATTTCTAGATGAAGGTAATTATGAAGAAGAGAGAGGCAGAAGAAGGAAGGAGGAAGAGGAAGAAGAGAATAATACAGAAGTGATTTGGATGGATTAGCAAGGAGGAAAAAGAGGGGCTGTGGCAATGATGGTGATGATGGTGGTGATGAGGGTGGTGATGATGGTGATAAGAGTGACGATGATGGGGATGGTGATGATGATGAAGTTGGGATGATGACAATGGTGATGATGATGGTAATGAGGGTTATCATGAAGGTGATGATGATGATGATGATAGTGGTGGTGGTGATGGTGGTTGTGATGCTACTGCTGCTACTGCTAATGGTGGTGGTGATAATGATGATGATGAGGGTGGTGGTGATGATGATGGTAATGATGATGAGGGTGATGAAGATGATGGTGATGATGATGATGGTGTTGATAATAGTCATGATGATGATGATGAATTATTGCCTTTATGTGCCTGGGCTGTGCTGAGCACTTTACATCCACGATCACATTTAAACCTAAAACACCCTTATGACCTGGTGCTGTTATTATCTCCATTTTACAGGTCAGGAAACCTGAGGTGTAGACAGGTCAAGTCACTTATTCAAGGTGGAAATGAACCCAAGCAGCCGACAGCAGAGCACAGGCTTGCAACCACCGGGCTCTTCTGTTTCAAGTGTGCAAATGTCCCCTCACTATGGAAGACAAATTGTTGTCTGTGGTCAAGCCACATATTCGTACAATTTAATGAACAGTTATATAGCAAATGCCCATGAACAACCACCAGGCCAAGGAATTGGACGCTATCAGTACCCCTAAACCCCACCATGTGCCCCTCCCCAATCATAACCACCTCCTCCCCGAGACAGAGCCATTCCTCTGAATCTATGATCATCTTTTTTTCTTTATGGCTCTACCACCTGTGTATACGTACCCCTAAGCACTGTAGTTTAGTTTTGCCTGGAACTTTGTGTGGCCAGAATTGGACGATATGCATTCTTTATTGCCCAACATCGAGCTTGAGTTTCACCCTGTGGTTGTGCGTCTCTGGGTTCTACTTGTTCTCCTAGCTGTGTGATGTTCCACTGTGTGAGCGAATATCCGTCCTACTGTAACTGGACACTTGGGCTGTTTCCAGCTCAGGGCATTAAAAGCAACTGCTGGAATGTGTACACATATCTCTTTGCCTGGAACACTTATTTATTCTTGGGACTCACTGTAAACATCCCCCTCCAGGATCCCCAGACCGGGTAGTGCCTCTTCTCTGAGCTTGGTCAGCCCCTGTGCTCCCTCCGTTATAGCATACATCACTCTGTAGTTATCTTCTAATTCATGATCTCATCCACTCACATTGAGGGAGGGGCGCTGCGAGGGGCAACCCTGTCAGATTCTTCTCCTCCCCGTCAGCGCCCAGCACAGTGTCCACCACACACTAGGGACGCAATCACTGCGTTTTGAGTAATGATGGATGAACCAATGAATAAACGAATGAACAGTGGGTGTTCCCTAAACATTTGTTGAACCAAAGCTTGTCACCTAAGTGAACCATGGGGCTTGGAGGTGCTGTTAAGACCCTCACTCAGCTGTGGCTGTTCCAATCTGTGTTTTGACCGTGTGTGACACCGGCTGAGCTCACCTACACGGCGCTTGGGGACACGGTCTAGGGCAGAGGCGTGGGGAGGGTTACCGAGACCTGACTCTGCCTTCCCACTCAGCAGGTGGCGTGTTGGATGCATGAAGACGTCCGGAAAAGCGCTTCCCGGCCAGACTGCTTTTCTCTGTTCCCTCCTCCTTCTCCGCCTCTCAGGGCTAATAAGCGTGATTAGACCTCATTAGTCCCAGGCAGCTAGTCGTTTCCTCGTGTCTTTTCCTTATCTACTGTGTATCCGATTCATCCGGCCCGTGGAAGGTTAGCGAGCCTGGCGGTGACAGGAAGATGGATCTGCTGGTCCATCCAAGAGGAAGATGAAAGTCGTGGAGTCCGGGCAAGGTCTAAGGGCAGGGGGCTGAGCTACTATAGGTTGATGGGTGTATCGGAGGGTCAAAGCCAACTTGGAAAGGCTCAGAGTTTGGGGACATGAACCTAGAAGTCACAGTAGTGGATTGGAGGCCTGGCCAGTGTAGACCGGCTTCATTTGGTGTGTAGGCCAGGCCAAGTGAGTTCACAGGGGTCCTCCCAGTGATGGATTTCATCAGAGCCCAGTGGCCTCGGGATGACATTCAGCCTCCTTGATGTGGTTACAAGGCCTCTCGACTGGTGCCTGCCCTCCGCCTCCTCCCTCTCTACTCCGTGCTTCCTGCTCTGTATCTCCCCGCCCGGGCTGGCTTCCACCCCCACACACTCTCTTCCCCCTGCCTGCTGCATTCGTGCATGTCTCAGCTTCGGAACTCTTGCTTCAGGAAGGCCGCCTGACCCCACCCTGTCCGAGGCCAGGATGGGTGCTCCTGCCCTGTGCTCCCATAGCCCATGGGACCTTCCCAGTCACAGCACTTGGCACGCTGTGTGGTCCCGGTTTGGTTCATCAGCATGCTGTGCTAGGTGATTAAGGGCAGGCACCGTGGCTGCTGTGTTCACGCTGTATCCCAACTCTGTGCATAGTAGATGCTCAATTAACACGTTTTGGGTGACTGAACAATTAAGGTGGTATTTGCTCAGGATTATAGAGTGACTCGGGTGCAGCTAGAGTGGAAACAGCTCCTTTGCTCTTCCAGCCCTGTCCCTGACCTTGCCTTCTGCATAGACAAAGCCGGGAAGGCCTCCCGTTCCTCCTCTCCAGTGGCTGCCTCCTGAGCCAACTCAAGCCTGCAGGGGACACACGGCTGCTGAGCATCCATTGCCCTGTACTTAGAACAAGCCATTCAGACGGCTCCCCGCGTCTCAGCCCACATGTTGGGTAGCCTTCGCCCAAGTGCTGACGACCTGTTTCAGCCCCTGAACCAAGCAGTAACTGAAGCTGTAGCTACGTCCCAACTTTCCCACTTCCTGAATTACAGAAGCTAACAAATCCCCTTTTTGCTTACATCGTTCTGAGTTGCATTTGCTGGCACTGGCAAAAGATGTTTTTTAAACAGCTTTAATGAGATATAATTCACATACCATATAATACAAACATTTAAAGTATATAATTCAATGTTTTTAATATAAAGTTATGAACTATCACCACAATGTAGATTTACCTTTTCATTATCCCAGAAAGAAACCCCGTACCCCTTAGCAGTCACTCTCTATTCTCTCTTCCCCCCAGCGCCTGGCAACCACTAATCTACTTTCTGTCTTTATGTATTTGCCAATTCTGGACATTTCGTATAAATGGAATCACACAATAAGGGCCTTTTGTGACTGACTTCTTTCACTCAGCATGTTTTCAAGGTTCATCCCCGTTGTAGCATGAATCAGTACTTCATTCCTTTTCACGGCCAAATAATAGTCCACCGAAGGGATAGAGCACATCTTGTTTATCCATTCCTCAGTGCACGGACATTTGGGTTGTTTCCACCTTTTGACTGTTGTGAATAATACTGCTGTGAACATTCGTGTACACGCTTCTGTGTGGACACACGCTTTCATTTCTCCTGGGTGAACACCTAGGAGTGGAATTGCTGGGTCACATGGTGGCTTCAGGTTTCACCTTCTGAGGAGCCACCAGACTGTTTTCCAGAGCAGCTGTGCTGTTTCCCCAGGGACCAGTGATGCTGAGCATCTTTTCACATGCTGGTTGCCCTTCGGTGTGTCTTCTGTGGCGAACCGTGCATTCAAGTCCTTTGCCCTTTTCTAAATTTGTCCTTTCATTATTGAGTTGTCAGAGTTATTCACGTGTTCTGGATCCAAACCCCCTATTGGGTACACGATTTGCAAATATTTTCTTCCATTCTGTGGGTCGTCTTTTCTCTCTCTTCGTGGTATCTATCACTGGCAGCACAATAGTTTTTGATTTTGATGAAGTCCAATGTATCTATTTTTTCATTTGTCACTCATGCTTTTGGTGTCATTGCTGAAGGATCTTAAACCAACACACCCACCTTCTTAGAAAGGACGGCTCCCGCCTCGTCGCTCTGCCCCTGCTCTACGCCCTTACAGCGTGGGAGCCTTGCTTCCCAAGCTAGAGCCTCCTGCCCTGAGGCTGGGGGGCGTGCTTGGACCAATGACGTCAGTGTCACCCTGGTCTTCCAGTGTGTTCTCGGGGAGCATCACAGGCACTGGTATAGACAAGGTTCCGAGACATGCATGCCTGTCCCCCACCGGGACCGGGGCTGATCGGACACACAAGGGCTTCCTGGAGGAAGGGCTGGTGGGAAGCGGAAGACACAGGAAGGGGACCCATCACAGAGCCTGAGCACCAGTCCCACCCCACCCCTTCGGGGGCTGAGACCTTGGAGCTCGCTTGAATCTGGTGACTCTCCCAGCCCGTTGCAGCTTCCGTGAGCCCCACTTATCAGAGAATACGCCTGGCCTGAGCTCGCAGGAGCCAGGCTGCCCTTTGCCTGGTGAAGAGCGGAGCAGACTGGCTTCTTTCCAAGCTCCCCCCTCGCCACCTTTCCTGCCTCCAAAACATAGACCCTTCACCCAGAACACTCAACAGCTCACTCAACGTTCCTTCAGGAAACCTGAAGCCAGGGCTGGGGATGCGCAGAGAACAGAAGGGGCGTGCTCTTCACCCACGTGGCCACAGAGCCATCACACTGGAAGCTCCACGCGCTCTGCTGACAAACAGCGATTAGGTTTGGGTGGCAAATAGTTATGTCAGCTAAGGAACCCCCTAACTGAATAAAGAACTGCGTAATAAAGAACTTCCGGAAGCCTGGAGTGGACTCAGGTGTGTGCTCAGTCCTCACTCTGCCCCTTGGGAGCTGGGTGGCCTTGAGCAAGTCACTCAGCCTTTCTGAGCCTATCAAATGGGAGGAAGAACCAGCCCCTGCTCCCTGCGCAGAAGGAGGTCACACACACCACAGGTGTGCGTGGCTGTCAGCACTGACCTGGGGGAGATGGCGGCCATCCCTCTGCTTATGAAGAGCTGTGTGCCAGGGCCCAGCCGAGGCGCTACCTCCTAAATCTGCGCCGCAGGCCCCGTGGGAGGCACCCCCAGGGGTGGCAGAGGAAGAGCGCGTGCTCGGGGAAGAGGACAGGGGTTCTCGTAAATCCCACTGGCCGTCTCCCGCTGTGGACCTTTGCCCTGCAGTGGGGCTTTGGGAAAACGAAAGGACACACCCCTCGTGAAAAGGGTGTGGGGCCCCTTGGACTGTACCTCTCTTCTTCGCAGAGCAGCTTTTAAAAGGGCTTGGTTTATATTATGACCGTTACTTACTGTATACCTTTTAGGAAATACAGAAAAACACACACGAGGCAGGAAACTCATCATCATCCCAGCGTGTAACCGAGGCTAGGCTGTCTGTGCCCCCACCACCCTGCTCCCAGAAGCTCGTGGTGGGGAAGGTGGTTGCTCCTGTCTGTGTGGACGTGTGCACCGCACGCACCTGTGAGAAGCTGGGAACCCTTTTAACGCGGAGCTCCCATAGCTGGGGTAACATGGGGTGGGGGTTCCTCCTCTGCCCCCAGTGCCTGACCCCCTTGGTCTCAAGCACCTGGCTCTAGAATGAGGACTGCCCCAGGCTGCCCATGGCGATGCCAGCCTACGTCCCCACAGCAGGCGTTTCACTGATCAACGGGAACCAGCTACGCTGGTGGCAGTCGCGGCAGCCATGGCGGCAAGAGCGGGATCCCAGGCTTCGTTGGCAGAACAGGATCTCCTCCCCCGGGAAGCCACATGAGCCGCTGAGGTTCTGGGACTTTTTACAGGGGCAGGAAGAAGGGAGAGAAGTATAGGCTTCAGGCCAGTGTGGCGGGGTGCTGTTCCCGTGTACACGTGGGTCCTCCTAGAGAGCTGGTGTCCATGCCCCCACACCAGAAAGCAGGACGCCCAGTTATACAGATAGACCGCATCTACCAGGCCAGCCCTGTGCTGGAGGTGCAGCGTCCCACTCCCTTACCTATAATGCATGGACACGCTCACACGCGGAGGAAGCGGGGACTGCTGGCGGGTCAAGCGGTCTGCAGCTGACTGTCTGAACTTGACTCCTAATGACCTTGACCTGGCTGGATGATCTTGGGCTCCTTAACTTTCATGAGCCTCAGTTCCTTCTTTGTCAGAGCAGCCACCTCCCAGGGTCACTGGGAAGATGAAATGGGACAGCCGTGGCGTCTGGTGCAGGACATCACGGCAAGCACTGTGTTACTCTTTCGAACGTTTCCACGTGTATATCTCTGATTGCCTCCTTTGGACACATTCCGAAATGCAGAATGGCCAGGTCAAAGGGCATGCACGTTTTGCACACCTGCTGCTACCGCCTGATGGTGCCCTTGTTATAGCACCACTCAACCTTCCACACGCATCGGAATCACTTGGCTCCAGTTCTGGCTCTGCAGGGCTAGGTGGGGCCTGAGTCTCTGCCTGTCTCAGGCAGTGCTGATGCTGCTGGTCCAGGACTACCCTCTGAGGAGCGGGGGTCCCCAGGCGTGCACGGTCCTCTTGCAGGAAGCCTGGTGCTCGGTGGGCTGGGCAGACCACGGGCCCGGGCAGTGTGTTAACGGCCAGCTGCATGCGGCTCTGGGGGCTGGAGAGGGCCCGTTCTTGGAATGCTGCCTAGGACGTGCACGACTCCTGCCCTCCCCGCAGAGCCTGACTCTCTGCCACCAGCCGCCAGCTCTGTTTATGCAGCCAATTCCTGCGAATATAACCCGCCCAGGGAGGACGAGAGAAGCCAGGCAGTGGCGGGCCAGCCCCGAGTGTGGAGGGGCCTCTCCTGCAGCCTCCTGGGCCTGCGGGCTTCTGTCCCCATGGCGCAGTGAGCAGGCCCAGAGAGGATGGCGGGCCGAGGGAGACCCCGTCTGGACGGGAGCGTCCATGCAGCCACGCTCTCTCTACCGCCCATGCCTGCTCCGAGAACCTGGAGACCGGGTGTGTGCGCCGGTTTCCACTCCACCCCAAGAGGCAGCAAATGCTGGTAGGTTCTTCAGGCTGGGGGTGGAACAAACAAACAACTTTAATCCAGGTGAAAGTTGGGGGGAGGACACAGAACACTTGGGGTGTCTTGCTTTCCATATGAACCGCATCAAATTGCCAGTTTGGGGCCATTTTTGCATCTCATGTGGTTCAGTGTTAATCCTCATAGCAAACGTTTGGGGTCATTTTTGTAAGTACCCCATTCGCAGGACACACAGTGCTGACATATTTGTACACAATCACATATTTCACACACATTGCTACCAACAGTTACCATATTTCATGGAATCTAAGATGCCACCAAACACAATGTGCTCTGGGCTCCCTGTCCCCTGACAGCTGAGGAATCCCACTGACGATGCTCAGTGCCCGCATTTCTCTTCCCAGCATTTTAGGGCTCTGTGTTTCACGGTATACTTCCTAGAGCTGCATGCCCGGGAGGACCGATGAGCTGATGTGGGAGAAAGGGCCCCGCATGGCGTCTGTCTCCTGTCAGTGGGAACTGTCCTCCTTTTCCTTCTCTCCAACCAAGACACCAAGGGTCAGTCCCAGGGAAGGACGAGGGGGTGGGGTGGGGGTCAGAGGCCCGACCGAGGGCTCCAAGCCCAGGAGAACGCCAACCCTGGGTGGGGGCTGAGGGCTGTCCCCCCCAGGATGCAGATGGAGACACCTGTACACAGATGGATTACTGACTCATCTGGCCCCCACCTTCCAGAATCGGGCGGTGAGATTCAGAATCACGGGTGTCATTGTGCTTTGCCCACGCTGGAGAAACCAGGTGGATTCCCACCCAAAGTCAGGTTCTGATGTTGAGCGCGATGAGCCACACACGTACTAAGAGGGTAGGAATGCTGGACGAGGCTTTGGGGGAAAGCAGGGCAGCCTCCCAGGTTGGTCCAGAATGGCTTGAGGGAGCAAGGCAAGGACGCTGGCTGGGCTCTTCTTGTGGTGGGGGTGGGGCCAGGGCGGGGGAACGGAGCTGTGTGGTCTGCCCCTCCCGCAGCACTGAAAGAGGGGACCCCTGGGCTTTCTATCAGCTTGCCCGGATGTGGGGACACGAGGGAGCAGGCGTGAGGCTTAAAAGCTGCCAGAAGTCCAACATCTAAGAGGGAGTCAGACTCTATTACACATTGACATGCCCGCTCCCCAGTTCCAGATTAAAACAGTGGCCGTTGCATGTCTGACGTGACACTCAGTGACATGCATGACATGCCTGCGTGTACATACGTGAGCATACCTAGCCCAGGGAGCGGGCTGACCCCTGTGAGTCTCCAGCATCTTAGCATCTGTGGGGGTGCATTCAACCCACCTCTCCCCAGAGCGTCCTCACAGCAGTTCCCTTGTCAAAACACACTCAAGATTTTCATTATGAATAGTTCAGCGTGTGCTAGACACCCATGTACCACCACCCAGATTGAACAAATGTTAATCTTTGTCATATTTGCCTCGGAGTGTGTTTTAAGGAGATCAAAGTTAGAGAGGGCCGGAGCTCTACCCGCGTCTTCCCGCTCACCTTCCCCAGAGGCGGCTTCTCGCCAAAGTCACTGTGTGTCCTTTCCATGTCATGTGTCAACATGTATGTCCTAGAATTTACATAAAGATTATCACACTGTTTAAATCTTTCAGGAACTCCCTTTTTTCCGCTCAATATAAGGTTTTAGGTTTATCTATGTCGATTCATGACGCTCCCATTCATTTAAAATGTACTATAGTACGTTATTCCACGGGGTAACTCAAGCCCAGCTTACTTAGCTATTCTGCGTCCTGACGAGCACATGGGTTGTTTCTGCTTTTTGCTGAGAGTCACTGTTTTTTAGGTGAAGAGTGCAAGACCACGCAGCCAGGAAGTGGCGAGGCCAGGACGTGAGCACAGACCTTCAGCCTCCAGACCCCCGTTCCTTCCACCCCGTCAGCAGAACATCACAAGCTCAGGGCTTTGGTTAAACCACACATCCCCCCGGGTGAAGTCACCCATCGCAGTGGTTTAAAAGATATGTCCATAAATTCTTGGATACCGCTCGAGAGATGGAGCTTGATTCTCTAGCCCTTGAGCGTGGGCTGAACTCAGTCACTCATCTCGAACAAATAGAATACGGCAGGAGTGGTGCAACACTGTGTCCAAGATTAGGTTACAGGAAGACTGTGGCTTCTGTCTTGTCTCTCTCTCTCTCTGGGATCGCTCACTCTGTGGGAAGCCAGCTGCCATGTTGGGAGCTGCCCGGAGGAGAGACACAGTAAGAAATGGACACTTCCTGCAAGCAGCCCGTGAGGACCTGGGCTGGCCAGCAGCCACCAGACTTGGCTTGGAAGTCTTACGTGAATGACTGCCTTGACTGCACCCACGAGATACCACAAGCCAGAACCACTCGGGCACTCCCAGATTCCTGACCCACAAGAACCAGGAGAAAACACGTTTGTTGTTTTAAGCCCCTGAGTTTGGGGGTATTTGTTAGGCAGCGATGGACGACTGATATACCCACTCAGCATCACTTGAGGCCAGGTGGTAGGACACAGGTGGACTTGGACGTATAGCTACCTTCACCACCAACAGTCGTGAGGCATCTCTTCCTCATAGCATCCTGGCCCCGAGGGAGTGTGATGACCCAGGAGCCATCAGCATGGACCCCTGTTGCAGCGTGCTGAGCCATGGCCCCTCAGACAGGGCTGAACACCCGGGCAGCGTGTCTGTGTGAGCACCGAAGATGAGCGCCTCCTTCTCGCAGTCCTCCTTGCTCCCTCGCCTCCAACTCCACCATCCTCTGCTGATTCCCTCACGGCCCTGACGGGTGCCCTCCAGGGATTGTAATACCACCAAATAAACTCGGACCCAGCTCCCGTCTAAAGGGAACTAGCTCCCAGTTGAGCCTTCTTCCTGAGGGTAAATTACTGACGCAGAATCCAGCAACTTCTGCCACAGGAAGTGTTTTGGCTCTTCCTCCACGTGAAGAGGTTTTGGAGTCAGACCGACCTGGGTTTGCAGGCCCCCTCCCACGGCCTCTCCTCCTCCCCGAGCCTCACTCTCCTCATCTGAGGTAGAGCCCATGATCACACCTGTCTTCAGGAGGTGGGGAGAATTCAGGCCGGTGACGTGAGCAGGCGCTTAACGGAGAGCCCTGAGCACACAGGGGCTGCGCGGTTGGGGTCCACCTCCCTAACACGATGCCAGGAGGAGCAGGCAGGGCGGCCTGCAACCTGGGGCTGAGCCAGGGTTCGCGGGGAGATCTTGGGGGGGACCGGCAGGGGACGGACTGAGAGCGGGGAAGCGTCCCTCTCGTGCTCTGCTCCCCGTCTCTCTGCCCACGCCTGGCTGCTGGCCGGCCTCCCCTTGGTTCCATATGAAGCCAGGCTGTCTCTTGGGGGGAATCTGCAACGCCCCCCAGCCCCAGCCCTGCTAACTCTGCTTTTTTTTTTTCTTTCTTTGTGGCGGTAAAATTCACATGACCTAAAATCAACCATTTTAAAGTGAACAATCTAGTGGCGTTTAGTACACTCACAGACTTGTTGCAACCATCCCCTCTATGTAGTTCTAGAACATTCTCATTGCCCCAAAAGAAACCCTGAACCCATTGGCAGTCACTCCCTAATCTCCCTCCCCTCAACTCCTGGCAACCACTAATGTGCTTTCTGTCTCTAAGGATTGGCCCGGCCGGGACGTTTCATGTAAGAGGAATCACACAATGTGTGGTCCTTTGTGACTGGCTTCTTTCACCAAGCGAAATGTTTTTCAGGTCCATGCACGTTGTAGCGTGTGTCAGCACTTCATTCTTTTTTTATTGCTGTATTATTGACATATAATATTGTATTAATTTCAGGTGTACGACACAATGATTGATATTTGTGCATATTGTAAAACGATCACCAATTAGTGATTTAGTTAACATTTGTCACTAAACGTGGTCACTAACATGTGTTTTTAATTAGGATGAGGACTTTGAAGATCTGCTCTCTTAGCAACTTTCAAATATATAACACAGTGTTACCAGCTGTCGCCACCGTGCTGGACATTACATTCCATGACTTATTTATTTTATAACTGCAAGTTGGTACCTTTTGACTCCCCTCACCCATTTCACCCACCCCTTGTCCCCCACCTCTGGCAACACCAATCTGTTCTCTGTATCCACGAGCTTCTTTTAATTTTTCTTTCTTAGACTCTGCACATGAGTGAAATCATGCAGTGTTTGTCTTTCTCTGTCTGACTTGTTTCGCTTAGCATAGTACCCTCAAGGTCCATCCATGTTGTCACAGATGGCAGGATTTCATTCTTTTTTATGGCTAATTGTATTCCATTGTGTACATATACCACATCTTCTTTATCCATTCCTCCGCTGATGGACACAAGTTGTTTCCGTGTCTTGGCTACTGTGAATAGTGCTGCAATGAATGGGGGGGGGGGTGCAGATATCTTTTCAAGTTAGTGCTTTTGTTTTCTTCAGATAAACACCCAGAAGTGGAATAGCTGGATCATGGGGTAGTGCTATTTTTATCTATTTATTTATTTACTTTGGCGAGGAAGGTTGGTCCTGAACTAACATCCACTACCAACCCCCCTCGTTTTTCCTGAGGAACACCAGCCCTGAGCTAACGTCTGTGGCAATCTTCCTCTGTTTTGCGTGTGGGACACAATCAAAGCTTGGCTGGATGAGGGGTGTGTAGGTCTGAGCCCGGAATCCGAACCTGTGAACTCCGGGCCGTACAATCAGAGCACACAAACTCAACCACTCTGCCACTGAGCCAGCCCCGTGGTAGTTCTATTTTTAATTTTTTGAGGGACTTCCATACTGTTTCCCGTAGTGGCTGCACCAACTTACCTTCCCACCAACAGTGCACAAGGGTTCCCTTCTCTGCGCATCCTCCCCAACGCTTGTCACCTCTTGTCTTTCTGATAACAGCCATTCTGACAGGTGGGAGGTGATAGCTCATTGTGGTTTCGATTCGCATTTCCCTGATGATTTGTGATGTTGAGCATCTTTTCCTGTGCCTGTTGGTCATCTATGTGTCTTCTTTGGAAAAATTCTTATTCGGATTCTCTGCCTATTTTTGAATTAGATTGTTTGGGTTTCTTCTGCTACTCACTTGTATGAGTTCTTTATATGTTTTGGATATTAACCTCTTATTAGATATGTGATTTCACAAATATTTTCTCCCATTGGGCAGGTTGCCATCGTACCTTTTTACAGCTGAATAATATTCCACTGTGTGGAAAAAAACTACGTGCGTGTTTGTGTGTGTTTGCACACTTATGGGCCCAACATCATCCTAAGAGCTTTACATTTATTAACGCATTTAATCCTCGCAACAACCCTGTAAGGTAGGTCCTACCATTATCCCCATTTTGCAGATGAGAGAACTGAGGCTCAGAGAGGCGAAGTGGTTTTCCTAAAGCCACACAGCTGATACATGGTGGGGCCAGGAAGCACAGCCAGACAGCCTGACTCCAGAGCCGACACCTGAACCTCTAAGGCATGTATTTGAAGATGTAACCAAACGTATTTTCCCCTCTGAGCCACACAGCAGAGCGAGGCTCTCACCATGGTCTTTCCTTTTCTTTGGCTCCTTCGCAGCCCAGGAGAGCAACAAAGTCCCAGAGTGCATCTGGTCTGTGTGCTCATTTCACAGGTGGGAGGAAGGCATCCAGGCAGAGTAATGACTCCCCCAAGTACACACGGCCTTAGGTGACAAATGTGAGTCTAGACCTGAGGGGCCCAGAGGGCAGGTGGGACCCACATGTCCTCCAGACGCAGAGCCATCTCCAGCCCAGTCTGCACAAGCTGTGTCCTTTCTCCAGTGGCCTCCGGGACCAGCCGGGTGGCTCTGAAGTGAACCATGTCCACTCCCCAAGGCACCTCCCGCCTGACCACTCATCCCTCTGGGGGTGGCTTCCTTTTCTCCCTTCCTGCGGCCTTAGTGGGAAAGAAAAAGGCTGGCAGAGCCCAAAAGGCAGGCACAGGGTCCCCGGCCATATATTTAGCTGGAGCAGAGGAGCTCGGCGGCCTCCTACCCAGCACCAGCCCTCATCCGGCTGCTCCGTGGGATCATGGGACCAGAGGAGGACGTCGCCTGCGGTGACAGCTGCCCACACTCCTCCCACTTGGCCGACAGACAGGCTGGCTTTGGCCAGAAATTATATGTTTTGAAGCTGTTCCTGAACCAGAAGCCCCGGGACAGCGCCGTTTTGGTGGCTGTTGTTTGAAATCAATTTGCTTTTCTTCCCCTTTGATTTTTAAAAATGTGTCTCATTATGTCATATATCTTCATTGTAGAAAAGTGAGAAAATGTAACAGCATAAAGAAGAGCTTAAAACACCCCAATTCCACTACACAGAGAGGAAGTGAACCAACTTGATCCACGCACAAGGATGACGGTCATGAGCAAGAAGGCAGGTCCTCCAAGGCGCTGTGGTTGTCATTCAGAGCCCACACAGGAGGAAGGAACCCCAGCTTTAGAAGCTGGACAGGGAGGCTGCCTCCCTGGGAGGAGGGGGGGTCTGGGGGGGAGGCAACAGCCAGTGTTTGCACTCTCGAAAATGCATCGAGCTTTACAGTTATGGTTTGTGCACTTCATTTGTCCAATAAAATCTGCCCTAATAAAGACCTGCCCCTTCTATTCCCAGGAGATCACCTCAATTAACATTTGGGGTGTTTCCTTATAGATATTCTCCCGTAAGTATATGCATACGTTTTTTTCATGGAAGGATAAAATCCTTTTCTACCTCCCGTGTTTTCACTGGGAGGCGATGAAAGCCGAAGTCAGACTGCAGGGCAGGGCGAGGTCCCACCTGAGCCCTCTCAGCGAGTGGCCCACCCCCTGGGTTGCTGCAATGAGGGCAATCATGGGCAGCCATGAGCTCTAACCTCTTCGTCTTCAGCCTGCTCTTTTCACTTCGTCTAAAAAAACGTCTTTCCAAACCAAGAAACCACACTTGTGCCCAGGTATAAGGGAGCCCCAACTACAGAGAAACACCCAATCGAACCCTCTGAAAGGTTCTTGGTCCAGCTTAAATATATAAACGTTTAGATGTCAATAAAATAGTCACAGGAGTGCTTATAAAATTTAATCATTAATTAAATTAGAAATGCATTTTTAGAATCAAAATGAGATCAAATAGAATATGTGGTGGGGGCTGGCAAGTTGTCCCTCAAACCCTTTTCCTCTTAGTCCTGGGCACACAGGCTGACTCCATTTCCCAACCAACCTGGCAGGTAGCACGGTCAGGCGACACAGTTTGTCCGGTGGAATGCGGGCAGTAATATCGTGCATCGCTTCCAGGCCCGGCCTCAGAAACCTCCCAGGCTCGACCTTCCCAAGCTTGGGGCCCCTCTGCTGGCTGGATGCTGGATCCAGCCCAGGAAGCTGAGGCCCTAGGGGATGGTGGATCCACCATATAGAAGCGTCCTGGACCCCTGCAGAGCACCCGCCAAGCACCCAAATAGAATTGATGCAAGAAAGAACCAACCTGCAGTGTTATCTCACATGAATGTCTCGATTGTTTGGTGCCGTGGTTGACCCATCCTGATTCACTACATTAATTGAGGAGTCATGCTTTTCCCACTTCCTATTTCATGAGTCAATTTCATTCAAACTCATCGCATGGACTGTCAGCATCCGTGTCTGTAGCTTCAAGAACCACTTCTTGAGTCTTCAGACTCAGCTTTCCAAAGCAATTCATCTTACTCTCCCTTGTGAGTTCTTTGAGACTGTAATCCATCCAGGATACTGTCAACAACTGCCTCACGGAGACACACGTCTCCATTTACAGAATGTCAACACAGTTCTGTCGGGAGCCAAACCCCACCCTGACCCGTCTTATAGGGTTAGGTCTTTGATCTTCACAGTCTAAGCACTTACAGGATTTCTTCTTAAAGAGATCTTTAAGGCTTATTCACAGTGACACTCACACTTGGGAGGTCCTCCTTGAAGGAAGATTTGCTAACCCTATGTTAATTTTTTCCAGCCTTTTTTATCACTTCCTTCGAGTCACGCCATAAGGACCCATATCTCCCCTCATTTGAGGTTGTTTCAGAACAAGGACTCTTTCCCAAATTTCGTTGTTCAAAATAAAATAATTGAAAGACCGACCTGTAAAGACACAATTATTAACTGACTTTATTTTCAAACTGATAGATTTTGTTTTTATTAGTATTTCCTTTTTATTTTGGAGATTTTTTTCAAACACGTACAAAAGTAGAGCGAAGTGTGTCACGGACACGCCTGTGCCCACCGCCGTCGCCTCGACGCTCTGACACCGTCTGCTCCCAGGAGAGGGCTCTGCGGGGAATCCTTCTCAGAACAAGTCCGAGAAGAAGCCATTCACTGATTCAGGCCCAGGGGAAAAGGTTCCTTTCTTCTTTCTTTCTTGGTCCCGTCAAACGTGTAGCTCAGTTTGGCCAGCTTTTCCCGGAGAGGGCCAGGTCATAAATATTTTCGGTTTTGCACGTATGTAGTCTCTGTGCCCACCACTGGGCTCTGCGGCTGTAGAGCCAAAGCAGCCAGAATTAATATGTAAATAAGTGGGCGTGGCTGTGTTCCAATAAAACTTTATTTACAAAGACAGGCAGGGGCTGGATTTGGCCCTAGGGCCACAGTTTTCCCACCACAGTATAGCTCATCTAAACTCAGGGAAACAGAAGCATCCACCTTGATCCAGCTGCCTCACCCGTGGGTGAAAAAGACCCCATGGCCAAGAGCTTGACCACTAGCACCTGCATGAGTTTGCTTCCTGCCCCGGAGGTTAACTGGTTACTGGGCTGGTTACTGACTCCTGCAAGCCTGGGTGGTACAAGGGACACTGTAGCTGCCATGTGAATACACGAGGGCCGTTATCATTAAAGCCGGGGCGTGATGACAGGGAGCTCCACCAGCAGCAAAGGAGAGAGGGACAGTTTCTTCTTCAGGCCGGGGAGCCAGGAGCGCTGCTGAGCATGGAGGCTGCGGCAGAGGGAGGCTGAGGTAATTAATGCATCAGGGCCCGCGGGGCAGGAGGGAATTGAAGTGAGCTCAAGTCAGAGGAAGCAGACAGAGGGAGGGAGTGCTGCTCCATCCTTCTCCGTGGTGTGCAGCACCGTGAAAATTGATCGAACGGCTCTTTTTTCTAAGGCTTGTCTCGCCCTCTGGACGACGCTGTCAGTGCTGGCAGGGACAAGGTTAACTTTATCATGCTGTGTGCCCAGTGCCTCGCACACGCCTGGCACACAGGAGGTGCTCCGTGGAGGGACAGGTGGGAGACGCGGAGAAAAAGGAAAGGCTTCCTCTCAGGACCCAGAGAAAAGAATGTCACCTCATCAGAGCAGGGTGGGCTGGGGGGATGGGACCAGGGAGGGGAACAGCATTGCACACAAGGATAACAACAAAACGCATTGTGCAAACCATGTTTGGGTCCTAATTTCAAGAAATTACATAAAGGCAACATTGGAGAATTGGAGAAGTTTGAACATGACTTGAGAATTGATGATACTAAGGAAATATTGATAATTGTGTTATGTATCATAATGGCATGACGTGCACTTTTTAAAAAGTCTTTATCAGTCAGAGAGCATACTAAAATACATGTGAATTGATGCAACATCTGGAATTTCCTTGAAATTTTTTTGGCAAAAAAAAAAAAAGAGTGGCAGGTAGTTGAAACAAGACTGGCAAAATGTTGATGTTGAAACCAGGCAATGGCTACATGGGGATTCTTATGCTATTCTCTCTACTTTTATGAACGTTTGAAATGGTCTACAATAAAAGGTTAAAAATAATTTTTTCTTTCTTTTTTTTTTTGGTGAGGAAGATTGTCCCTGAGCTAGCATCTGTGCCAATCTTCCTCTATTTTGTATGTGGGATGCCGCCACAGCATGGCTTGATGAGTGGTGTGTAGGTCTTTACCCAAGACCTGAACCCACAAACTCCAGGTTGCTGAAGTAGAATGTGCGGACTTAACCACTACACCACTGGGCTGGCCCCCCTAAAAAAGTAATTTTTCGTAAAAACACATTGGACAAGAAGTTTAGAGATCTGCCATATGACATAATGACTACACAACGCTGTATTGTGCGCTTTAAAAATTTGTTAAGAAGGTAGATTTTAAGGTTAAGTATTCTTACCACCAAAAAACCAAAAAACAACCACAAAGGGGCATGGAGAAAACTTTGGAGGCGACGGCTGTGTTTATCACTTGATGGTGGTGATGGTTTCACGGGGGTACACACATGTCCAAACTCATCAATTGTATACATTAAATATGTGCAGATTTCTGTATGTCAATTATACCTCAACAAAGTTGCTTTTTAAAAAAAGAGCAAGTGGCAGAGCTAGGGGAAAAAAGCATCAGAAAAGGCTTGAGGGTGAATCCTCTCAGCCGATGGCGCCCAATCCAGAGGACCAACACTCTCTTCATAGCAAGTAATTTTCCACCTCATCACCATCCCGAAATGAAATGCTTAGAGCCCCACACAACTTCCTCGACTCCATATAATGCCTCAACTGTAACAGGCAGCAGATCTAAAAGTAACAAACATAAAATAACATGGTTTTCAATACGTTGACGCTCAGCCGTGCCTCCCCGGGAAGAGAGAACAGACCTGTCAGCTGCTTACGGGGATGTACAGGTCTCCATGAGTACGACAGCGATAGAGGGCGCCTGACCCAGGTGTGGAGAGTGGGTCCCACCAATCAGTCATGTGGCTTTCCACAATGGTGAAAATTTCTTGGCAAAGTTCTGAACACAACCAAACGTAGCATTTTGCAAAATTGTGGTATGGCTGGTAACGGTGCAGAGAAAACTCGTGCAGAACCATACTTCCTGTCTGGGTGTGACATGGAGTTTGGTTCTAGACTCACACGCTTATAAACGTGTTTTTCACCTGTGTGAATGTCCCGCAGGATGTCCTAAAACCAGGTGGGATGTAGCACACTGCTCAGGTGGCGTGTCTGGGATCCCCGCCTGGCACCCTTCAAGTGCAGGTGGCACCCCTGATCACTGTGACAAACAGCCTCCCAGAAACTTCCAGCTCAGCCCCTAGGGGAGGCAGTGCCTACTGTGTTGGGCAGTCCCTAAGGGCTTAGGGGTGCTGACTGGCGTGCATCCCACCTAACGGCCCACATCTGCACCTTTCTGCAGCGATGGTGGCAGCCCTTTAAAGGAATTGGATAGAGACCACAGCAGTAACCCAGGTGAGGGTCTCCCAGGCGGCAGGTGCCCCACGGAGCTGCAGAGAACCTAGTGGACCTGGCTTCCCAGGGGCCTCTCCCTGGGAGGGGAGGCGGGTGGGAACCAGGAGAGAGGCAGGTTACAGACCAGGAGAGCGAAGCCATGCCAAGGACAGACTCTGTAACCAGGAGGAAGGCGAGCTCGGGAATCAGCACAGTGGGACCGGGGATGGCCCTCCCTAGGCACTGGGTGGTGGTTGTTGCTATTACCATAGGAGGCGGGGGGGTCAGAGGTCAGAGGCCTCTGCGGCTAGCACTCAAGGATCTCGTGGGTCAGGTAGGAAAGCTCTGGAGAGGGAGACTTCCGAGTGTGAATCATATAAATCCTGAACTGAGCACTAGGAAGGCACGTGTCGCTCCTGGCCCAGTGTGGCCCTCTTGAGCCCTCCCCGTGGGTCTCGGCCCCCAGCAAGGACCTGGATCCAGGCTTCCCAGGTACCCCCCAGCCCCTGCCCCCTCCGTCTTCCCTCTGTGGGGGCTGCCCTGCCCACCACGGCCACTAGTTTTCCATAAGCCTGTCCCTGGGGGTGAACAGGCCTCTCACCAAGTGGCTAGTTGTCCTTTTGAGGCCACAAAGCAGTTTGTGCCTCCAATACTGATGACTTTGTCCAGGCTGGGACCGTCACCCAGAAGAGCGACGAAGCGGGCAGCTTTGGCTGCAGACACGACTGGCGTTCAGATGTCGGGAAGCCCGACCCACCACCTGCCTCTATTTCCCCAGTGTCAGTCCCTGTGTCACTCGGACGACTCACTCCCAAGAACCTGCGTCGCACACTCGGTGCACAGGAGCCCCTGCTCCACCCCCCCATGGCCTCCCTGTGACCAGATGCCTCTGCTTCTCCGCCATGAGGGCGCGAGGGGTTTCTTTGATGGTGTTGGCTGTGAAATTGCCCTGAGCCTGTCCCGGTTGATGCTGAAAAGTGAATTACTGTCCTGTTGTCAGCAAAGGGGCCTTCGTGGAAGGAGGGAAGGCCACCTGGGAGTCAGGGAGGCTGTGGGTCCTTCCAGCGTCCACTCCACCCCCTGACTTCATATCCTTCACCCTCCCAACGTGCAGAGAGGTGAGCTGCAGCCCCCATTTCACAGCGAGTCCCGGAAACTTGCCCGAGGTGGGCCCTGCGACCAGGAAGGGGGCTGCGTCAGCGCAGGAGGCCCGTGTGGGGACAAATGATTTGCAGAAGAAGAGGGAGGAATAAACTGGGTGCCAGCAAGGGCTCCTGCCATTGGGATCTCCAGACACTACTGTGCCAACATCCTTGGGGCCTCACCTGGGGGTCACCTCTGGCTCTCGGAGCACCGTGGGGACACGGGCCCTGCTCTGGGTCTCACCCTACACAGCAGGAAGAACAAGCCGTGACCGTTCTTCCAGATCCTTCTCTGGCCACCTCCAGCCTTGTAGGTGGAAGGGAACAGTGTTGAAGTGCATTTTCCCCCCAGGGTTGTTATGTCACTGTGGTGAACTGAAAAATGGCCCTGAAGATGTCCAGGTGCCAATCCCTGGACTCTGGGTGTGTGACCTCACATGGCAAAGGGTTTGCGGATGCAATTAAGGACCTTGAGACGGGAGATGATCCTGGATCAGCCGAGTGGTCCTTATGAAAGGGAGGCAGAGGGAGATCTGACCACAGGAGAAGAAGCAGGTGATGTGACAGGGGAGGCTGGAGAGAAAAGGCGAGGGGGGACCACAAGCCAAGGACTGCAGAGTCTCTAGAAGTGGGAAAAGATGAGGAAACAGATTCTCCCCTGGAGGGTCCTGAAGGAGCCAGCCCTGCGACACCTCGATTTCAGCCCCGTGAGACCACGTCTGACTTCTGACCCCCAGAGCTGTCAGAATAAATCTGTGTGGTTCTGAGTCACTGAGTCTGTGGTCATTTGTTACGGTAGCCTCAGGGACCTCAAACAACCACACCACCATTAGCAGGTACAAGGAGCTGGAGTGGGTTGGGTTGCAAACAATGCTTCTTCTGAAGTCCGTACATAAGAGCTACGCGGGTTAGCGCCCTGGTGCTGTTGGGACGTGTGGGCTCCACCAATGGTGGGTGGCATCGTTGTCCTCACCGTCATATTGTCACAGCATTGCCAGCCCCGAAACCTGACCCCCTCAGCCCCACGCCCTCTGTGAAGTTAGTGGGCGCACAGCGGGCATGGGGTGACGCGGCTTTTTAAATCAAGCTCTTGCGAAGTGCCCCGCATCCTTGCACCGGTCTGTGAGATGGGGACCATCATTGCCACTGTGCAGATGGACTCACCGAGTCCTCACGGTTCCTTCTCCTGCTCCTAGGGTGAGCCTGGCCATTTGTGCAGCCTGGCCCAGAGGTGGCCTGCTCCATGGCATCTTTCCAACATACCTCCGCGTGGAATGGACCCCTCCCCAGGTTTCCCCACAGGTGTTCCCATAACCACCACCCCAGCTTGGTCAGGTAGGGATCAGCTCCTGACTGGCCCTGGGGGACCAGGCAGTGTGGAGCAAAGAGGGGCCCTGGGCAGTCAGTCCCGCGTCCATGTCCCTGCCCCTCTGCCCCCAGCATTTCCACCTCCTCAAGAGGAGATGACGACACCCACCTCTCGGGGGCGCTATGGAGGCCGAACAAGACCATGCAGGCTGCGGGCCTAGCCTGACACGGCCACAGAGGTGGGCATCTAATAAGCTAGCCTCTGTGGCCACTTTCTGACCATAAGACTTCTATATGTTTCAGAGGGAATAAGTGAATGAATGAATTTATTCATCCAACAGATACTTATTAAATGCCCACCGTGTGCAGGTCACTAAGCTAAAAGTTGAGCAAATGAAAGAAAGGAAAGACAACCTCAGCCTCGGGCGGATCCCTGTGCTGTCTGGGGTTTCTCTTGTAGCTTCCCTTCCCCTCCTCACCACTGGGAGGCCCAAGGGCTCCGTGGATGCCAGGCGGTCCTCAGCGGACAGGCACCCGGGCCAGGGTGGCCAGTCTCCAGGAACTAGGCGTTCCTCGACTCGGGAATATAAACGCATTCCTCGGCCTCCAGGAGAGCCACAAGGCCCCACTCGCAGACTCAGAACGTTGTTGCCCAAAGGCCCTGTGCAGCCAGTCCCAGCTTCCTGAGAGCGGTGGGGGAGCCCTGAGCATCGTTGGTCGGCCCCTCCTCCTGTTGACTGACGGGCGAACTGAGACCCAAGACAGGCAGGGACTTACCCAAGGTCACTCAGGAGCCAGGGGCAGAATCCAAGCCCCTGGTCCTCAGACAAGTGAGGTTTCCACGGGATTCCTGGGTCTTGTTAGAACAAGATACACAGAGATCCAGCAAGAGGGAGGGTGGGCAGCTCTGGAAGCTGCATTTTGGGTTTTCCTCTCTGGGCACAGGACGGTGCCAATTGATTTGTCCACGTGGACTGCCCTGAGAGTCCAGCACCTTCACACCAAAGTTCTGGTGTCCCCGCTGGCCAGTGCCTGCTTGGACCCCTGTGCACCTTTGTTTAAGTGGCATCTACCCCTCAGGAGCCTCTGTGCTCTTCACAGAGGAGCCAGAGTCCCTTCCTCTGTTCTGGGGAATTTCCCTTCTTTAAATGGAACTTGCTGGCATCGTGAGCAGCTGAGAACCTTCCCCATCAGGCAGATGCTGGGTTTTGGCAAAACATGATCATGGAGCTGCCCGTCAGGGCTGGACATGATTTCTGGCCAGGGCTCTGTGAAATTCTCTAGAAATAATGACATTTAATCGAGCCTGGCCCCTCATGGTGTGTGGGGAGTTTGCACCGCTCGTCCTTCCTAAGACACTCCTGCCACCAGAGAAGCATGACAGCTCGGGGTGAAGGGCCGAGGCCACGACAGCAAATCCCACTGGTGACTCTGGGCCAGATGCTGCCTTAAGACACTGCCATGGCCAGCGTGTGCAGGGCTGACCACCAAAGCCGTCCTGGACACCCCCGGGTGCTGGCAGCACTCCTCCCCACCAGCTTCCTCCCCAGGGAGAAGATGCTGAGTTCTCTGAGGCTTGCCTGTGGTCAGCCCCGTTTACTGGACTGGCATGTTTTGTTGGGCACAGAGATGGCTGCTGGTGGGAATGCAAAATGGTGTGGTTGCTGTGGGGAACAGGCTGGCAGTTCCTCAGACAGTTAATCATAGAGTTGCCATGTGATGCAGCAATTCCTCTCAGAGCTGGACACCCAAGAGAAACGGAAACGTACGTCCTTGCAAAAATGTGTACAAGAGTGTACATAGTAGCTTATTCACAAAAGCCAAAAGGTGGAAACAACCCAAGTGACCATCAGTTGATGAATGGACTAATAAAATGTGTTCCATCCATACCGTGGAGTATTACTCAGCCATAAACAGGAACGAAGTCCTGACGCGCTACAACTTGCGAGAACCTTGAAACCATCATGCCAAGTGAAAGAAGCCAGTTACCAAGGACCAAATATTATATGATTCTATTTCTATGAAGTGTCCAAACGCACAGAGACAGAAAGTAAATTAGTGGTTGCCTAGGGCTGGACCAAATGGGGGAGGTGTTGGGGTGACACCTACGGGGTGCAGGGTTTCTTTTTAAGGTGATGAAAATGTCCTGAAATTGGGTGTGGTGATGGTTGCACAGCTCAGTGGATACAGTAACCCTTATTCACTGTATGCTTTAAATGGATGCATTGTTTAGTCTGTGAATTATATCTCAATAAAGCTATGAAAAAAGCAAAATTTAAGGGAAGGCAAGGATGTGGTACTAGAACTTTCAGATACTTTAATTGAAGAACTTTGTGGAACAGGCAATATTTACTAAAGCTGAACACGTGTATCCAAAGACCTCAGTTCCGCTCCCAGGCAGACCGAGCAGAACGGGTGCATCTGTCACCAGGGGACTTGCGCACATCTCAGAAACGTTGAAGGTCACGTCAGCGGTCACTCTCGGGGTGGACAGTGTCTGAGGGGGACAAAACAGGGGGCTTCTGGGGACTGACGATGTTCAGTTTCTGGGTCTGGGTGCTGTTACATGAGTGTGCTCACCCTGAGAATTCAACTGACCACTTAGGATCTGCATGCTTTTTGCGTGTATGCCATATTTCAGTAACAGACTACTAACAAAACTATGTCTAAGGGGCCAGCCCAGCGGCATAGTGGTTAAATTTGCATGTTCTGCTTCGGCGGCCCAGGGGTCACAGGTTCGGATCCCGGGTGTGGACCTACACACCACTCATCAAGCCATTCTGTGGTGGCATCCCACATAAAAAATAGAGGAAGACAGGCATAAGTGTTAGCTCAGGGACAATCTTCCTCACCAAAAAAAAAAAATAATTTATATATATATATATTTAAAAAGTTAATGACAGAAACAACCCAAATGCCCATCAACAGATGAATGGATAAACAAATTGTAGTATGCCCATAAATGGAATATAATTTGGCCATTAAAAGGAATTAAATATAGGTATGAACTGCAGAATGGATGGACCTTGCAATTATGATGCTGAGTGAAGGGAGACAAATACAGAGGCCACATATTGTCTGATTCCATTGATGTGAACTGTCCAGAACAGGCAAAGCCACAGAGACAGACGGTGGATTCATGGCTGCCAAGGGCTGAGGGGAGGGGAAATGGGGAGCGACCACCAGTAGGTAAAGGGTTTCTTTTCGGGGTGATTAAAAGTTCTGGAATTAGGTGGTGGTGATGGTTGTAACAATTCAGCAAATGCACTGAATGCCACTGAATTGTACACTTTAAAATAGTTCACTGGTGACTTTGATGTTTAAAAAAGTTCCTGGAAGGATTGAGGGGCTACCCCAACATGAAAAGAGCTGGGATCTCCCATGCCCATGCCCCTCTAACTCACACCTCAGAGGCTATGTGTACTTGGGGGACTTACCTTGTGCCGAGATCTGGAGGAGCCTCTTCCCACAGTATCTCACTTCCTTTTCTAAACCATCCTTGAGAGCAAGTTCTTTCCTCACCCCCATTCTGCAGATGAGAATTAGACGCCCCGAGAGGCCGAGCTTCCTATGCAGCTGGAGAGTGGCAGCACGAGGCCCGAGGGCTTCTGTCAAAGCCCATATTTGTTGGCAGGGGGGCAGCTGCCTCTCCTGCTCTGAGCAGGTGCCCCCTTCCTGTGATCCATGGGAAGGCGGCAGAGATTCCTCCTTCACAGCTGGCCCGAGGTGACCGGCAGGGAAGATGCTTGTGGTGGAGAGCCGGCGTGTGAGAGGATGAGTGGCACCGCCTCCTTCCCTAAGGCTCCATTTTCTGAAGCCCGGCAGGGTGGGGAGGGAGGCTGGGGCTCCAGCACCGCACGGCCTCTGAAGAGCTGTGCTCTATAAGTGATCCACCAATGATGATGACAGTACTCGGTCCGGCGACATCTTTCTACATGCCAGGCCTTAGCAGACACTTCACGCAACATTCCACGATTCTCACCACCACGCTCGAAGTGGGTCCCAGTGTTTTCTCCATTTGTCAGCGGAGGAAACTGAAGCTAAGTCAATCTCAGAGCTCCAAGCGGCAGAGTGGGAGTTTAGCCCAGCAAGTTGGCCTCCAGAACCCCCTGCCTGACACCACCTGCTGACAGCTAGCCGGGGTCCTGAAGTTCCCCCAGTGATGGCAAAGTCGATTTGTCATGGTAAACATTTGGAACCCTCTCCGGAGTGGCAGGTTACACAGCAAGAGAAGGAGGCCAAGCTGCAGCCTCAAGGTCAATGTCTGCAAACACGACTCCCCAGATTCCCCCAGAGGGGTGGTAAGTGCTCAGAAGCAAAGACGCTTCCAGTCGTGCACCAAGCTGGCAGCTGCCCTGGGGAGGCCACCCCATCCACGCAGGAAGCAAAGACGCACCCTGCAGAGCTGGACACGTCTGCTTGTGGGGAGCAGCAGGTATGTGCCAAGCTGGCCCCGGACTAGACTTGTCTTCTCCAGCAAGGGAACAAATAGGAAGCCAGAGCTGAGACCACAGCGAGAGGCGGTCATCAAGACAGGCAGCCTGGGTCACAGACAGCTTTTCTATGTCCAGGCTGATGCTCATTGATGAGGAATCTGCCCTAACAAAATCAGGCCTTACCTCGCCCCAAGAGGGTTCATGGATTCATTCAACAAATATCTCTTAGGCACTGTGAAGGTTGATTTTAATGTCAACTTGGCTGAGCCATGATACCCAGACATCTGGTCAAACATTATGCTGGCTGTTGCTGTGAGGATGTTTTGGGACGAGATTTGCATTTAAATTGGTGGACTTTGAGTAAAGCAGCTTGCTTTCCATCATGTAGGTGGGTCTCATATAATCACTTGAAGGTCTTATGAGAAAAGGCTGAGGGTCCCTGAAGAGGAAGGACTTCTTCCTCCAGACTGAACCCTGGAAGTTCTGCCTGAGCGTCCAGCCTGCAGACTCCAGACGAAGCGTCGACTCTTGCTGGATTTCCCTCACCGGCCCACCCTGCAGATTGTGGATTGCCAGCCTCCATAATCACGTAAGCCAATTCCTTAAAATAAATGGAGAGAGACAGGGAGATACATCCTATTGGTTCTGTTTCTCTGACAAATACCGGCACCTACTGTCCAGTAGGGCTGGAACGCCAGGGGTGACAGCTCCTAAAGGCTCAGTCTGCCCATCTGCAAGAGGGGAGGAGCTATGCCAGGCCTTCAAGGACACTGTGAGACCACACAGGACGCCGCAGGGCAACGCTCTGTCAGCTCCTGAGAGAAGGCTGTCTCTCAGGATAGAGGCTCCTCCTGGACAGCTGTGTGACCTTCACCAGGGGACTTCATGTCCTAGGCTTCCATTTCCTTGTCTGTGAAATGGGCTCTGACAGTTTGACCTCGTGGGTGGTGACCCCTGCCCCCCGGGAGGATTAAACGAACCTAATGTGTATAAAGGGAATTGTGCCCAGCTCGTAGTAGGTGCTCAACAAACCACGCCTGGATATGGCTCTGTTATCGAGCCAAGGATCGGACCATGCCAGAATCACTCAGGAGCTTTTCTATAAAGGTAGGCTGCTGGGCGCCTCTGACCCACTGAATCTTTCTCTCTGGGTGGAAGAGCCCAGGATCTGCACTTGAGGTACACCTAATTCCAGGCGGCAGATCTGGGAACCCCGGCTCCTCACAGAGGGCTGCCCCAGGACCCTTTGCCTGTGGACAGGGCTGTGCCTTCTCCAGACAGGCTGTGGCAGCCCAGACCTCACTCACTCCCTGGGCCAAGTGAGTTGGACTGGGGCTGGGCTCTTGGCCACCAACAAAAATTGCCTGATAACGAGCTACCTCATTACCTTGCAGACTGCCACCCCCCTCGGCCACCATCTGCCATCTCACCTGTCACCTGGCATGTCCCCATCCTCCTGCCGGCAGGAAGTGGAGAGCCCAAGCTGCCTTGAGCCTTCTCAAGGCTTCTCCCTCCGAACTGTGCCTGCATCCTGCTCCCATGGGGCCTCTGCCTAAGGCCAATGCCGTGGGACAGATGCAAGCCTGGGGGCTGTGGAGGCAGGACAAGCAGCCGGCTCCCCTGAGCACAGCCTCCAGAAGTGCTCGAGAGGTCTGTTTGCTCTAGACAGGTAACAGTTTCCCAGCACAAAATTCAAAAGGCACACGGGGTGCTGGCCCTATTTCCTTTCTTCCTCCCCACAGAGTTCCAGCTTTGCCCTGGGCATCAAACCCTGGCTGGAAACCCTCATCTCTCAGCCTTCCCTGTAGCTGGGCTGGGTTGCGTGTGACCCAGCTCACCAATGACACGCGCACGTCAGGGAGGGGCTTCTGGAAAAGTTGGCGTCTGCACCTTGCACTGCCATCCCCCTGGCTGGAGGCCATGCACATTGGCGGTGGAGCTGCCATCTTGCAGCCACGAGGACAGGAGTTGGGTGAGGTCACTGTTGGCAACATAAGCTGCTGCCCAGCCTGGATGCCTACGTCTGGATGCTTCCAGGTTCCAGGAGGACACACGCTCCTTATTCCACTATGCTCCAGTCCGGTTCTGTTCCCTGCAGCCGTGGGCAGTTCCCAACCGGCTCGGGAACAGCGAGGGTCTTATCGACCATGCCCCAGCGCCCAGCTTCCCTGGAGGCTTGCAATACCACCAGCGTCTGGGGTCTTTCCAGAAATACTGGATGCACATACCAGCATGTATGATTATAGGTCGTTTTTCTTTTCCACCCAAATGGTAGCGCGGAGCACCCTGTTCCATCGGTATCCACCCTACAACCGGGCTCCGACTTCCCCCCAGAGGGGCCCAGGCATCCCTCATTGTGTGAGTTCTCCTGAAGTGACCTAACCAGTCCTCCCTGACGGACACTAGGCTGTCCCCGGTCCCTCCAGCCACATGCTTTGGCAATGACTTCTAAAGGTACTAATTGGACAGATGGTTAAGACTAAAAGGAGCCGCGTGAAAACCAGGCCAGGAGACAGGGAAAAGGTAAAAAGGACGCCTTCTCTGTTTTACTTCTCCGGCCGCTCAATGGCCTGGTCCCGCCCCCAGGCCTGGCCCTGCCCCGAACTTAGACCCTCTCTAGGCCTGGCCCCGCCCCCAGGAGACCTGGCCCCGCCCCTGGCTCTGTCCTGCTGCTGGAGAACCTGCTTCCCGCTCTGTGAGCTCTTCTCCCGCCCAGCGCCTCCTCTGCCATCACCACTGAGTCCAGCTCCCCGCGGTCTAGTTCCTGGACTGCTCTAACTGCCTCCCGCTCGTCTCCCAGGCCCCACTCTGCCCCCTTCTCAATCCCGATACGTGTCACTCACACTATGCCTTAAAACCCGCCAGGGGGCTTGTTGCCTTCAGGGGCAGTGAGAAGCACACTGTGTCCAGCCCCGCCCTACCCCTGCTCCTGGGGACCACTGCCTCTCCACCTGCCCGGCGCGAACACCCTTCCTTCTATTTCAGATCAGGTGTCAGCTCCCCCGAGCCCACCCGCCCCGCTGGCTAGACTGGACTCTCTTTGTTGTGCCCCTCCCCTGCAGATGCTCATCCCCATTCTAAGAGCTGACGTGCGCTGTGTGTGCCGGCACCCTCTCGCTTAGTTCTTAATCTAATCCCGAATCCTCTGGGAAGGTCAGACCACTGTTGCTTCCATCTGACAGAAGAGGAAACTGATGGCTATCTGTGGTGGTGTTCCCTGGGCTCGGCGCATGGGTTTTGTTGACTGAAAGTGGGCATAAATGAGGCGGGCAAGGAGATGAAAGAGGCAAGAAAATCCCCAGTTTCCATAGCAACTGAAAGGATGCAGCACTATGAACAGAAAGGAGGGGGGTGTCCCGGGAGTAGGATAAACCCTGGAGTGTCAAGACAGAGGGGACCTTCAATTCCCTCCAGTTCAGGAGTTCTCAGCTGGGGGCGGGTTCCTCCCCAGAGGACGTCCAGCAATGACTGAGGCATTTTTGGTTGTCATTTTGGTTGGGTGGGAGGTGCTACTGGCATCTAGTGGACAGAGACCAGGGATGCTGCAAACATCCTGCGGTGCACAGGGCGCCCCCGTGGCAGAGTCATCCAGCCCAGATGTCAATAGTGCTGAGGTGAGAAACCCTGATGTGGTTCAGTCCCTGTTCTGCGTTTGAAGCCTCTCTATGACATCCTTCCAGACCCTCCAGAGCGATTGTTTCAGTGTTTGCTTAACCTCCTCCTGTGACAGGGGGCTCACTACTTCTGGGAGCAGCTGGCCCAAGGTGATGGGCTCAGCACTGATGCCAGAGCTGACAGGACATCCGGGGAAGAAGCAACACGTATGTCTCCACAGCAGAAGAGCCACACTCAGCTCACAGAAGGCTTCGAGAGAAACGAGCCCCAAGTGAGCTAAGATGCCACCTTCTGCCTATTCTCAGAGTTTCTGAGCAAGAGAGTCCTCCAGGAACCAGGGGCCCGGGGGGAATTCAGATGGTCCTGCTGGTTCTTGGCCTGGGATCTATCAGTCTAGGAGGGGGGACAGGCAAGAAGGAGGCAAGACTTGGCCATCTGCCTTTCCAGAAGTAAAATTAAGTTTCTGAAATAGTAGTCTTGATAATGATATGCATGTTGAAGTATTTAGTACAATGTTGTAAATGAACAAACACTGAAATATATCAAAAAATAAGATGGATGGATAGGTAGGTGGGTGGGTGGGTAGAGGATGGATGGAGAGACAGATGGATGGGTGAGGGATAAATGGATGGATGGATGAATGGATGGATGGATGGACAGATGGATGGAAGGATGGGTGAGTGGTTGGGTTGGTGGAGGCATAGATGGATGGATGGAGCACAGGTGGATGGAGGGGTGACAGATGGATTGATGGATGGATGGATGGACAGATGGGTGAGTAGGTGAGTGGATGGATGGGTGATGGATGAGTGGATGGATGGATGAGTGGGTGAGTGGTTGGATGGATGCACAGTTATGTGATTAAGCAAGTGTAAACATTTTTATTAAAGTTCTATGATTAAACTCATGTTACAGATGAGGAAACCAAGGGTTTGAAAGGTTGGAGAAATTGCTGAAGGTCACCCAGCTGGTAAACAGTGGGGAGGAAGATTTGAACCCAGTTTAGCCTGACCCAGAACCTCGCTCTGCACATGGCTATAGGACTCATCCCTTCCATGAGAGGTCATGGGGGGCCATGGTTGCCCCAGGGTTTATATAGGGGAGGCGCTCTGGCAGCAAGCTCACCAGAAAGAAGGGTCCCAGACGGTTTGTCTGAAGACTACCTTTGCAGAATGCTCTGCATAACATCCTCAATTGGACCCACAGGGATAATGGGGCGGGGCTGGTTCAAAGGTGTAAGTTTCCCTAAGGCGCTTGGCCACTGGCCCTGATGGGGAGCTCATTTAGATGCTGAAATAGAGCCGTGAGCTAGAGAAGCGCTCCCTGCTCCATGGACCTGGCTTGCTCTGACGCTGGGTTCTCAGTCCTTCTGGTGTCATGGACCCTTATGGCCTCCGGTGAAGCCTTTGCATCCCTTCTAGAATAATGTCTTAAGTGCACAAATAAAGTGCATAAGGTATAAACAAGACCACTTATACAAATGTAAAAATACCGTTTTAGATGGAGATCCAGTGATACCTGTTTCTTTATTAGCACATTAAACAGCAAGCCGCCATCCTACTATCTCTCCCTTTGGGGTGGACCTGTGGGAGGCGCAGCAGCCGTGGGACGATGCGTTCTGCTGCACTAGTTCACTGCTTGCGGTCGGACGGACCTGGGTTCAAATCTCAGATCCACTACTCACGAGAGCTGTGGGACCTTGAGTAAAGACGTCGTCCTGCCGACCCCTGGTTTTCTCATCTGTGAAGTGGGGATGATCACAGCCCCTGCCTGGAAGGTTGGAGGTGAGGAAGCCGGCCCCAACTGCAGCTGATACGGCCCCATGGGAGGTCTCCGCCCGGCTAATCCCACTGAGTCTGGGGCCTGTGTGCATTGGTTACAGGTTGGCGAGAACAAGGGTGTAATTTTTTCTTCCTGTCTAAGTTCACCAGCTCCCAAAGTCCCTCTGTGAACCCGCAGGACCCCTGCTCCAACAGGAATCAGACTTGGCTGCCGGGCTGGCGGGGACTCTTGACCCATCCCGTCCTCCCCGAGGCAGTGGGAATTTTTTAACCTCTTGAGCCCAACCGGCAGCGAGAATGCCCAGGCCATTGGAGGGCAATGACCTCTGCACCTCCCCCCACCCCCAGCCCCTGCCTGGAAGCCCTGAGGTCAGCAGGTTCAGCTTTTGCTTTCTGTTCTGCATGGAAGGGAAACAGGGCCAGCCCTGAGCCGGGCACAGGCCTGTCAGGGTCACTCAGCAGCTTGATCCAGCAGCTGGGCTTTCTCTCAGCAGCTGGAGAGAAGCAAGGCTGTTTCTGTGCCTGCCATGTCCCTGGAGCCCAGCTGACCAGGAAGGCCACTCAGGGCCAGCACCCTTCAGTTACCAGCCACCCCAGCTGTTTTCCTGAAAGTCTTGGCAGTTGGGAAAACACTGGCCAGTCAGGACATGGAGATGTTACCCAGCTGTGAGTAACTGTGGCTGCCATGGCTGAGGAGCTGGGTGTGTGTGGCATGGCCTAAAGCTGGTTGGCAAGTCACCTGGGTGGGAAGGGACGCTGCCCACACAGCAGCCCAGCCACACACAGACACACACACAGGCACACACACACCCCTCTCATGGCAGAATGGAAAAATGAAGGCTTTTCAGGCAAGAGGAAAAGCCTGGGCAAAGACAGGGCAGTGCCGTCCAGCAGCAAGGACTGTACCTTCGGCCAGTGGGGAGATCAGTTGACCAGGGAGGAGAAGCCCATCTGGGAGAAGCCGCAGAGCCGAGCACATGGCCTTGGGAGTCCAAAGCCTGCTTCCGGCTGTGTGGCCTTGGGCAAGTTGCATAACCTCTCTGTCCTTTTTGATAAGATTGGAATTATAAGGGCATTGAGTCTCAAGAGCTCTTGCAGGAAGCAAATGTGACAACGCGGAGGGCACAATGAGTGAGGAAGGAGTGTGAGCCCCCTCTGGGCCTCGCTTTCCCCATCTGGAAACTGGGAGAGTGGACTCTGTCCATCTTACACGACCCTCCGGATCTGACCTGACTGACCCCTTCCTCTAGCTGGAAACGGAGTCCAGCTCCCCTCCTTGCCACTGAGCTTCCCTGCCCTCTTTGAAAAGCCTGTTTGGTTAATTTTTGTGCATGGATCTTAAAGAAAACCTGAACTAGAGAAAGAGCCGAGGCAGCCCTCCCGGGCCGCCCTGACCCTCCGCGGGCCAGCCGAGCATGCACGTGGGCAGCCCAACTCCTCGTCCCCTTCACGGCCTGTCAGGAAGCGTCGTCCACGTTATTTCGTAATCCTGGTAAACACTACTTTTCCCTTCCACGTTTATTTGTGTATTTATTGCAAAATAGCTATTTTTCTTGTTATAAGGGCAGCACATACTCCTTGCAAAATATTCAGAAAATAGAAAGTATAATCGGAGGAAGGGGAGAGGAGAAAAAAGATCGCCCTTGATGCCCAGACCCAGGGTGGTCCCGCTAACACCCTGGCTCAGCTGGCCAGACTGTGGTTTTTTTTTACTCTCTATATAAATTTATTTGTTTACTTATTTGCAAACTTAAAGTCATCCCCACATACGTGCTTGCTGTTATGTGTGTATTTTTCATCCCATATAAACACATATCCATATATATCTATGCTCACACAATCTTTAACTCTCCCCTGTTTTCTCTTAAACACCTGGGTCTTAGCCCCTGGGAGCTCTGAGCCTCATGCGAGTGACTCTTCCATGTGAGTGGCCCTTCCCTCTCAGCCACCAGCCGGAGCGAGTGCTCCCCCGGGCTCTGCTCCCCCGCCTGACGCCCGGCCGGCTTCCCGCCTCCAGGCCCGGCCGCTTCCAGGTGGAAATGGAGGAGTGGGTACTCTCTCTTCTGTTCACCCACTGTTCCGAGAAGCATTTAATACTTACGATGGCTCTCGAGCATTTATGGAGCACCTGCTTTGCGTGTGATGGACAGGCAATGTCTGACTCCATCCTTGCAACGGCCCTGGGAGCCAGGTATTCCTCGCCCCCTGACAGATGAGGAAACTGAGGCTCAGAGTTAAGTCTTAGACTCACACTTGTGGGTGGCAGAGCCAGGATTCCAGCACTGACCCATCCGCTTCAAGACGGGCCCTCTCGTCACCTGCCTCAGCCTGGAGCGCCACTCAGGTGTGCAATTGGGGCACACAGGGGCCAGGGAGGGAGAGGGACACACGGGGACACATGTGCATAAAAGCGCCAGCCAAGAAATGTGCACGCAGCGGCTGAGCAGAGCGGTGCTGGTCTGGGTAGGAAGCAGCTGCTCGCCCAGCCCCAGAGGCACCCACCTGGCCGGTGTGCAGCCACTGCCAAGCCAAGGCTCGAGAAAAAGGGAGCTGGGAGCCCGCCCGCCCCTCGGGGGTGCTATGAGCCAGCACACCTGGGCCAGGCCTGCTTCCCATGTGTGCCCTCTCTCTGTGTGAGCTTCCCGGGGCTGCCATGACAAAGGACCACAGACCACAGGCTGAAAACAGCAGACATCCATTTTCTCCAGGTCCTGGAGGCTGGAGTCTGAAACCCCCATATCGCAGGCCCCACTCCCTCTGAAGGCTCCAGGGGAGGGTCCTTCCTGCCTCCTCCAGCTCCTGGGGGCTCCCACCATCCTTGGGGTTCCTCAGTTTGTAGACACGTCCCTCCGTCTCTGCCTCAGCAGTCACATGGTCTTCTCTGCTGTGTGTCTGTCTCTGTGTCTCTTCTTTTGACATTGGATTTAGGGCCACCATGATCCAGCATGACCTTATCTTAACTTGATGACATCTGCCAAGATTCTTTTTTCAAATAAGGCTGCATCCACAGGTGATGGGGGTTGGGCCTTGTACACATCTTTTGGGGGACGCAATTCAACCCCCACACCCCACAACAAGCCAGGTGAGGGCTTGCCTGAGGTGCCTGCGTGGAAGGGCCCCGCTCCTTTGCAGGGCGTTCTTCCCCATTCACGTCCCCACACTTTGTCCATTAGGACAGGCTCCTGTCTCCAAACACATGGAGACGGCAGAGGTTGGACCCATATGGGGAATTTGGGGGCTAACAGAACAGATGAAGGTGCATAGCAATGACTGGGTAGCTCCCAGAAGGGGCTTGGGGTCAGCAGACATTGAGGGTCTTATATGCAGACTGTGCCGGCTGTGGGATGAGGGCAATGTTTCAGGGTCAGGCACTTCCTGCTGGGCCTACATCTGTCCCCTCCCAGGGACATGAACTCCGGAGGGAGCCCGCATCTGCTCTGCTCACCACTGTTCGCAGCCCCTAGCACTGAGCAAAGCCCCAGGAACATGTGGCACGCGGGAATGAATCCCCTAGTGTTGGAAGGAAAGCCTGGGGTGGGGGTGGGCCAGGAAATCCTGCACCATCGAGGGAGGAGAACTCCAGCCTCAGTTTTCCGTGCTGGCACGGGGGGGTTGGGGCTGGCCCCCCACATCCTAATGCAAAGTGTCCAGTGGCGCCACCTGCTGGACGGCTTGGGTAGAGCACCTGGTGGGAACTATCTTGAAAAGGCGGGTAGGCACGCAAGGTCACTGGGTGGCCACTGTTACTGGGCTCTTCCTTCAAAGGAGACCCCTAAAGAGGCCAGGGTCCTGGTTCCTCGTGTTTTCTCCCACCATGCCTGGCCCAGTTAGCAGAGGAGGCCCCGTGCCAGTGACCAGAGGCCTCAAAGGGGAGCAGGGACCCTGGTGGTGGCCTGGAAGTCACCTGCACTGGAGAGCTGGTCAGGGTTTCACACCTGGAACCCCAAGACTCAGCCCTGTCCCCAGGATGCACACACTGCTCACACTCACACCCACTGTCACACGCTGCTCACACTCACACCCACTGTCACACACTGTTCACATTCACACCCACTGTCTCACACTGCTCACACTCACATTCATTGCCATTCATGGCTCACACTCACACCCACTGTCACACGCTGCTCACACTCACATTCATTGCCATTCATGGCTCACACTCACATCCATTTTCACACGCTGCTCACACTCACACCCACTGTCTCACACGCTGCTCACACTCACATCCATTTTCACACACTGCTCACACTCACACCCACTGTCTCACACTGCTCACACTCACACCCACTGTCACACGCTGCTCACACTCACATCCATTGCCATTCATGACTCACACTCACATCCATTTTCACACACTGCTCACACTCACACCCACTGTCACACGCTGCTCACACTCACATTCATTGCCATTCATGGCTCACACTCACACCCACTGTCACACACTGCTCACACTCACACCCACTGTCACACGCTGCTCACACTCACATTCATTGCCATTCATGGCTCACACTCACACCCACTGTCACACGCTGCTCACACTTACATCCATTGCCATTCATGGCTCACACTCACATCCATTTTAACACGCTGCTCACACTCACACCCACTGTCACACACCGCTCACACTCACACCCACTGTCTCACACGCTGCTCACACTCACATCCATTTTCACACACTGCTCACACTCACACCCACTGTCACACACTGCTCACACTCACACCCACTGTCACACGCTGCTCACACTCACACCCACTGTCACACACTGTTCACATTCACACCCACTGTCACACACTGCTCACACTCACATCCATTGCCATTCATGGCTCACACTCACATCCATTTTCACACGCTGCTCACACTCACATCCATTTTCACACGCTGCTCACACATCCATTTTCACACGCTGCTCACACTCACATCCATTGCCATTCATGGCTCACACTCACATCCATTTTCACACGCTGCTCACACTTATACAAATACATATTCACACACACTTTCTCTCACACATTCACGCACACGCTCATTCACAGACACACACATATACTTGTGTAAACATACCCTCTCTCACACTCACCCACACATATGCACGTGCTTATATTCCCACAGACACACGACCCCTCACACGCTCACACACACTGTTCCACACTGACACTCAGGCCCATCTGCATACTCACACATACTTCTATTCACCTATGCTCTCGCACACACATTCTTACACACTGACACACTCATGCACACCAGTCTCCCGCGCTCACTTGCGCCATGGTTCTCACTGAGGAGTTGGGGGGGTGGGAGGAGGGTTGACGTCTCAGCTCCTGGGGGCCCTTGACCCCCTTTCCTGGGCATCTTTTCAAACGTTACCGAAGTCAGGTCCTGCTGCGCTCACCATTCAGCTGTCTTGGTTCAACGCCGTGTTTTGGAGATTTCCCAGCGCAGCCTTCGTGCACCGTGGTAGTGGCTCCAGGGTTCCACTGCAGGAACTCACCATAGTTCGTTGATTCACTCTCCTGCTGATGGACGCTTCCAGGTTGCTTGCTATTATAAACAATACTACTGTGTACGTTCGTGCACGTGTCTTTGCACATTTGTGAGCATTTTCCTGTGGCCCGTATTTAAAAGAGGGGCCGCCAGGTCACAGGCCATGTGTGACTGCTGCCCTCCTGGATGCTGCATGCTGGCGCTTTCTCTGCAGCACAGGCTCAGATCTTTACTGTCACCTGGTGTGGTCAGGTTTGCTAAGTTTTACTAAACTGCTGGGCATGAAAAGGGACCACACTGATTTTGATTCGTGTATTCCTGCTGCCCAGCAACGCCCCACATTGTGCACACGTGTGTCAGCCAGGCACATTCTCTTGTCTTCAGCTGGCCTGTTCACGTCATCCTTTGCCCTCCTTTCCATGTGGTTGCTTATCTTTTATTTACCTATAGATTCTCAGAAGCTCTTTATATAGTCTGGATCCTTCATCGGTTACTTATATTGCAAACAACTTCTAATCTGTGACTTGTGTCTTCATTTTATTTATAGAAATGTTTTTTGAATAGAAGTTTTTAATTGTTTTCTTTTTTGTGGTGAGGAAAATTGGCCCCGAGCTAGCATCTGTTGCCAATCTGCTCTTTTTGCTTGAGGAAGATTGTCACTGAGCTAACATCTGTGCCAATCTTCCTCTATTTTACGTGGGATCTACCACAGCATGGCTTGACGAGTGGTGCTAGGTCTGTGCCCGGGATCTGAACCTATGAACCCTGGGCCACTGAAGCAGAGTGCACAAACTTAACCACTACCCCACCAGGCTGGCCCCAGAAGTTTTTAAATTTTTAATGTCAAATTTCTTCTACAATTTGTGCTTTGGGGATCTTGTTCAAGAAACCTTCTCTACCCCAAAGTCATAAAGATGTTAGAGGGTTTGTTCCCAAGAGTTTTATACATTTGGGTTTTTTCAGTCACAGACCTCTTTGCTGTGAAAAGTCAGCCCCCATCAAAGCATTGTTGTGACTGCTCCTCCTGCGTGGTTCCTGCCCCCAGCCTCCCGCCCTCTCGCTGGCCCCATGGTCCTCTCTCTCCACCCCCATCTCTCCTCACTGCCTCCCTCTGGTCCAGTCCCCAACTCCAAATTCTCCTCCATCTATGGTGCAGAGCAATTCTGCTCTCCCCGGGCCCTCGACCTGCCCCAGCTCCAGCCTGTGGTGGGAGAGCCCTGACGAACACAGCAGCTCTGTGGCTTGATCACTGTGTGACTGTGGTCACATTTCTTAGCCTGCCACAAAACTTGACACAAATGCCCACTACACACCTCCTGCCTGAACACCCTGCCATGAACGCCTGCTCAAACAGCAGCCGCCGTGCAGTGTGACCACATCCGCCCTGCACATCCACACGCCCCCTGCCCACCCTGTTCTCTGCCTGTGGAGCTGACCCCGGCTTGCTGCAGAGATGGACACCCTTGCCCTCTGGCTTTGGGTGGCCCCAGGGCACCCTGTGTAAACCAGCCTGAAGGTGCAGAGTGAGGTTCAAGTATTCATTCCTCTGGATCCTGCCCCGCAGGGCAGCCTCAGGCCAACGTGTCCCTCAGCTGAAGGTCACGCCCTCGCAAGGATGTGGGCTCCACACACCTCTGCCTGCAGGTCCAGCAGCCGTGGCAGCCCTGCAGCCATCCACTTGGGCTTGCTGCATTATTGCCTTGTGGCCCCTGCCTGTCCACACCTCTGTAAATCAGGCCCCATAGATGCCCTCCTTGGGTCATCCTAATGTGAGCGTGCTGTGCATGTGACCTTCCCGACTGACAGACCAAGGGCCACCCTTCCCATTTTAGAAACCCCTAAGACCCTCTCAGCCAAGATAGAAAGCCCCAGTGGGTCAGAAAGGCTCCGGCAGGCACACACATTGGCAGGTTCCAGTGACAATCAATTTCACTGGTGACGACTGCATCATCATTGGTTGGATCTTTGTTGGGACGTCACAGAGATTTACGATGGTAATCAGCACACAATAGGGCCAACCTTTCCACCAGAAAGTCAAAGTATCCCTTCACCTCCCCTCACTCTGTCCGGAGCTCTGATGACAACAGCAGGTGGACGGAGGGCGTTGGCAGGAGGGCACGGCGCAGGGCGGGGCCAGGTTCTCCCAAGCCCTTTCAAGGTCAAAGGCGGTAAGCTCCTCCCGCCCCACCCTGCCTGCTGGGAAGTGAAATTCCATTAGAGAGCAGAGACGCTGCCAATAAGAGACAGGGCGGGGCGGTGTGAAGGGCACCAGCTTTGAAGTCAGGCTGCGAGTCTTTTTCTCAGTTGATGAGGATTACAGAGCACACATGAAACACTCGTCCTACCGCAAGGTCTCAGACACTGGAACCACAGTTAGCAGCTTTTTTTTTTTTTAAGATTTTATTTTTTCCTTTTTCTCTCCAAAGCCCCCTGGTACATAGTTGTATATTCTTCGTTGTGGGTCCTTCTAGTTGTGGCATGTGGGACGCCGCCTCAGCGTGGTTTGATGAGCAGTGCCATGTCTGCGCCCAGGATTCAAACCAACGAAACACTGGGCCGCCTGCAGCAGAGTGCGCGAACTTAACCACTAGGCCCCGCGGCCAGCCCCGCAGCTTTCTTATGATTAACACGAAAAGCATAATTGCTAAGCATGTTCTTTGAACATAAGAAAAACGTGCATCTATTTCAGTGTTGAAGCTAATAATCATTGACCTCCACTGCTTTGTTGTACAGATGAGGACCCGAGGCCCAGAGAAGGTGAGCAAGTGGCTCGCCCCAAGTCACACAGCAGCAGCAGAAACGAGTCTGGAACCTAGGCCTTCTGAATCTATTTTCACAATCTCATGCTGTGGCAGACACATCCTGGGTGACCCACAGTGGGTCACACCCTCTGTGTCCCCTCTCCCTGAGTGGAGGGGCTATTCCACGGAATATGAAATGTCACTCCCACGGTGACGTCTCGTCATAGAAGACTCTGTCTTCACAGAGGGCCTTGAAGCAGTGAGTAGCCGTGCTGTGAAAGGCCCATGGAGAGGGCCACGAGGCAGGGAGCTGTGGGTGCCCCCGGGACCCGAGAGTGACCTCCAGCTGACATCCAGTGATAAAGTGAGGCCCTCAGTCCTCCAACCACAAGGAAGTAAGTCCTGCCAACGATGCTGAGAGCTTGGAGGCAGATCCGTCTGCAGTCGGGCCTCCAGAGGAGAGCACAGCCTGGCCAACACCCGGACTGCAGCCGGTAAGACCCGAGCAGACGCCCAGCTCAGCCGAGCCTAGACCCTGAGCCACAGAAACTGGGAGACAATAACTGGGTGCTGTTTTTAAGCCACTAAGTTTGTGATAATTTATTATGTAGCATAGAAAACTAACAGACACGTGATCCTTCTGAGTCTTCCTAAACCGTGGGAAAACATCCCACTTCTCCCGCATACGGCAGAGAGTCAGCCCCTGGTCACTCCTTGCTCTGTCACCGTCGGCCGAGCTCCGGGGCTGTGGGCTGGCCTGTGTCGATGGCAGGTGGTCACAATCTTCCCGTGACTCACGTAATAGGAGAGCCTGCCTTCTGACAGGCACACGGCTGCCTGCAGTAAACACTGCGCCTCCAGCCTCCTTGTGGGTAGATGCAGCACGTGACTGAGTTCGGCCAGGGAATCTGAGCAGAGGTGATACATGCAACCTTTGAACTGTGTCCTTAAAACCAGGACACGCGCCACCCCCACTGCCCTGCCCTTCCTGCTGGCTAGAACGCAGGCTCCAGAGGCCCAGCTTGGTTATGCACTATGGGCCGCAGTGAATGCCATGGTCCGCCACCCAGACTACCCTCAGGACCGAAGGACTCAGGTCTATGTGGGGATACAAAGGCCCAGTCCTTTGCCTCTGCTTGGGCCACCTCTGAAGGGCCATCCCAGCCTCGGAGCTCCTGATGGGGGCGGCTGAAGTCTGTGGAGCCTGCATCACAGTGTGGGGTCTCCTCTGCCCAGTCCTGCCTCCTCCTGGCAGCACCCCAAGACCCTTCCTGAATGCAGATCTCCACCTGGGGGCCCTGCAGCCCATGAGGGAGGCAGCATGAGACACCCAGGGGAGCGAAGAGTGAGAAGGCGCCTGGGCTGTGCCAGCTGGACCTTCATATGAGACACAGAGCAAGAGAAAAACTTCCATCTCTGTTATTTTAGTTGTCTCTGTTAGAGCACCCAAATGGACATCCTAATTAATGTACCAGCTGCAGTGGATGCACGGGTGCCCAGATAGCCTTAGTCCCTGTCATCACAGGCGCCTTTGAAAATTCCTCCACTCAGAAGGCCGTGCCTTTCTCAACTTAGTCCACCCAAAGAGGTGGTGCCTTTTGTAATTTGCACCGACACACCCACAGACCAGCTCGGCCCCACCTGCCTCGTGAGCTTGAAGACTCATGCAGGAAAAGACACAAGGACCACTTCCTGCCAACAACAGGATCAGCACAAAAATTAGGAACGCAGATGAGGCTGGTCATGGTATAAACAAGTGGCCGACCTAGAGTGGGAAATCCTCACAAGGACCTTCTTACAGACAAGCATCTTGACTGGGAAACACAAGGTTCACGCAGGCCCACGCAGCCCCTGCCTGAGCGCGAGCTCCATTTGTAGGATGCTTTATGGACCACTCATGGCAGGCCTAAGTGGGAAGTGGTGGAAAGCAATTACAGAAGCCATTAAGAGGCCTCAAATAAAGCGATCTATGCCCGCTCTTGCAAGGATTCTGCTTATCTGGAACACCTTAAACTTTAGTATCAAATGTCAGGAATCAATTACAAAGTTATTACCCATAAACATATTTTACACAGAATACATAAACAGGTAAATAAGACCGTGTGTGGATGGCTAGAGTGATTTCTGCGGCGGTGCTCCATGCACAGCAGGCTGGGAGGTGTCGGGGAGAAACATTTCTGAGTATCTACCGCGGACAATGAGAATGCAGGGCCGCCCACTGCCCGCAACAGTGCGGACGTGTCTGACGGCTCCCCCTGGGCACTTGGCCTCTGGAGGAAATCAGAATCATTATGTCTCTCTTGGACCCCCTCATATTGCTCAGGGAGGCAGTCCGCAAACAGATGATGACCAGTTCACTGACGGTCCCTAAGCTTGGGGAATGCCTTTGCGCCTGGATTCCCAGCTGCTGAGAGGCTGCCTTCTGAACCAGGTTTAACTGCATCGATTTCAACAGTGCAGAAGCTAATGTCAGGGCTGCCCTAGATTCCTTTTCACCATCCTTGTGCCCCAGTAGTGTTGGTGTGTTTACGCCTCCCACAGCCAGCCCTGCAGCCCTTGTCTGGAGGACTGTCTGTGGCTCTTGCATGCCACGTTGCCCTCACCAGTGGGAATGCCTGGGAATTAGTGCGGCTCCAGGCAGCCCTGCACCAAGACAGAGAGGCTTGGGGTGGGCGTATGAACACCTGCTCCCAGGCTCTGGTTGGGGCATCCCTGGGCACAGCCTATACTCCCGAGCTCCTCGGTGGGGTCAGAGTGAGGCTTGGGCTCTGCCTTAACAGCATCCTTGGGGGGCCTCCTGCCCTCCTGTCTTTCGTTCCTCGCTCCCAGTCCTGTTTCCTCAGGGAACACTTCCTTACTAATCACTTGAAAACAAATCTTCACGTGAGGGTCTGTTCCTGGGCAACTTATCCTAGGAAAAAGACCCAGGGAGGCATGCAGACTCCTAGCACATCCGCACACTGGGAACGGCGCTACGCTGCTGTAAAAAACAGAAGCAGCAGGTACAAACCTGGGGATACTTTTAGAATACACTCTTAAGTGGAAAAAGCAAAGTCCCTAAGCGTGGACATAGCATCCTTATTTTCTGAAAGGGGAAGACTAAGAATGGATGCTGTGTGTGCATTTCCATAAAGAAAACCAGCAGGAAATTAAGAAACGGATGAAAGTGGGCACAGAGGGGGCACGCACGCCAGCGAGAGTTCACGACCTCTCCATATGTTTAGTTTATTGAGTCATGTGGATTTTCACCAATCTGGAAAATAAAATACAGATTCCTGGGCCCTGCCCTCCGAGGAGCTGGGTGTGGGGGTCTGGGGTGAGGAACCAGAATCTTGAAAGCCTCCTTGGCTGATCAATGCACCGCCAGGCTCGGGGAAATCGTTCTAGATGATTTCATCAAAAGTTTGAACAAAACCCGACAACCAGCCAGCAGCTAAACACCCAGGTGATGCTGTTTTCCGGGACGTGGGCCAGCCCGCACTGGAAGCACAAGAGAAGCCTCCTTTTATTCCTGGGTGACCCCTGAGGGCGCGTGTGACAGGAGGGCTCCCGAGGTGGAAACTGACCGCCTGCCTCCACGGCCCCTTCAAGCCCAGAGCTCTCTCCACGTCCCCGTTGCCACAGCAACGGCAGACACAATGGTTTCTGTGCAGTTCAGGTCTATAAATAATTTCTAGATCAGTCGTTGTGGTGTGAACGGGGTGGGTTGGGCACGGCAGTTCGTGGTGGCCAGCGGGCAGGGCCACCATCCACAGGAAATGGCCACACTCAGGCAAGCGAGGTCGCAGTCCATGGGTCTGTCTAAAGGTCTGCTCCATCCAGCCGGGCAAAGATGGCCTCGCCCATTCCGCAGCAGTTTCTGCTTCAGAGAACATATCTGGGACTGTTCCATCTCATCTGCGACTCTCAGCGATGTGTAGATTTGAGCTGGCTACCCTGGGCCAGGGAGGCGGGCGGAGAGCGCTAAAAATCCCTTCTGGTGACTTGGGGACTGAGGAACGCTTAGAGGGGCGGGTATGGAGCTCTGCCGTCTCTGTGCCAGGAAAGACAGCGCCTACTAATGTCTCGGTTTTGCTGGATGAGCTCTGGCAAGACAGAGGGACTGGGGTCTGAGGATCTGGATTCTGGTCTATTTGGCTCCCTCAGTCCGGGCAGGAATTCTGTTGACGTTCTAAGGATGCTTTTTCCAAATGGTCTTTTTTTTTCACTAACAGTGTTTCCAGGGAAGGGCTCACATTCCCAAACCAAGGGCTAAGGAGGTTGATTTTCTGGTTAAGTCATTTGAAAATCAAGCCAATTGAACACCTCACTCTCTGATGAGAGTGAGTTCCCTGCTGGGATGCCGCAGGGCTCCTGGCACGTGGCATGCTGCGTGGCGTTAGGAGCAGGGCGTTGCTCCGACACGTGGTGGGCGGGAGTGTGAGTGGGGCAGCCCCCCTGGAAGGAAAGGAAACAATAGCTCTCTCGGCATGGGCAACGGCGCACCCCTACGGGCAGCAGTTCCACCTCTAAGGGTTCTTTCTCACCGAGGCACCAGCATACGTGTGCAAAAGCACATTCCATGGACATGCAAGGAGCAATGTCCCACGTGCTCTGTTTACTGTGTTGAAGACAGAAGAGCCTGGTGTCTATGGGGAGGGAAGCGTGGGTAAACGCAGCCTGGCGCCCATGTACCAACATCTCGCACACAGTCAAACAAAAGAAGGGGTGGGTCTGTCCGAGCTCATGGGCCACAGTCTCCAAGATAAATTAAGAAAAAAGCGCGAGGTGCGCGGACACTCCCGTTTCTGGGAGAAGAACTGAACAATGTATCGCCAACATGCATGTATACATGTGCACACGTGTACGTGGGATATGCTTGCAGACACCATCTCTATGCGTATACACGCATATGTGGATAGAGACTATCTCTGAAAACAGACGCAAGAAACCGACGGCTTTGTTTAGCTCTGGAAAGGCAGGTCGGTGCCTGAAGATTTGGGATGGAAGGAGATTTTTTTACTGCATACTTTTCCGTAGGGTTTGGGTTTTGTTATATCATTTGCATACATTAATTTTTCAATGAAAAATAGATGAATGGAAGCATAGTGAAGAAGGAAAGGAGAGAGAGGACGGGGGCGGGAGGAAGGGACGAAACAGGAAGGGAGGTGGGAGTTTCCTCACTCCTGAGGCTGCCAGCACTGGCTCTCAGGGGACACTAGCCAGTGAGGTTTCAGTCCTGGGACCCAGCAAAGGCCATGAAAATGGAAACCAGGTATGGAAATGCTTTGCTCTGACTGTTCGAAAATGCCTCCTGGGGACAAAGGGCAACCTGTGAATTTGCTTGCCAACTGAGAGGATAGTGGCTGGTTCCGAGTCCCCTAGAAGCCGAGTGACCAGGAGGCAGCTCTCAAAGGCCAGCTGTGTTTATCCTCAGCCCAGCTGCAGTCCACCTCGCTGGCAAATTCAGAAAAGGGAGGGAAAAAAATGAATGAAAAGGAATTGGGAAGTGTTTTTTTCACATTGCTGAAATGAATACAGATCTCTCGCAGCTGGGCCTCAAGAATGGGTGTATCTGCCGACCATGGCTGTGCCAACCACCATGGCGGAGACCTGGCGCCAGCGGTGAAGGTCAAGGGCCAGCGTTGCTGGAAACCGAGCACCTGGGAAGCATCACTGTCTACACAGACGTGTGGCCTGCGTGTGATGCTCGGATCTCAGACGTCCAGAATGGTTTCACATCTCAGGGAAAGAAGACGGGCCTACAGAGCAGAGTTTGGGGTCCTGGTCGGGGTGGACGTTGGCCTGGGGACTCTGGCCTCATGAATCTCAGAACTCGATGCTCTTCAGCTGCAGTCTCCCTCAGATGGGCGGGGACCCCCTTGACTTGGAGCCTGTGCCATACGAGGCATGTGAGCGGGTCGCGGATGTTTTCCCACAGTTCACTAGAACAGGTTCTCAAACACGGAGACTGTGTTTTGCAAACACACGTCTTGGGCTCCACCACCAGACAGGCTGATTCAGGGGCCCCGGGACGGGGCTCGGGAAGCTGCATGTAAGAGTGCCACAAGTGACCGAGCCCCCAGGCTAGGACAGTGGGGCACACGCACCCCAAGACATAAACAAGATGATCTACTGGAGGAGCAGGAAGAAACGCATAATTTCAGCTTCAGTTCGTCCCATGCTTTTCAAGTTTCTCTTTTATGTTTGATAATGTGCATCAAACAGCAGCAGCAGAGTACAGAGACAAGCTTTATGAATGATAATAATAATAATAGCTAGTCCTTCTACCGCCTACACGCCACAGCCCTCTCCAAGCCCTTCACGGGTGCTCATTCATTCGCTCTTCACAAATCCGTGCGACGCTATGGACTGAATCATGTCCCCTCCCCCTCCCCCAAATTCATAGGTTGAAGTCCTAACCCCATATGTCTGAATCTGCAGTGATGAAGTAATAAAGACGAGGTGAGGTCCCACAGGATTAGTGTCCTTGTAAGAGGAGACACCGGCGGGCTCGCTTTCTCTCAGCCACGTGAGGACACAGCGAGAAGGCGGTGTTCTACAAGCCAGAAAGACAGCCTCCCCAGTCACTGAATCAGCCAGAGCCTTGATCTTGGACTTCTGGCCTCCAGAACTGTGGGACAACCCATGTCTGCTGTGTAGACCGCCCAGGCTGTGCCAGTTTGTTACGGCAGCCACAGGAAGCACCCCCACATCGTGCAGGCGAGGAAACGGAGGTGTGGAGAGGTCGAGGGGTCTGGCCAAGGCAGCACAGCCAGTGGAAGGGGCGGGGGGCTGGGGCGTGAACCCAGGCGATTCGGCTGCAGAGCCCTGGCCTTCAATGACATCTAGTTGGGGGGGGGCTCTTTCTTTTGTTTGTTTTTCTTTAAACTCATATTGGAATATGTTTGAAAAAGTCTGGAAATTACCAGACTTCTTAGAAAGGAAGGGTACAAGAGTCTGCAGGAGACAGAATAACAGCCCCCAGGGACATCCATGTCCTAATCTCTGAACCTGTGAATATTTGCCCTACTCAGTAATTGACCTTACTTGGCAAAAGACATTTTGCAGATGCGATTAAGTGAAGGATGTTGAGGTGAGGAGATGACCCTGGATTACTTAGGCCCACGTGTCTTTATAAGAGGGAGGCAGGAGGTCAGGGGGGGAGAGAAAATGCTTGCCTGGCTTTGAAGATGGAGGAAGGGGCCCCGAGCCAAGGAATGCAGCACCTCTGGGAGCTGGAAAAAACAAGAAAGTGAATTTTCTCCTAGAGCCTCCAGAAGTAGCACAGTCCTGCAGACCATCTTAGACTTCTGACCTCCAGACCCTCAAGATAATAAGCGGCGTTGTTTTCAGTCACTGAGTGTGTGGTAATTTGTGATCACAGCAATTGGAAACGAGACAGAGGAAAAAAACTGCAGATTCCGGGAGGAAATTATCGAGGGGATGGTATGGTTGGGGAGAAAGGGATTCTCAGTTTGGAGCTGAAATAAGCTGACTTGTAAACCTGCTCCTTCGCAGCATGACTTTGCAAATCTGCAAAGGGCTCTGGCCAACGTTGTGTGGCTGAAGTGACGGTGTGCCGCGTCCGACCTCAGTCTCTAGAGACCTTGCGGTTCCCACTCTCATCCTCTAGGAACGCCGTGAAGATGCCCAATCTGTCTACAGAGGATGATGACACGTGGAGCGGAGAAGAGCCATGCAAGCCATGCCAACAGCCGGCACCAATCACCAGGCATGTGAGAAAAGGTGGCTTCGACCTGTGGCCCCAGTGTGCCACTAGGTCACCGCAGCCACAGGAGTGAGCCCACATGAAACCACGGAGGAACAGCCAGCTGAGCTCCCCCAAACTGCCCCGCTGAGGATAAGGCATCAGTGCTAGAACCAGGCCACTCTTTCAGGAGTAGGGGGATAACAGCCCACAGGGGTCCTCCCCACCCCTCTCCCCTCATTCCTGTCCTCACTTCATACCAGTTTCCATAACCACAACAGCGTGAACACCCATTCAGCCTGTCACTTCTCACAACCGCCCTCTAGGGTAGCTCATCATGTTCCCCCACTTTACAAAGGAGGAGACTGAGGCCGAGAGAGATTCAGGGAGCTGCTCCAGATGGCTCAGCAGGTGAGTGCAGGGAGCAGGATTCGAACCCAGATTTATCTGACGCCAGAGCCCCTGTCGCTGTGGCTTTTGCAAGCCTGTGCCATCCCTCATTCAAGGTGAGTTTGTTGAGAGTCTCTCGTGGCCCAGGCTTGGAATGGACGAGCCCAGAATGATGAAGGGTGATACATGCTCCTCTGTGAGCCGCTACCCAAATAAAGGATCTCCAGCCTGGACGATTCGGGGGCTTGGTGTCTGCTTCAGGGATAAACGTGGGATGAACGTGAAAGTGGCCATTTGCTCCAAGTATAAATTAGGATTATGTTCAGCTGCCAGCAACAGAAGACCCACTCCCATGGCGTCCCCAGCTAAGGGTTTAATTCTCACAGGAGACGTCTGAAGACAGGTGTCCGGGGTGATGCTGCAGCTACCAGGCCCCTCCCCGCGTAGCTCTGCTGTGCCTCCTTTGTAAGCAGCTCTCCGCCTGCTGTGGGGTTTAGGACCTCAGGGCAAGAAGGGGCTTGGCTTCAGCGGGCTGGTGTGGGGCCCATGTCCATGCCTGGTCCAATCCCTGTGGCTAGAGGGATGGTGCGTTGTGGGTGGCCCAGCCCGGAGCAAGGGCTTCCTCCATGCGAAGGGGGCAGCTGGGAGTCGAGAAGACAAGGGGGACTGCATTTCCCAAAGTGGTTGCAACAATTCTCCCGTCCTAACACACTGTTCTTACAGAGGGATTTTCACCGCTCCTCCCAAAAGATGTGGTGTCTATTCTCCTTCCCTGGCACCAGCATGGACTTGTGACAGGGGTCAAAGTCACTCTATGTGGCACCTGAGACTAGGTCACAAACGTTATGTACCTCCCCCTGGTTCTCCTGCGATGCTTGCTCTTGGAAACCAGCCACCGTGGAGAAGCCGCAAGTAGAGGTTTGAGCTGAGGTCCCACGAGAACCGCGAGTGAGAACTCAGCCGACCCCAGCGCCCAGCCATTGAATCACCCTCAGGCTTTGAGCTGAGTCCACCTGGAGCAGAGACGAGCTGCCGCTGCCAAGCCCGGCTCAAACTGCAGATTTGTCACCATAATACGTGATTTTTTTCCTCTTAGCTGGTAGGGTTTGGGGTAGTTTGTTAGACAGCAACAGATAAGCTAGAACAGGAGGCAATGGGGATAGGCGATGAGAATAGGCACTATGCAGTCGGATCCTTTCTTCTGGGGAGGTGAGAGGTGAGAGAGCAGGAGACACGTGGAGACGGAAGGAGAAAGGTACAGAGACACCTGACTTGCCATCACCAGAGTGAGGACATCGGCTCTGAGTGTGTCTCCTTCTTGCAAACATGAAAAAAATCCAACCCAACCTCAGATGGCAGGCCAGCTGGACTGGAAAAGACCCAGACAGAGGACTGCAGGACCCAAGGCGAGCGAAGCAAGAGATTCATGAGGTTGAGGCCAGAACAGCCTTGCCCCCCCCACCCCCACCCCTACCCCTATCCTACCCCCACCCCCACCCCCCCACCGCCGGCGCCTCCTCTCCACCCGGCTGGAACCAGAGTCATTTCCGGGCTCAGACCCACCTGCATTCTTGAACCAGCTCCGGCCTTGGGAAGGACCTCATTTGGGACAGTGGCTCCATGCCCGCTCTGTCCTTGCCGACGGCACGCTGTGTCTCTTGTCTAAGTCAGGCCCCCTGCTGCTGCCCTTGGTCCCCTGGCTCTTACATTTGAGTTTTTAATTACTGGACATTACCTTGCTAAACTCTTTTATCATTTCCAATGATTTTTTTTCTGTAGATTCAAGTTTTTAATGTAGTCGCATCATCTGAGAGTAACGATAGTCTTGTTTCTTCCTTTCCAACTTTGATATCTTTTCTTTTTCTCCTTATTTTCCTGTGCTGGTAGCTCCTCCAGGGTAATGTTGAACGGAAGCAAAGACAGAGCCATCCTTGCCTTGTTCCTGATTTTAAAGACACTGCTTCAGATGTGCGCTGCTAAGAAGGAGGTTTACCGCAGCGTTTTGGTGAGCGTGCTTTATCATACTGAGAAAGTTTGATTTTGTCCTTAGTTTGCCAAGAGTTCTTACGATAAAAGGACATTGAGTTTTAGCCATTGCTCTTTCTGCACCTGTGTGGGTGACCACATGGTTTTTCTCCTTTAACCTGTTAATGTCACGAATGACATTTATAGATTCTCTAATGTTCAATCACCCTTGCATTCCTGGCATAAATTTACATTTGTCATGACGTGTTACTTTTTTATATATCAGAGATTGGGTTTGCTGATATTGTAAGATTTTTGTGTCTATTTTCACGGGTAACTTTGGCTTCTAATTTTCCATTCTCACAGTCCCTGTCAGGTTTTCAAGATTAGACTGGCCTCGTAGAATGAGCTTGGAAAGATTCCTTCTCTTTGTCTTCCTTGGACAAGTTTGTATAAGACTGGAATGATGGATTTTAAATGCTTGGTAGGACTCATCTGTAAAACTCACAGAGTCTCATGTTTTCTTTGTGAGAAGATTTTTTTTTTTCTAAATCCCATATTCTTTTCTAAGGTTGCTAGGAGCCTGGTTTTGCTGACCTCTTCACTCTCCCAACTACTACCATCATAGACACCTAGGGTTTCTTCCGGTTAAGCCCTATCTACCTCTTGTCCTCTCAGGGCCTTTATTTGCAGGCTTTTTCTTCTTCTTCTTATTATTATTATTATTTTTTGGTGAGGAAGATTGGCCCTGAGCTAACATCTGTTGCCAGTCTTCCTCTTTTTTGTTTTTTTCTCCCCAAAGCCCCAGTACATAGCTGTGTATCCTAGTTGTAAGTCCTTCTACGTCTTCTACGTGGGATGCCGCCTCAGCATGGCTTGATGAGCGGTGCATAGGTCCGTGCCTGGGATCTGAAATGGCAAACCCCGGGCTGCCGAAACGGAGTGCTCAAACTTCACTACGCCACAGGCCAGCCCCTGGAAGATTTTAAACTACGGTTCAACTTCACTATTGGTTATAGGACTATTTAGACTTTCTATTTCTTTTTGAGTCAGTTTTGGTCAATCATGTCTTTTCTAATAATTTTTCCATTTTCCTACCACTCCCTGAATTGGAAGAACCCTTGCCTTCTAAACCTTAAGCTGAGCTCTCCGAATTTACCCTCCAATCTCTTTGGAGCCCTGGTCTCTGCCTGCTCCTCTCTTCCTATGTTGGAATCTATATCAGGATGGTTTGGGCTGCAAGTAATAGAACATGTGACTAAAAATGGCTTAAAGAACAGAGTATTTTTGCTATTTCATGTGAGCAGTCCAGAGGCAGGCAGTTCCAGGGCTGGCTCAGGGGCATAAGGATGCCATGAAGGACCCAAACTCTTTCCTCCTGCTCCCCCCTCCTTAGTTTGGTGGCCTGCTTCTCAGGTCTGTCTCCACACGGCTACATGATGGCTGTGCAGCTCCAGGCCCCTCACGCTCTGCATGACTTTTTATTGGGGGGGAAGCTTTCCCCAGAAGTTCCCCCACCCCCAGCAGCTTTCCTCCCAGGTCCTGTGGGCTGTGGCCGGGCTCCAAGGGAGACTGGGGCACAGCAAGGATGTGGAGCCTTCAACCTGCAGAGTGGGTGGCAGACACAGCAGCCAGGAGTGGGATCAGGGCTGGTGGGCAGAAGACCACGTCTGCTCTGGCACCTTCAGGCTTGACCCCGACATGGTCCTGTCGGACCCCCTCCTGATTTATCTGGCCTGTTGCCATCCAGGACAGCTTGACAGAAAGTACTGGAACCTGTGGTGTGCTGGTTAATGTGTAGTAACTGGCTCTTGGGCTGAGGAGGAAGCCCTGACTTGAAGGTTTACTGATTTCTGGGGGGTAAATGCTCCCACTTCCATTGAATTCAAGCTACCAACACGATGTCACCGAATGCAGAGTCGGGAAGTGATGTGCACAGCCAGCTCTCGTGAGCCAGCACAAGCCCCTCACTAAAACCCAACGAGATTCTGTGAAAGTGAGCTGGGGACAGGGGAAATAATGATTAGGGCATTAAAGGGGCTGGCTTGAGACAAACGAGCGCCTGTCTGTGGAAGACCTACAGTGTGTTAGTCGTGCACAGACACTCTCTTGATTCCCCATAACTGTCCCTTTGCTCGACGAGGAAACTGAGATTCAGAGGTGAAGGCACATGGTGACTTAGCACGGTGGAATCGCATGCAAACCCAGGCCTGTCTCATTCATGTCCTTTCCCCCGGAACAAAGGCCCAGCTTCAGAATAAATTCAGCTAGCTCTCAGTCAGCACCTATGATGTGCCAGGGGATCGTACCCTTAAAGGGGAGGATTACAGCCGAAAAGTGGGAAAAAAAAAATCCAAAAACTGATAAATGGATAACAAACCATGGTCTATCCAAACAATGGAATATTATTCAGCCATAAAAAGGAATGAAGTCCTGGGGCTGGCCCTGTGGCCGAGTGGTTAAGTTCGCACGCTCCGCTGCAGGCGGCCCAGTGTTTCGTTGGTTTGAATCCCGGGCGCGGACATGGCACTGCTCATCAGACCACGCTGAGGCGGCGTCCTGCATGCCACAACTAGAAGGACCCACAACGAAGAATATACAACTATGTACTGGGGGGCTTTGGGGAGAAAAAGGAAAAAATAAAATCTTAAAAAAAAAAAAAACGAATGAAGTCCTGATACATGCTACAATGTGGGTGACCCTTGAAATCATTAAGCTGCGAGAAAGACGTCAGTCACAAATGACCAGGGATCACGTGATGCTATTTACAGGAAACTTCGAGCCCGGGCACATCTAGAGACAGAAGGCAGATCAGTGGTCGCAGGGGCTCAGGGAGGAGGCAACCGGGAGTGACTGCTGATGGGCGTGGGTTTCTTTTGCAGTGATGAGACTGTTCTGGAATTCGATAGTGAGGATGGTTGCCCAACTGTGTGAAATTGCTAAAAACCACCGAATCGTAAGACAAACCAGCAAAAAAAGCGGGGGATTAATTGCAAAGGGATTTTCTCTGCCCCGCCCGCCCCCAGGCTGAGCCCTTCCTGTAAACCTCTCATCAATACCCAGCAGGGCCTCGCCTGTGACTCAGGGACTGTGCTAAGGAAGCATTTCCCAAGCATCTTTCTCACCAAGTGCTCTCAACCACCCTACAATGAGGTGACATTAACCCCATTTCACAGTTAAGAGAACTGAGGCTCAGAGAGAAATTCAGCAGCCAGCCTGAGAACACACAGCCAGCAGGCAGCAGGCTCCAAACTTGGACCCAGGTCCATCTGACTCGCAAGTCCGTGTTCTCAACACTCTGTCATAAAGTGACATGCAGGTGCTGGAGCTTCCTCTTTCCTCCTCCCAGGATGCTGGTTCAGGTGACTCCACAGCTGGTAAGGCTACTTAGCCTAGAAGCTTCTGTCTTCCAACCCCCACAGTCCCTCAGCAGGAAAGACCAAGTGCTGAGAGGGCCCTCTACCACTGGAAAGAAGCCCTACCCTAAGGTGACAGATCCCCGGGTGTTCTCACATCGCCCGTCACCACTCCAACGCTCAGCTCTGCTGCTACACAGCTGTGGGATGCACACACGCCCCTTCCCGTCTCTCAGCCTCATTTGGCTTACCTTAAAAAAGCAGGGACCCCAAAGATCGGTGGTCCTCAACAGGAGTGGTGCTGTCCCCTAGGGAGTGTCCTGGACATTTGCAGAGGTTCCACGAGAGAGACAATCCCCCAAATGAAAAATTCGCCCAATCTCTCCACTTTCCCAACTCCCACCAGACCTTCGTGTAAAGGAAAAAGTCTCTTGTTGTTTGTGAGTGTAGAACCCAGCTCCATTTTCCGTTTGTCTGCCTTCTGCCCAGCTGTAACATACATTGGATATTCTAGGATCGGAACTGCCACGTGTCAGGGAAAGCTTGCACTCCTTCTGTCTGGAACTTACTAAGAGTTCTGCAGCATTTTGGAAATCACATCGCCAGCAGCAATGTCTTCACGGTGTTTGAGCCTCTGTGTGACACACCAGCATCTCCGAAGTTCTCCCTCTGGGTGCGAGCATCCCACCGCTTCGTCGTGTAGTCCAGCAAGGGCAGGCCCGCACGCTCACCTTTTGAAATCTGTATTGTTTTATTATAAATGCCTTTCCTTTTTTATTTTTTCTTTAGAGTTAGAGTTTCTTTACAGTTAGAACATTATATTACTTGTTTTTTGCTATTGGTGTGTATGTAGGTTATGTTTTCTATGAACTTCATTTCAGAATAAGAAAAGGAGCTTTACAAAGTATTTGTTATTTTTAAAAAAGGGTGTTAGTTACAGCTGATATGGGTCTGGGAACCACTGAGCTACACGACTTCTTGAGACCCCATCCAGCTTTTAAACGATTCAACCTGACCACAGAAAACCTTCCCCACCATTCTAATAGAACCGAGTGCACGGGGCCTTTTGAACAACCCCAAGAGCCCCACGGCACCCTGGGGCCCGAGAGCATCCAGGGCCACTTTCCACTAACGGAGCCCGTGGACGCTGAAGAGGCTGCCTTCTGTCCCTGAGTAGAACGGCACTCCCTCGGTAACTCACAACACACACTCTTTGTGTATTTCCTTTTCACCTCAAAAGAGAGAAAAGCAGATATCCCAAACCCGGAATCTTTCTCATGCTGTCTTTGTGCTTTGGCAAGTCCAGCGCTTCACTAGAATGTTTTACTGAAAGGAAGAAAATAAAACGAGAGCAGGGAGAGCCCCCAGGAAGTCTTTGGTGACAAATTTTGATGTGCCTGAGTGAGTTCACGCCATGCAACATTCCTTCCTATTAATTATTTCTCCCAGGCTTATCTTCCCCTCATCTCTTCTCTAACTTGTTATATTTTAACGGCAGCTCGCGGAACGGCTTGCGCACCGCCTTCCCCATCTGCGTGGAACAGAATGTTCAAAACGGTTGGTGTCAGGGATGCCGTGCAGAGCTGGCAGATGTGCCAGGGAGGGAAAAGAAGCAAAAACAAGGAGCTGAAGAGCAGAATCGGCCAAACCCAGCAGGGAACACACTGCAGTGAGGGGCGTTCTGCGTTGAACTGTGCCCCCCTAATGTTCACGTCCGCCCAAAAGCTCAGAATGCGACCTTATGCAGAAAGAGGGTCTTTGCAGATGTATGGTTAGGGTATGAGGAAGTCACACTGGATTAGGGTGGGCCCTCTTCTTGTTAAAAGAGGAGAGGACACAGAGAGACAGACCAGGTGACAACGGAGGCAGAGGTTGGAGCGCTGCATCTGCCAGCCGAGGAAAGCCAAGGATTGCCTGGAGCGCCCAGGAGCTGGAAGAGGCAGGAAGGACCCTCGCCTAGCACCTCCAGAAGGAGCAGGGCCCTGCAACACGTTGATTTCAAACTTCTAGCCTCCACAACTGGGAGAGAATAGGTTTCTATTGTTTTAACCCCTCCAGTTTGTGGTCATTCATTATGGCGGCCACAGGACACTCACCCAGGGCTTATGACGGAAAACCAAGAAGGTAAGTGTTATGCTCTGAATGTTTGCATGCCCCAGAATTCACATGTTGACATCCTACCCCTAACGTGATGGTATTAGGAGGTGGGGCCTTCGGGAGGTGCTCGGGATTAGACGAGGCCATAAGGGTGGAGCCCCCATGAACGGGATCAGCGCCCAGAGTCAGGAGGGCGCTGGCCTCTTCAGCTCCGCTCTCCACCACGTGAGGTACAATCAGAAGTCCACAACCCGGAAGAGGGCTCTCCCCAGAACTCAACCAAGCTACAGATTCCTACTCCCGGACTCCAGAACCAGAGAAATAAATTTCTGTTGTTTATAAGCCCCCCCGTTGATGGTATTTTGTTACAGCAGCCCAAGCTGACTAAGGAGGCAAGGGAGCTGGTCCCCATTCCTTCCCACCCAACCCCCATCCCCTCCATCCAGCCATTGATTGCAAAATTGAGCTTAAAATCTTGAGTGCTGTGTGCAATGGAGGAAGGATCTGCCTGTCTCTCGCCTCGCCGACAGGTGGGTGGTGTGGAGACTTGCTGAGCCCTGGGTATTATTTTAGCCCCAGTTGACCAAGCTGCTTCCTATTCCCCCCTGCAGATACTTGATAGCAATAATGGCCGGCATTCATTGAGTTCTTACTATAATCCCAGAACTATTCAAGGGAAAAATATGAATATACACATTCTATATTCTCTAGATAATTCTATTAATAAATAGAATATGTATATTCCATATTTTATCCTCAAAACAATTGTACTTCATCGAATATTGGACACCATGAGTTGTAAGGTACACCATTATGTTATGTACCACTAAGAATGAAAAAACTGTCAACACATCATTGCTTAAACAGATCCCAGTTTTAGAGATGTTAACATGTAAATCTTAGAATCAATGAACTATGGTATTACTGTCACCCCTATTTTATGGGTAAGAAAACTGAGGCTAAGGTCACACAGCTATTGAAGAGTAGAACCATGATTAACCCCCCTGGAAGTTTGATTCTGGGGCCTGTGGTCCTAGTCAGCGTACACACTGCTTCCTTCATGAGGGAATACCACCAACTCTACAGCCTTGAGTGTTGTAGGTGAGGCTGGCTGTCACCCAGTATCCATTCTCCCTTTTTTCTTTAGCATTACAACGCTTGAGTTTCAGTGGGCACGTGGTCGCTGGCTAAAAACTACATTGCCCAGCCTCCCTTGCAGCTAGATGTAGCCATGTGACTAAGTTCCAGCCAATGGGATGCATGCAGAAGAGATCAGTAAAAGTTCTGGGCCTCGCTCTTATAAGGAAGAGGGGGTGCCCATCATTTCTTCTTCCCTCTTTTCCCTGGCTGGAATGTAGACATGCTGGCAGGAGCTGGAGCAGCCATCTTAGGTCTTAAGATGGAAAGCATATATTGGGGTTGGCAGAGCAACAGGATAAATATGACAGTACCCAGAGTTGCCGTGCTGGCCTGCATTGCTTCATCTTAGGCAATTGTGAGAGAAAGAAATAAACTTCTATTTTGTTTAAGCTGCTGTTACTTTGGCCTTTGTTATAGCAGCCAAGATGTAACCCTAATTAATATACACCATTAAGTGCCAGACACTGCCCTGGAGGCTCAGGGTCAGCCCTCTGAGAGTGGCAGGCTCATTAAATGAGAATGCACATAAAGCACCCAATGCAAGGAGAGGCACAGAGCAGGCCCGGGATACATGTTAGTTCCTCACACAAACACGAGTAACTCAGGCAGTCATCGCTTGCATATCTTGATGTTCTCCTTCTTTTTCCAAATCCTACTCACATACGGCAGGAAAAACAGCATGACTCTTATTCTTCCGGGTTCCTTTTCCCACCTCCCCATCACCTACACCTTAACAAATACAAAGTTTTCTTGACAGGCAGAGCAATTCATAAGCAAGCTGTGGACCTGCCTTTATACCCTAGAAGGGTTCCCCTTTCATCTAATAGATACACCCCACTTTTCCTTGCTGACTACCTCTGGCTGATTCCCTGTGGTCCTGACCAGGCTGACTATCTTTGTACCCGCCCTTCACCAGGCCAGAGCATGGCTCACGACCCTGCCTAACCAGCCAGGGTTCTCCATCCCTCTGGCCGCAGTGATGGGTTCAGGGATAAGACTCTGGCCCAAGCTGAGTTAATCTGCATCTTGCCTAAGAATTGATATGTGGACATTGGGAGAGGAAAGATATAGCTCCTTAACTAAGATTTTGAGCTGTACACATCATGAAATCTATTGCAGTTGCTACAGCTGCATAACAAATTACCCCAAAGCCTAGTGACAGAAAACAACCATTTCCTATGCTTACAGATTCTGTGGTCAAGACAAGGCACACAAGACCTTTCTGCTCCAGAGTGTCCCGGGCCTCCGCTGAAAGATTTGAAAGCTGGAGGCTGGACTTCTCTGGAGGTTCAGTCTTGCATATCTGATGGTTAATGCTGGCTGTCAGCTGGGGGCCTCAGTTCCCGTCCATGTGGGCCTCTCCCCGTGGTCTCTCTGCAAAGGCTAGCTTTGGCTTCCTTACAGCATGGTTGTTGGTTTCCATGGGCTAGTGCCCTGAAAGAGAGTGAGCCAGGAGGAAGCTGCATGCCTTTTAAGACCTAGCCTTCAAAGTTACATGATGTCACTTCCACCATTTTTTATTGGTTGAGGTGGTGACAAAGGGCATTCAAGGTCAAGAGAAGGAAACATAAACCCTCCCTCATGATGGAAGAATGTCAGTATTACATTTTGAAGAGCATGTGGGATGGGACCAAATTTGGAATACACATCCTGTCACAGAAGCCTACAGCTACCACCATCCTTAGTCAAATAGATGAGATATCTACAAAATGAGGCCAAGACACAGAGAAGAGCAGAGCAAAGTGAAGGAGAGACATCATTTGAACCCCTGGATCCAGTTGTCCCTGAAGTTCGACTCGCTTATAGATTTTCTTTTCCAGTTAGTGACCCAACAAATATTTTCTTTACTTTAGAGATTTGGGTTGAATTTCTGTCATTTGCAGCAAAAGAGTCCTGAGCAACATACAGACCACAAGCTCGCTAAGATGTTCAACCAAGCCAGGACTCCAGCGGTCAGCAGCACGAAGCACTAGCTGGAGCTTTGAAATGACACGTTTCCTCGCTCTCGGCCAACCAGACTCCCTAGGCCAGCAGCCCCAGCATGAATCTGCCACTCCCTTCAGAAGGCAAGAATTGATGACAGTCAGTTTTTTGTTTGGCTTGGTTTTAAGCAGCCAAAATGTTCCTTTCTGCCACGAGTGCCTACAGGTGCATCTGGCTAGATGACCCAGATCAATGTGAGAGGCTGCCCAGGAAAGAGCAACCCTGGGGCCTGGAATGTTCCTCCAGGCTGGGCTGCGGAGGGAGATGCTGGCCTTGGGAGAACAGCCGACATCATAACTGCCATCTGTTGTGTGCCAAACGTTGGCATTTGCACACCATACCCCTGATCTTTACAGCAACCTTGCAAGGGAGGTCTTATCTCCATGTTACAAAGCAGGAAACTAAGGCAGAGAGAAGCTATGCAACTTGCCCAAGATCCACAGCCAGGAAGTTGTGAAGCCAGACATGTGGTTTTCTGACTGCAGAGCCTAAATTCTTTCATGCCAAGCTGGTGGGGCTGGGAGGAACACGGAGGAAGGGCATTCCGGGCAAGGTGACAATGCGTGAGGAGGGAGGGACTGACGAGTTGTCTGGTGTGGCTGCAGCAAGGAGCGGGGAGGGGCTTGTCATGGGAGCAGATGCTGAGGAGGTGGGCTCGCTGGTGGTCTGAGAGGCAAGGCCTGGCGTTCCGCCAAGGCCACTCTTCAGTGGCCTCTGTGTAAGTCAAGGCCTAGCCGCTCTAAGCAGGGTTTCGGCTGCTGGTTAGTGGCTGAGGAGTGGCTCCTCCTTGCCAGCCTCTCCATTTGGCGCTTGGCTGGGGAGACAGAAATGAGTCACACCCCAGTCCTGCCTAAGCCCCCCTCCCTCTGCCTGGGCCACAGGCTGCCCGCCAATCCAAAATAAGCAATGTGTGGCCCGAGGGGTCAGGATCTGGGAGGGGAAAGAGCCCCAGATTGGATGCTCCCCGCCGTGAGGACCTCGTCCCCTTGGAGGCTTTGAATTTCTTTGGAACCTGGACTGGTCCCACTGCGCCACTTCAGAGGTCTGAGATCCGGGGCTGGCTGTGCCCCCGGTGAGCCACGTGACCCTGGGCAAGTCCCCTCCCCTCTGACTTTCAGTTGCTTGAGTGTAAGATGGAGCAAATTGATCCCAGCCCCACCACCCCTCCCCCACACCCCAGGCTGCTTGTTAACCCTGCCTCCCAGATCCTGGGAGCCGTGCTGCTCCAGTCTGTCCTGTAATCTGTTATCCGTCTTTCCCTCCTATCCCGTAAAATGGCCCATCTCCTTCCAGCAACCCTATCCTCCCACCCCAACATGGTTAGCCAGAGTCAATTTCTGTTGCTTGCAACCCCAAAACCCTAGCTAAAAGAGTGAGGGAGCTGGGCATCGCGCCTGTGCCATGCACCGGCCCCAGAGGCTGCCGACATTCCAAAGGGGATGAGCGTCCTGGCTGCTGCAAAGAGCCTGCTGTACAAACTGCTTTATCTGCTTCCAGAGGTGGTGCAGAGCCCACCCAGTCTCCAGAGCTGGGCAGGAGGGACCCAGGTCAGGGGATGGACCCAACGAGGGAATATGGCTGAAAAGCACCCTTACAGTCTGAGCGGGGAGTTTTCCAGAAGTAGGGTGTGGCCTCATTTGTCAGAGCAGCTGGGGAAGGCAAGGCAGGATGTGATTAATGTGGCCGTGGGTGTGACAGCCGCCAGCCTGCCAGCCCGAGGCCTCATTGTTAGGGCGGCACAAACACAGCCCCCTGCCCCCACCCCTGCTCGCCGCCCGCCCAGCCCTGCTCTGTGTCGAGTCCCCTCTCCTCCCTTCGCGTGTACAAATCCACAGTGCCAGGCGCTTAAAATAGCATCCTACCCAAAACGGAGGCATGAGACGGAACTCTAGAAAAGGAGAAAGCATCTCCTCTCTTGCCTCGGAGCACGTGGACTCTCCAGTGATCTGTGCCTGGCGCTGACAAGGGGCCTCTCTCCCTCCAGCGCCTTCTGTTCCGTGTGAGGAAGGGAAAGCCCGCGTGGAAAGCTCCCACCTAAAGCTGGTGTCACCATTCGACAGGGCTGGTGCGCTGGGCATCGCTTCTGCCATGCAGGGCCACTCTGCACCCTGGCCGGGGCTGCCCTGAAGAGCCGTACCCCCTCTTCCTCACTGCTGGGAAGCCCTGGCATGAGACTGGGGGAGGAAGGAAAGGGAGACCAGGCACTTGTCTCCTACCTTCCTCCCCGCAAGGTCACCGCAGGCTGCCTGTGACCTTGACTTCTCCACCCAGCCTCCATCCTGCTGGGTCAGTGACCCACGTGACTGCACTTCCTGCCACATGTTTTCTTTTGCAGCATTGTTAATAATAGTGAAAAACCGGAAGAAGCTGAACTGTCTAAAAAATAGAGGCCGATTAACTTAATTATGGCGAAGGCACCGAAGAATACTCTGCGGTCTTTAAGAACATCCTTCAGAGTGCCACGTTTCTCGGAGTCTGAGACGCTGCCATTTGTTACATGTATCACCCATTTCATAACCCCCTTTTCAGGGGAGAAAGAGTGAAGGAGAGAAGAAATAGCTGGCACGTTTCTTTTGACAATCTAAAACACATCCCTATTTCAGAAACATCAAAGTTTGGGAAAATATGCAGTATAGTAAAATACGAAGATTTGGAGAAAATGTTCTTGATATATTTTTAGGGTTTAAAAAAGTGGGTTAAGAAACATCACGTCTAATGTTTAGAAAAACCAGCGTGTGTATACATATGTAAGCTGTACTCATTCAACAATGAACTGAGTCTGTGAAATATGCGTGCATAGACAAAAGACTGGAAGGAAACCCAGCAAACGGCCAGCAATACGTGTCTCCAGGGCATGGGGTTATGAGTGTTTTTGGCTTTCTTTTTTGAATTTTTCTGTATTTTCCAATTTTCTGAATTTATAATCAGACAACTAAAATGACAATAGCTGCCACTTACCATCTCCTTCCCGGGTGTCAGCACAGGTGGAACGGTGCATTTCTATGGAATGTTTATAACCACGACCCCATTCGGATCTCACGGCCACCCACTGAGTAGGAATGCTTGTTATTGTCATTTTGCAGGTTCGAAAACTGAGGCTCAGACAGATTGAGTCATTTTTCCCAAGACCACACAGCTATTAGGTGGTGGGCCAGGATTCAAACCCTGGTCAATGTGATTCCAGAATGGAGGCCCTCAACCATTGTGATATACAGAGGGATCTTACCGTTTACGCAAGAGGGCGACTGAGGACAGTGCCACCTCTTTGCTGGCCGGGAAGGGATGCTGAGATGTTGACCACAGACAAAGCCCCTCATGTTGCTACCTAAAGGCCGAGAGCCAGAGTTGAGGACCTCCAGTCTCTTTGGTCCTGAACCACCAATGTGACATGAACCAACCAAGACTGGGTGAGAACGCAGATACCACCAGCTCGGTTGATTCTCTCCAAGGCGTCGTTGGCCAGGGAAGGACGAAGGAAATGGACATTCCCACAGAGCCACGCTAGGATGCTTTGGCAAGCCCCCTGCACCCCTTCTTGTGGTTTCTTCTTGTTCTGCGGAAAGGAGCTCTTCAGTTTCCTCAAGAGATAAACATTCCTAACATCATTGCTTCCCAGCTGGGCGGCCAAAGGAGCAGCTGGGAGCCCTCCACGTAAGGGGAGTGTATTCATTTCCTGGAACTGGGCTGAGAATCTTTTCTTTAGGAGACCCCAAGAAGAACCACAAAGGCTGCTGCGGAAGCAGGTGGCCGGGAACCCAGGGAGGCTGGTGCAGCCCTGGGGAGAAGGATGGAGTCAGCAAAGGCTGGTGTCGCCGGTACCCGGCATCACTGCCAGTGACCAAGCATGCCAGACTCTGCACATCCATGGCAACAACCTGAGAGAGGGTTGTCCCATGGTCCTGGGGTCCAGATGAGGAGAGCTGAGGGTCAGAGAGGTGAAGTGACAGTCTCACGCCCAGAACCCAGCCTGAGCTCAGAATGATGCCTTCCCAACTCTCTTCAGCCTCCCTCGGGGCTCAGACTCCTTTGGGTATAAGATGAAAATTATGGGCCCTCTGCTTTAAAAAATGGGCACAAGCCTTTACATGCAAACATTGTGTGTAAATTCAGGGAGGGCAAGCTCTCCTTGAAGCCTTCCATGAGAATCCTCACCAACTGTCCAAACACATTCCCCTCCATCCTCCATCTCTGCGGCCAGACACGGGCTCAAGATGAAGGGGAGGGAGCTTATGTCGGTCTCCACCTCCCGCCCCAGCGTTGAAGGAGAGAAGGTCCCAGAACAGCATTTTCTCTGTAGCTGTGCTGTGCACTTAAGACCAGAATTCTAGGTATGGCTAGAGGAGCCGGAGCCGTCCCACATTTCTGGCTATTGGAAGCTCTGGTCTCTCCTCCACCCACCCAGCCCTCACTCTGCTGAGAAGTGGGGACGAATTGGAGAAGGGAAGGGCCTCCTTGGTGCAGCTCTAATAAATCTGTAAGAAAATAAAGCCCTATCAAACGGCTTCACTATAAACAGCCTCTCCCCACCAATAAAAAAAAGTCGAGAGCTTTATTATTTGCTTGTAGTCATTCCCTTACGTAATTCTCGATTACACAAAACGTCGAGCTAAAACGCTTTACATGATCATTGCTTGATTTGGGTTTTGTTTTTGTTTTTTTGTCTTGACAGCTAGTAGACACGAATTCTTTAGGGCAGCAGTTTCCAGAGTTTTTTGATCATGGATCCCAGCAGGCAAAAACTTTCCAGCACGCACACACAAAATATGTGCATTTTTAAATTTATGAATTATACACACGCATCCCTGTTCTCAGATTTTATGCACAAGCATAAAACCCTGTCAAAACGGAAATTTTAGAGTGCTGAGGAAAAGATTAGACAACGTTTTTTAATGTCTTGCTAATCGTGACAGCTTTCGTCATCACGACGGACACCTCTGGGCAGAAAGATGCATTTGGCCAGAGGATTGTCTTAACGGTTACGGGTTTTGCATATATGTTGCAAATAGACTTCCTGATAACCTGGAATTTTTTCACCTGTCTTCCTGTCAGGTCTCATTGGATGAGCGTCTCTGTTCCCACTTGGGACGGATCTGAGAAAGAGCTCGGGCCAGGAATGAGACAGTTGCCTCGGATATTTTCTTGCTCTGTACTCATGCTTGATGGATTAGTATTGTCTTGAATCCCAGTTTCTTTGCAGGAATCTTTTTAAGGCACATGTCTAATGTAGTCAGGACTAGATGAGATGGGTGTACAACCTGAAAATCCCCTTTACTAAGCCGCTCCTTCACAACACTCTGTCATGGTATTCTAAGAGCTAACAAACCGGCCAACAGGACTCGGTTGGGAAAGTCTTGCTCTTCCCGCAGGATACATGCTGGGAGACGCTGAGGAGTGACCATATGCGGCATAACCAAACCCGAGGGGCCACACTAGTCCCCGTCTATGCTATCTCGGGTTCCTTTTTGCCTTTCGGTTCTCCAACACCTGTTCAATCGATGCCCGGTATGAACAGAAAGGCTGGTGTGGTCTGCTCTCCTGTCTAGACTCTCACGGATACAGAGAGCCGGAGCTGATCCAGAGCCAGTGTCGGGAAAGCCAGGTCTCTCTCTTAGTCAAGAAATAATCTAGAATCCCCTCTCGGTCCCCAGCGGATCATCTCACTCCAGCAGTGTGATCACTGCCTGCAGCATCAAGCACGTCGGACTCTTAATGCACATTTCGTCCACTCACCATAGGCTTGCTTTACACGTGCTGACTAAAGGCCCCCAAAGACACCCACGTCCTAACCCCCCACCTTACACGGCAAAGGGGCTTTTCAGATGGGATTAAGTTATGGACTGTGAGATGGGAAGATTGTCTGGATCATGCAGTGGGCCTGATGTCATCACAAGGTCATTCGAAGAGGGAGGTAAGAAGGTCAAAGGCAGAGGAAGGAGATGGGACCGCGGAAGCAGAGATTGGAGTGACACACTTTGAAGATGGAGGGAGGGGCCACGAGCCCAGGGGTGCAAGTGGCTTCTCGAAGCTGGAGAAGGTCAGGGGACAGATTCTCCCCCTGGAGCCTCCAGCAGGAACCAGTGCTGCGACACCTCGGTTTTTAAACCTGTAAGACTCATTTCGGAATTTTGGGCTTCTGACCTCCAAAACTGTAAGATGCGAAATCCGTGCTGTCTTAGTTCCTAAGGTCATGGCGATCTGTTATGGCAGCCGTGGGAGCTAACACACCCACCGAGAGGAAAACACGAGGTCACCAAACGTTTCTGCCCGACTTTCCCCCGACAGAGCGAGGCGCTCACGAGACTCCGACGCCTGCCCTCGTAGGAAAATTCAAACTCTCATTTCAGAGTCTGCCGAGATGTCAGGCGGCTGCATTCAGATCCACCTCGGCCACACTCCACGCGCTGTCAGAAGTCGGGACCAGAGTCGGTAAAACTGAACAGTTTCCTCTGGGAGCCTCGACTTCATCTCGAGTTTATTGGCCCAAGCCCAGCGGTAGTGACCTTTGTGGCCACTGCTCTTGGTGCCAGCCACACGTCAGGTGTCGGTGTTCGTGGTCAGCAGCCCTGAAAGGCAGCACCTCGTTACACAGGTAAGAAACCGAGGTGCAGAGAGGGTGGGACGCCCTAGGCCGCAGGGTGGGAAATACGGAGCCCCGGTTTCCAAAGTTCTAGGGTTTCCCGGCTCTCTCGCTTTCTGATGTCGGTAACCCAGGGTTGATGAACCCAGACAGAATGAAGAAGGTTCTGCACAGTCATCTCCAGACCAAGGCGTGGCTCAGGGACGCACAGGGATGCGTGAGCGCAGAGCGCACAATGAGGGTGAGAAGGTTGCTGTGGAGGCAACTGATCCTCCGCTATCCTTGGCAGTGGGGGACGGGGATGCTCCCATCTCATCCCAGACAGCCCCTCAGACCTCCTCCCTCAGTCGCTCAGGAGTGACCCAGAGCCAATAACATCCTTCCCTCGGCCCAGCGCACAGCTCGCTCTGGGAGAACCAGCCATGGGGCGGCCAGGAAGGAAGCCAGCACGTGGAGAGGCTGCAGCGTCCATCCCTGATGAGGGACGTGATTAACCTGGCCGACTTGGCCTCCAGACAGCGTTGGAATGACCCCGTGTGGTTGCCCTGGGCTAGATTATATCTGCCCAGTCATAAAACTAATGATTACAGAGCACTTCCCTGATCAAAAGTTGGCTCTAGTGGAGTGGGATGGCACTGTGACTACGGCAAAGGGCAGTGACAACGCTGTAAGGAGGGAGCCCTTTCCCGCCCAGCTTTACCACCTCGGGTGAAGCAACAGGGTGGTCTAGTGGAGACAGAATCAGGGTCAGATAGATATGGGTTAGAAATCTGACACGACAGGGTCCCAGGTGTGACCTCCTGCAAGTTACATAACCTCTTGGAGCCTCAGTGTCCTCATTTGCAAACAGAACCCTGATTTTGTTCTGGCTTCCATACTTTTTGCACAGCCTTGAGCTTCAGGAGAGCCTGGCTCCAGCCCCAAAAGGTATACCCTGAATGGTCAAGGGGGATCATGGTGATTCTATTCCCCTTGTCTGTGGTTAGTTTAAGTATGGACATGTGACACAATCTGACCAATGAGCTGAGGGGCTTCAGGGAAAGATTTGTTTTGTTTTGTTTTTGTTTTTCTGTCCTTAAAATAGATACACAAAGAAAGATAGTCTTCCTTCTTCTGCTGAGAGTTGGATGTGATGCCTGGAACAGCTGCAGCCACTTGTGAGCATGAGGAGAATCAGACTAAAGTCAAGGCTGACATACTTTAGGAGGGCAGAGGTATAGACAGAAAAAGCTTGGGTCCTCAACAGTGTCCTTGAGCCAACGCATTAACCAACTCTGGAGCCTTCACACCCCAGGACTTCTTGACAACTTCCTTTTTGTTTAAGCCCCTTTGAATTGCATTTTCTGGTACATGTAGCCAAAAGCATGCTACCTGGTGCAGGAATGTGTTGAGGATTAAATATATAAAGTACCTACTAGATGCCTGGCACACAGTAGCTTTCATTGCTGTGTGAGGTGATATACGAGCAGCAAGAATAGCAAACCCCCGTGATTCTGAGGGCTTTCTTCCTTGGCGTGTATACATTACGACCCCAGCTAGAGATACAAACCCCCTGAGGGAGATGCAGGGTCCTTGGCCTCTTTGCTCTGCCCCAGGGTCTGCTCAATGAGTGTCCTGCTTCTGACCCAGGGGTGAACAATGAGGTTCCCCTAGTGCATGAGGTAACCACGGCCGCAATAACACCGGGCAAGAAACCATCGCAAACAACCATCTTTAATGCAGGTCAAAGGGCACAACTTTCAGTGAGAAGCTGAGCAAGTTCCGGGGTCTATGCACAGCATGGTGACACAGGGACAATCCTGTGTTGTACACTCGAAATTTGCCAAGAGTAGATCTCGAGTGTTCTCACCACACAAACAAAGGTAACCATGTGAGCTGATGGAGGCGCTCACCAGCTGGACCGTGGCCAGGTTCCACAGTGCATATGCATATTGAGTCAGCAGGCTGTACACTGTAAACATATCCAGTTTTATTTGCCAACTATGCTTCAATGAAGCTGGGGACAAATTTTAAAAAAATAAATGAAGTGCTGACATGAGCTACACCATGATGAGCCTTCCAACATTATGCTAAGTTAAAGAAGTCAGTGACAAGTGACTGCACAGCGTACAGTTCCATCTTTAGGAAGTGTCCAGGATAGGCAAATCCATTTGCCTATAGGGCATACCTATAGGGTTGGAAAACAGAGAAGTGGCTGCCTAGGGCTGGACTTGTTGGGGAGAAATGAGGAGTGATGGTCATGGGCACAGGTTTTCAGGAAAATGCCCTAAAACTGATTGTGGTAATGGTGGTACAACTCTTAATTCACTAAAAACTATTGAATTGTACACTTCAAATGGGTAACTTGTATGGTATGTGAATTATATCTCAATAAAGCTGTCATAAAAATGTGTACGTTAAATCAACAACAGTAATCATTAATTCTCCCACAGCTGCAGGTAGGCCAAGGGGCAGCGCATCGACTCGCATAGCTGGGGGTTGGCTTGGGGTTGGCTGGAGCTTGGCTGATCCAGGCTGGGCTCAGCTGGGATGGCTCTGCTCCACAGGTCTCTCATTCTCCTCTCAGGACCAGCAGGCTGGTCTGGGCATGCTCCTCTCACGGCAATTGCAGAGGTGCAAGAGAGCAAGCCCAATCACCAAGCCTGTGCTCAGATCCCGGCCACTTTCTTTCCCCATCTTTGCAGCATAGATGGCCACTGATACAATGTTGGCAAATGACACCTTAGCGGAAATCTATGAGAGGGTTTCTCAGAGAGTGTTTGCTTTTCTTCACATAAGGAGCTTCTGCTGGTTTCATCCCTTCCTCCTTTTTTCCCCTGCATTGACCAAAGGATGTGATGTCTGCACCTGCGGCAGCCACCCTGCTACCATACGGAAAGGCTGAAAGAATCACGGATGCTGTCGCTGACATCACTGAGCATCAGTGCTGGAGCAGTGCTGGCAATTGTGCATCTCTGGATTTCTTGTCGTGTGAGAAAAATAAACCCCCATAGGCTTAATGTCACTGTTCATTGCAGCCAAAGATATTTCTCACTAAAACCCTGCAGCAACCAAACAGAATAGTCTAGTGTCAAATGACAAAACTAAAACAATTTAGTAACAAGTTTGATGTCCTTTATTTAAGGGAAAATAACCCACGGACTTGGGGAGTCCAGGGCCTCACAAGCAGGCTCACCCTCCCCGAGAGATTTTGGACGAGAGCGAGTTCTGTAGGGCATAAAATGAGGCATCTGAGAAATGGCACGATTGGCTAGGAGGTCGGGACTTCCTGGAGAGGCCAGCGGTCCTGCTTGCTAAGGTGAGCTGGCTACAGCCAAGGGGGAGGACTGTGGGTGCTGTATATTGGGTTTCCTGGACAGGTGTTTCCCGCAGGTGCAGGCTGACTTAGGTTTAGATTTGTGACGTGGGCTGGGCCACTGGGGCGGCCTCCATTCCGTGGGTCCTGATATACGAATCCACTCTGTCATCGGTGTGCATGCCAAGTGGACCATCAGGGTTGACGAGAAAGGCATACGCCGCATTGCAATCCAAGGTTCCTCGGTCACTCATCCAACAAATACGTGTTGATTCCTCTACATATACTCGTCACTGCGAGCAGACAGGCCTGGCCCCTGCCCTCCAGGGAGAGCTGCTAGTTAGCAGGTGACATGGATGAAGTCATGTTTAATGACAGAAGCACGGATGGATAGAGAGTAGAGCACGTCACTGCAAAATGGTATCGCATATGCAATACAGAAAAATTCGGTCAAGCATATAGTTGCTTAAAAACCTGAAGATGTGAATCAAATCAATTGTTTTCTGCACCAGCCATCAGCTCCCAAGGTGGGGCGACAGGTGGATTAGCTGGGTGACCCCTGGCAGCCGTTTATGTCTTTTCTTCACCTGATAATTAAGAAGTTAGCCCACCTGACTGCTAAATCCTCCTCCGGTTCAAGACTGTCCCACCTGGGATTAACGCTATAAGGAGATAGTAACAATATTTTGGAAAAAACTCCCCTTTACAAGCACTTGGGTGGAACCATAATTATACATAACAAAGCATAATTGATAGACAAGATTTCCCACTAATTGGAGACCTCAGCACAGTACCGTAATCTTCATGGGAGAAATGTTTCTGTTTCAGAGAAGCATTGCAAAAAGTTACTTGGGGAGTTGAATTTGACCATCATCCCTGCTCTCAGGGAGCTGGTATCAGTGTGTCTCCGGGACTGACCTTCCACGGGGCCACGCTGCCAGGGCCTCGCCGTATTGGACAGCCAGGGACGAGGCTGATGGTTCTGTACTGATGGTCTCATGCAATGCTACCGCCGTGAAAAGGAAAATAAGTCTCAGCACCAAGAATTAGATGTGTGACATAGGGACCAGTGCTTTAAAAACATGTTAGCCACTCTTCAAGCAAAACCTTAAGCTGAAGCCAAATACACGTTACATATACAGGCATACAAATACAGATATACGTTAGTGCTGCTGTAGCTAAAATGTGAGGGCAAAGGTCTGGAAACCTCTAACATGATGAGGGTCACAGGTCTGTTCCTGCTGACTGTCTACATGGGGCAAGGGGCCTCTCTGAGCCTCAGTCTCTTCATCTGGGTAAGGAGAACTGAGGGAAAGGATGATACAAAGGGCCCCGCCTCCAGTGGGTCTTCATGAGTGTCATCAGCTCCTTGACACCAGGGTCACCTGAGCCACGTTGAAGAGACTCACGAGACAGTGACCCTCCTCGCCCACGGGGGGTCGCTGCCACCCTGACCCGGCCTCCATCTTCAGCTGTTCTGCAGGGGACTGGGCAGCAGGATTGGGGATCAGGAAACCTTTGCTCCGGCCAGGGCTCTGCCAGGATGTGCTCTCCTTCCCTGAGGCCTGATCCTCTGCCAGGCGAGGATAACAATCTATTGATTTCAAAGCGTGTCACGAGGGTTAATGAGGCGTGACAGCGCTTTGTCCCTGGCACTTCTGCCCTTCCTGCTCTCAGCGCCAAAACCCTCAGCTTGGCCTGGCTGGGCGGGAGGTGCAGTGAGCTGCCAGCCTCGGGGCCTGGCTCTGTCACTTGCTAGCTGTCTGTCCTCTGGCAAGTGACTTACCGCTCTGTGCCCCGTGGACAGAACCACCAGATAAATGGCAGCAGCTGTGATGATATATGGCCATTATTGTTCTCTGATGTGGGAACGGCCTGGGCCAAACTTGGGGGGGGCGTCTGTGACGTAAGAGGCACACACACGTGAAGACAAGGGGTCCCCATTTGGCGTCAAGAGCTTGTTCAAAGTCCAGAGCGGACAGTTCTCACCCTGGCCCTGACGGGGCCCTGACTGTTGGCATTGTGGACAGAACTGAGCCTTTTGTGGGACCCCTGCCTACATCAGAACAAGGGGACGAGAGCTCCTAGAAATGATGACAGCCACTATTTCTTAAGCATCTGCTAAGCACTTGCTAGGCATTATCTCACAGACCTCTCCAGCCATCTTTGGAAGCAGACCTCTTTATCTCCATTTGGCAGGGGAAAGGGGCATGCCGGGAGACAGGGCGAATTGCATACTGGGCTGACTCCTGGAGCTCCTGCCCTAAACCTCTCTGGTCCACCTGAGGGAAGACAGGTTTGCGAAGGCTCCTGTGGGCAGCCTGCAGCATCGGCTGGGACTGAGCTCGGCAGTAGGCAGCAGAAAGCCCAACCAATGTGAACAAATATGGGGTATTTTTCTCATGCAAGAAGCTTGGTTGAGCAGCTGGGTGATGCCAGGCATGGGGTCTGGGCAAGTCTCCCTCGTGCTTGTCATGGCAAGTTAACAAGATGGCAGCCGTGGCCCCCAATGCCGTGGCCCCCAATGCCATGGCCCCCAATGCCACGGCCCCCAATGCCACAGCCCCCCGTGACTGCGCTGTGTTCAGGGAAGCTCCGATCAGGAGGGTGAAAAGGTGTGCCTGACACTTTTCCCCTCCTGTTAGAGAAGCAGAAGATTTCCAGAAACCCCTTGGCAGGCTTTGACTTATTGGCCAGAACTGGATCACACAGTTACTCCTGGATGAGAGAGAAGCTGGACATGTAACGACGTTGTTTTCCAGCCTTTGTAGTAGGAGACAGAGAGAGAACAGGCTGGGGACAGCCTTCGGGTCGTTCACGGCAGTGCAGCGCCACACACTCACTGAATGGCTGTCCCACGTTTGCCCTGGAGACCAGAGCACTGTTCTGGGGCCACCGTAACAAAGGACCACAAACTGGGGACTTCACACAACAGAAAATTGTTCTCTCCCAGTTCTAGAGGTCAGAAGTTTGAAATCCAGGTGTCTCAGGGCCGCGCTCCCTCTGAAGGCTCGAGAGGAGGGTCCTTCCTGCTTCTTCCAGCTCCTGGGGGCTCCTGGCGTGCCTTTACTTGTGGCCACATCACTCCAGTCTCTGCCTCTGTGTTCACATGCCTTCTCCCTGTGTCTCCTCTCCAAAGGATGCCAGTCCTCTCAGATTAGGACCCAGCCTAATGACCTCATCTTAACCAGAATACATCTGCAAAGACCCTCTTTCCAAATAAGGTCACATTCACAGGTACTGGGGGTTAGGACCTCAACACATCTTTTTGGGGGACACCATTTGGCCCACAACAGAGACTGTGTCAGACCCAGGGAAGGTAAAGGGCCACACTTGTCCCCTTTAGAGAGAAGCAGACATCTTCCTCCAGGATCAGATCCCGCTGCCTGGCTCCCGTGGTCTTGGGTCACCCCCACCTGAGGGGGGTTTTCCCATTCCCTTTCTTTCCTCACACCCCCTCCTCAGGAAGCCCTCCAACGCCCTCTGCTGTGGGGGCAGATGCTTCTCCTCTGTCATGAGGGTTTTCCCAGACACGAGTCCCAAAACCTACCAGCGACAAAATGGTTTACAAACCCCTAAACTGCCCCGCTCAGTGCCAACCCCTCCCCACCTGACACCCGGCCCTTGCTGTCTTCCCGTCCTCCCTCCATGCTCAGGGCTCCCGGGGGTCATCCTCCCAGCAGAGGCTCACGCCTGCCCTGGCTCAGCACTGGCAGTGGATAACCTGCCCCCAGGTGACACTCACGTGCAGCCAGAGTTGCAAGTCTCTTCTCCAGTCCTCACCTACCTGTTGGGATGAAGAACTTGTGCTCAGGGGACCTGCCCTGGGTCACACAGCTTAACTACCATGGCATGAGGGAGGAGGGTGCGATACGCGTCACACCTGAGCATCATAACCCCAACTGCTAACGTTGATGGAGCACCGGCTACAAGCCAAGCATCTCACACCTGCCCTCTCGGACTAAGAGGAGGGAGCTCCTGGCAGGTGGGAGGTCCCTGCCCAAGGCTACGTGTGCCCAGAGCTGCAACATGCAAAACATTGCTCTCTACTTCCTTTTTTGGGGGGTGGGGAGGGGCGGAGAGGGGGACCCAGTTTTCTGGGACATCACCCCAAACGGAGAATTAATTGTATTAAGGGACTTACCAAGACTCCTTCTAGTCACAGGAACCTATAAAACAGCAGGGTAAACTGTGGTTAGACCTGCCTCGTTCCCTGGTCTTCAGTAACTGCTGAACCACACGAGGGGCATGGTCTGGTTTCTGCCAACCTGTGAAGCCACGGAGGACACCTCGTGCCCAACTCATTTTAGTCTCTTTAATGCCTCGTGCAGGGACTTCTCGCAGATGGAATGGACACATGAATGGAGGTGCAGTGGGGGGGGGGGTGGGGGCGGAATGGAATTGCCTCAAGCCCAAATCTCTGTTGCCCCTCCGCCATTTTTAGTGGCCCCCACCAGACCCTCACCAAGAGCAGAGGTGTATTAATTTCTACGGCTGCATAACAAGTTACCACCAATTTAGTGGTTTATAACACCACCCGTTGATTATGTGACAGTTCCACTGGCCAGAAATCTGCTCGACTGGATTCTCTGCTCAGGGTCTCATAGGCAGAAATCAAGGTGTCAGCCGGCCGGCTTCTTGTATGTGGGACAATCTGCTTCCAGCTGCATTCGGGTTGGGGTAGAATCCACTTCCTTGAGGCTGCAGGCCTGAGGTCCCCGTGTCCTTGCTGGCTGTAGGCTGGGGTCACCCTCTGCTCCTGGAAGCCACCCACATTCCTTCCCACGTGGCCCCATCCATTTTTGAAGCTGCAACAGTGTGTCATGTCCTTCTGACCCTTCCAACATCTCTGGTATGAAATGGGCCCTCTTTTGGCAAAGAGGAGTTTGTAGGAATTCACTCTTAAGACTGAAGGAAAAAATATAATGGAGTCCTGGCCTCCAAGCGGAAACCTAAATATTCATATGGAACAAACCTGTCTTCTGTAAGGCGGTGGGAAAGGCCATCTCTTAGTTCAGACCTGGAAGAACTGGCCATTGGATTTTTTTCTTCTTTTCAGGACTTTTTAAAGTGACAATCTGTCAATGCTTTTCAAAACCGATTTCTCAGTGTGAAGTTCAATGGGTTTCCCAATACGGTGGATTCTTCATCACTAGGCATAGATGATTTCAACAGCAACACGAGATATCTATGGAGGGTGCCCAAACTCTCAGCACACCAGTTACAGGGCCTCCAGACAGTTCTGCTTTCTCCCCACTAGACTGAGTTGCATAGCATCCCCTCAAAATGCATGTCTACCTGGAACCTATGGATGTGACCTTATCTGCAAATAGGGTCTTTGCAGACGTAACCAAGTTAAATGAGGTCATACTGGATTGCTGGATTATACTGGATTACGGTGGCCCCAAATGCAATGACTGGGGTCCTTATGAGAAGAGGGACATTTGGACATAGAATAGTATACAAAGACACAGACACAGGGAGAAGGGAAGGTAAAGACAGAGGCAGAGACTGGACTGATGTGGCTACAAGCCTAGGAATGCTGAGGATTGCTGGCAATCCCCAGGAGCTGGGAGAGAGGCCTGGGACAGCTTCTCCATCAGAGCCTCCGAAGGAAGCCACCCTGCTGACGCCTCGCTTTCAAACTTCTAACTTCCAGAACTCTGAGACAATAAATTTATACTGTTTTGAGCCACCCAGTTTGTGCTAATTTCTTTATGGCAGCCCTATGAAACTAATATACCTACTACGTGGGTGTGTTTTTTAAATTTAACCTCTGGTTGGCCGCAGACCTCACCGCTCCCCATTTTATTACACCATCTAGCTTCACTCATTTACCTTCTGCCTAGCTCTTTGAAGCATTTTAATTTGCAAGCCCTGTTTTAATTAATACATTTAATAAAACCGGGTTTCAAAATCGAATACCTCACATCACACATAAAAGTAAATCCCAAACGGATCAGGGATCTAAATATGAAAAAATGACACCATATACATAATAGAAGAAAACATGCATTAATTTCTTTATCACCTGGGTGTAGGGAAAGGTTTTCTAACCACGGTTCAGAATCCAGATGCAATAAAAGAAGAGATCAATAAATTGACCTACATAAAAAGAAACGAAACTTGGTCAAGGTAAAAACACAATAAATGCAGTCAAAGGCAATTGGCAAACCGAGAGAGAATATTTCCAACGTAAATCACAGACAAAGGGCTAAAGTCTCTAACAGAGAGAACTCAAAAACTGACAAAACAAAGATCCAAAACCTGATAGAAAAATGGGCAAAAGACATGAACAGGCAATTCATCAAAAAAAAAAAAAAAAAAAGATACAAAAATGGTGTCCACATCTGGTTCTCTACCCCTGCCTGACTCTGAGTTCCCTGTTATCATTTACTAAATCTGTTTCTGCTCCAAGTAGACATAGTAGATTCTGCTGTTTGCAATTTATTTGGTGAGCAAAGGCTATTTCCAGATACCAACCCCCCTTGAAGCATGAAGACTTTCCAGCCCAGAGTACATCCGAAAATGATCTACACCAGACTCTGGAGATGGTTTTGAAAGAGGACTTCATGGCTGGATTTTCAAGCAATCACAGTTTTATGGCAATAAGACCACTGCCTTCTGGGGTGACTACTTTGAAGGAGGGAGAGGTACTGGGTTGGGTGAGCTCTGGTATGTCTGATCAAAAGAAACCTTCTGTGTTTTAGAGTTACGCCCTGTCACCCAAAAAACACGTTATCTGCCTTTGGAATGTGTTTTCACCCACACTTGGGTCTGGGTATGTCTTGTGTCATGCAACTTCAAACCAAGCAGTGAAGGCTTGCTGGGATGGCGTTGGGACGCACGCGGTCCACTCCCTCCATCTCTGTCCCTACTCAATACTTCTCGGATCCACGCAGGATCTAGAGGAGAAGGGTCAGGTTTCAGCCTGGTGCAAAGTCCAGGGTAAGCAGAACTGCCTTTTGAAACTCGATCAGCAAGAGCGCAGAAACAACCGGAATGCCCAACACTAGAGGATTAGTTCAATAAATCGTGGTGCATGCAAACAACAAGATTCTGGGCCATCCTTGAAAACCACGGTTTAGACGAGAGTCCATGACGTGGATAGACACCCGGATATGTTGTTAAGGAGAAAAAACAGATTGCAAAATGGGGAGTACAATCCTATTTTTGTGGAATATAGCATCTTTGTAAAAATCGGTGTGCATAAATATACATGAACAAAAGTGTCTAGAAAGATGTATTTTAAAATGTTAACACTGGTTATGACTGAGAACTAAGATTATTTGTGACTTGTATATTGTTCTTCAGTGAGATATAATCTCTTTACAAGAAGCATGTATTATCTCACAAGCAGACAAGACGACACAGTGATATATATCTACATAAAATACCCAATTTATTTGCTTTAAAATACTCCAGAAAAGGACAGCCACATGTAAAAGAATGAAAATCGACCATTCTTTTTCACCATTCACTAAAATAAACTCAAAATGGATCAAAGACCTAAAGATTAGGCCTGAAACAATAAGTCTTCTAGAAGAGAATATCGGCAGTACAGTCTGACATCAGCTTCAAAAGAGTCTTTTCAGACACCATGACCCCTCAGATGAGGGAAACAATAGAAAGAATAAACAAATGGGACTTCATCAGACTAAAGAGCTTCTTCAAGGCAAGGGAAAACAGGATTCAAAAAAAACCCAGCCCACTAATTGGGAAAAAATATTTACAAGTTATTTATCCGACAAAGGGTTAATCTCCATAATATATAAAGAACTCACACAGCTCAACAACAAAAAATTAAACAACCCAATCAGAAAATGGGCAGGGGACATGAACAGACATTTCTCTAAAGAAGACATACGGATGGCCAACAGACACATGAAAAGATGCTCGTCATTACTAATCATCAGGGAAATGCAAAGCAAAACTACACTAAGATATCACCTTACACCTGTTAGAATGGCAAAAATATCCAAAACCAAGAGCGACAAATGTTGGAGAGGCTGTGGAGAAAAAAGAACCCTCATACACTGTTGGTGGGAATGCAAACTGGTGCAGCCACCATGGAAAACAGTATGGAGATTCCTCAAAAAGTTAAAAATAGAAATACCTTATGACCCAGCCATCCCACTACTGGGTATCTATCCTAAGAACCTGAAATCAGCAATTCCAAAAGTCCCATGCACCCCTATGTTCATTGCAGCATTATTCACAATAGCCAAGACATGGAACCAACCTAAGTGCCCAGCAACTGATGAATGGATAAAGAAGATACGGTATATATACACAATGGAATACTACTCAGCCATAAAAAAGGACAAAGTCGTCCCATTCACAACAACAAGACCTTGAGGGTATTATGTTGAGTGAAATAAGCCAGACAGAGAAAGACGAACTCTGTATGACTCCACTCATAGGTGGCAGTTAACATATAGACAAAGAGAACTGATCAGTGGTTACCAGGGGAAAGGGGGGGTGGGGAGAGGGCACTAGGGGTGAAGAGGTGTACCTACAACATGACTAATAATGATGTACAACTGTAATTTCACAAGGTTGTTAACTATCATAATCTTAATAATAAAAAAAAAATAATAATCTAAAACTCCTTGGAGAAATGGCTGATTCCAGGCCTGGGACAAGAAATGTCAAGATGAGCCTAAAATATCTTGTGCCTGAAAGCAAGGAAGTTATCAAAGACTACTGGTGGTGTGTCAAAACACTACAGAAGCCAACTAGAAAGAGATCGCCACTAGCCAAGGATGGGATAATTTGAAAATCAAAAAGAATAATGACTGCAATGAGTTGAACCAAATTAAATATAGAAAAATCTATTTTTTCATAATGATACTAAAATGTACTTTTTGGTCACCTTTGGAGGTTGCTACTGCATCGGTACTCTGAAAACTGATAAATGAAAATAAGCATCCAAAAAAAAAAAAAAATACTCCAGAAAGACAAAGTGTGTGTTTCCCCCACTCCAGAGAGAAACTGATGAAACAGGAACGGCCAAACCCCGGCGCTGCTGAAGCTGAGCACAAGGAACGCAGGAATGACTACACTATCCTCTTGACTTTCGGGTACGTTTGAAAACTGCCATAGCCAAAAGTTCAACAAACAAACAAAACACACAAAACGGAGAGCCGCGGCGAATTCACTGTTGGCTTTCAGAAGACATCATCATTGTGGTGCAAGAAACATAGAAACGTGAGAAACAAACATACAACAGAAACAGGCTGCGGAACCCGACGAATCCACCAGCCATCGGTGTTATGACCTCTTTAAGCCTCGGTTCCCACACCTGCAAAACAGGGAGAGTCCTTGCCGAACGGCAGGCCCGTGATACCCGCTTCACTCTAATTATTACCGTGCTTGCTGTTGTCCAATCCGGAGAAACATGCTAGAAGCCTGAAAGCAAGACCCCCCTCCCGCAACAGCGGTTTTCAGACGTGAGTGCCCCCCAAGGGATCACCAGGGAACTAGAAAAATGAAGATTCCAAGGCTCCATTCTGGGGGGGGGGTCTGACTTGATCTCTGGGGTCAGGCCCAGGACTCTGCATCTTAAATAAGAGCCCAGCTAATTCTCACGGGGAAAACACCACATCCACCCCAAGGTCAGAGATACCCTAGGAAGCAGGTCTGCCCTGAAGGAGAGCGTGTGGCTGTGCAGACACAGGGCTGGGCGTCGTTCCGGACAACTGCCCACTTATGACTCTAGGTGGACTTTGTCAGCAGTCCCGGCTAGGGAAAGCTGGCATGCCACAGACACCTTTGGAATCTTTAGTTTGCAGAAATAGTAAATAAACGACATGTCACTTTCTTTCCCCCCCTAGGAAGATTAGCCCTGAACTAACATCTGCTGCCAATCCTCCTCTTTTTGCTGAGGAAGACTGGCCCTGAGCTAACATCTGTACCCATCTTCCTCTACTTTATATGTGGGATGCCTGACACAGCATGGCTTGACAAGTGGTGCCACATCTGCACCCTGGATCTGAACCAGAGAACCCCCGGCCACGGCCACCGAACCAGAATGTGCGAACTTAACTGCTGCACCACCAGGCTGGCCACACCACCGGGCTGGCCCCGACACGTCGCTTTTGTGCTTTCCTCCTGGAGGAACAGAACCTGGGCAACTGACTTAGGTCAGAATCCGGTTCCAACACAGATGAACTGCATGGCTCCGGGCCCACGACTCAGCCTTTCGAATCTGTGAAACGGGAACAGTGACAGCAAGATCCGGATCAGCCGCATGGGGTGGTGGCAATCACACGAGGCTATCAGGAGCCAGGCACTGAGCGAGGATCCTGTCAGTCAGAGCAGGGACCCCCTTCTTAAGGTCTGCACCCTGGGGGCTTGGGTCCCCTTCGCTTTCTCAATCGCAGGAAAGCAGGGCCCAGAACTCAGTATCTGCATCCAGCTGGAGACCACGCACACCCTGACGTCATTCCTTCAAGGAAGAACGAGTGGAGGGGCCAGGCCCGGAGTCTGTGTGGGCACCTCCCGCTCGGGCTGTTAAAGGAACTCTCGTGTTAGCGGGAGTCTGTCTTGATTCTCGGTTTTCCTTTTCCGAATCACAACCCTGCCTCCTCCTCTCGGGCTGGGTTCCAAAGGAGGAAGGAGCAGCAAGGCAACAGGGTGGGGGCTGAGCACTGGACATGGAGTCCAGGTGGCCCATCTCTCATCTCAGCCCTGTCACCCCCTCCCGCAGTAATTCAGTCAGATCATGAATTCAGACGCAAGAAGTAACCCCAGGCATATCACATCTTCATTGCAAAATCCTTTGGGGAATTTGTGGTGAGCTCCAAGTCTCTTTCCCTTTCTCAAAAATAATATTAAAGTAATTTCGGGTCGGTTCCAGCCCTGTGGGAAACGCAGATGGACATACCGTCCTGCCCTATACCATGACTCCCTGAGGGTGGGGCCCACTGCACCATTAGCCCCGACTGAGGCACGTGGCGGGCATGGCTGAAGGAGCCAGTGCACCTGCCGTCCACTCGGCATCCTTCGGGAACCTCTCCTAGTCTGCACACACGGCCCCACCTCCCTCTCACCTGTGGCACCGTTCTTCTCCCGTGGAGGAGCGCCCCACCCTCTGACCTACCCCGAGACCCTCCCCAGCTTCCCCCCACAGATCCCCAGCCCCTCCACTCTGTCAATGGGGCAGCCGATGTCAAAGCAGAGGTGGAGACGGGCTCACATCCAGCTGGAAGCCAGGGGTCACTTTCTGCAGAGCTGGAGTCGCCTTAGGGAAGGAGCCTGGGGGTGGGGCGGTGGCGGGTGGAGCAGATAAGAAGCTGAGAAAACCAAAGCCTCAGGCCAGGCCTGAGAGACAGTGTGTGGAGGGGCTGATGGTCAGCAGCCACCCTCTCCCCTGGGGGCCCCTGGCGGCTTCTGGGAAGGCAGCAGGACACAGAAGGAAAAACTCCTGTGGATGGGCTGCCCGGCCGCTTCAGGGAGAGGCATTCGCGTCCCCAGTTCCTTTGAGTAGAGAGAATGGGTCTCATTCTCCTTAGAGGTCTCCAAACCCTCAGTTGGATCTGTCCCGCAGGGTAGGGATTTAACATCTGTTGAACTGCTTTCAATTGAGCGCGACTGAAATTGAGGGGGAAATGACCCTGCGTGAGTGTCCTGGGGTTGCTGAAACACATAAACACAAACTTGGTGGCCTGACACAGCGGGAATCCACCTCTCCCAGTTGGGAGGCCAGAAGTCCAAAGTCAAGGTGTGGGCAGGGCCGCGCCCGCTCTGGATGCGCTAGGGGAGGGTCCTTCCCGCCTCTTCCAGCTCCTGGGGGCTCGTTGGCTCCAAACCTCTGCCAGGGTCTTCACTGGAGCTTTTCCCCTGAGTCTTTGCTTGTTCTTTTCTGTCTCTCCTGAGGACACTGTCACTGGATTTTGGGCCCACCCTAATCCATGATCTCACCTTGCTTCTTACCTGAATTATATCTGCAAAGACTCTATTTCCCAATACAGTCATCTTCAGAGGTTCTGGGTGGACATGACCTTTTGGGGAACACTGTTTAACCCAGCGCAGACATTAAACAGCAAACAGCATGGCCAGAAGTGGCCAAAAGGCAGTCGGGAGCTGGGGCACCTTGATCCAGGGACTTCTGTGGCTCAGTTATTCCAGCTAGCGCGGGCTCCCCTTAGCATCTCCGACCTCCACTGCCAGCTGGGAGGCAGGGTTCCTGGCTCCCTTTTATAGATAAGGAAACTGAGGCTCAGAGGGGCTGAATGAACGGCCAACGTCACACAGCTGGCTAGAGTTGGGACCGCAATCCAGGTCAGCTTAGCACCAGGGCTTGGGGGTTTCACAGACAGGTCAGGCTGGATTTGGGGAACCCCTCGGTGCCATAGGTCCTAAGATCTTTCTGCTCCAAGGAGCTGCATTCATCAACAGATGGCAAGGGCGTTGAACTATCTTGATCTCCATGTTCCCTCACTTCTTCGTATCGTAATTTTGGATCATGGCTACTACGTTGGAATCACTTGAAAAAGTGAGGTCAAAGGGAACAGGATTCACTCAATTATTCGCAGATATTAGTCTGTATTGGGAAATAAGGCGAGGAGACCAGCTGGATCAAGCCTTGTCCCTGATGCCTAGGTGGATTTAAGACTCTTGGGAAGCCACGCTGACCTTCACCTGGATTCCTGCTCTTTCCTACGCTGGCCAAGAGCACCGGGGTGGCTCCAGGAAAATTTGTCCAGGGTGTGGAGAGGGGTGGGGGGTGGATGGGAAGCAAATTGTCTTTTTCCCCCAACTATGGCTCTGCGGCATCTGTTCAACCGTGAAGTCCCAAGGCTGGCGAATGCTTTGTTAGGAAGTTTCCAGGACCTTGGACCATGTCCCGAAGAAATGCATCCCTTTATTCAATAACTCAACGGTGTGTACTGCCTAGAGCCAGGCTGTAAGCTCCACAGGGCGAGGAGGGCACGCTGTGCACATGGCCCTCCCCCTGGGCTCAGAACCTGGCACGCACCTGGCCTCCAGACAGCTGCTGGACCAATGAATGAACTGACCCCGGCCGAGACCACAAGACATCGAAGGAGGGTTCTTGAGCCAGGACAGGGAGGAACGAATGTCTTGCTCCGGGTCTCAGTTTCCTCATCTGCTAATGGATGACCCGCTGCTTGCGGCTGTAGGATTTAAAGGTGGTCAGACGCACCGGCTGCTCCCCTGCCTTTGTGCAGCCTGCAAGCCGGTGCCCACGCAAATGCCAGGGGAGGGGGCGTCCCTTCTGCTCCCTGACCCCTGGCCCGTGTACTTGCATCCTCTCCTTTGGAGCCAAGCCGAGGAAGTAACCCTCTGACTAAGGGCTCCAGTGGGCGAGGTTTTCAGAGAGAGCTTGTTCCCGTCCCATCCCTAGGCAGGCCTGCCACCTCAGAAATGCGGACCCCAGCCCTCTGTGAGCTCACGGCCTTCTCACAGGCCTCCAGGGCGGTTGTTAGTATCCTCCTTTTCGGGGGTGGCGCCCAGGGCTCAGAGAGGCCAAGCGACTGGCCCAAGGTCACACAGCTTGGCAGGCAGAGCCAGGATGGAGACTCGGGTCTCCGGAGCCCCACTCCAGCGGCTTTTCGAAGGCCCCCGCCACCTCCCTATTGTGACGCTTGGGAATAAATCAGGAAGGCCGGACGCCCGGCTTTCACCCCAAACAATGCTCCACGCAAATCTGCAGGAACAAAAGCAACCAGAAATCCGCCCCGGGTTTTCCGACCCTCCGGCCCCGCCGGCCAATCGACTCCGCCGGCCGCCGAGGGGCGGGACGGGGCGGCTCCAAGATGATCGACAGCTCCTGAGAGGCGTGGCCGCAGCCCGGGCGAATCGGATTGGGGACCCGGAACAATCACGGGCCGAGAGGGGGCAGCCAGAGCCAATCAGCGGGGGGGGCGGGCCCGGCCGGCCCGGCTGTCGCGAGAGGCGGCCACCCCGCCCACTTGCGCCTCGTCCCGGCGCCCGTCAGCAGCGGACGCGGCGGCGCGGCCCGGATCCGTCCGCGGCGCGGGGAGCCTGCACGCGAGGCCGCGGCGAGTGCCGGCAGATCCCTCCGCCGCCCGCCCGCCCGCCCGCGCGTCCCCCAGCGCCCGCCCGCCCGCCCGTCGCGGCCCGCTCCGGAGGCGCCCTCGCGAGGCGCCCGCCCGCGGCCTCGTCCCGGGTAACGGCCGGCCCAGGCGCGGCGGCGGCGGCATGGCCCGGGCGGCTCCGTCGGGGGGCGGCCCGCAGTGACAGACCCTGCGGCGCGGGGGGAGATGGGGGCGGCCGCCTCCCGGGCGACGACGACGACGACGACGAGGAGCAGCCGCCGCCGCCGCCGCCGCGCACCGGCCGCCGCTGGGGACGGGCGCGGGCCAGGAGCCCGGCCGTGAGCGGGGGGCCCGAGGCCGCTCGCCGCCCCCGGCCGCCCCGGCCGCCCCGGGCCCCCCCGGCGCCCCGCGCGCGCCCGCCCGCCGGCCCCTGGCGGGGGTCTCGCCCGCGCCGCGCGCCCCCGGCCCCGGCCCGGCCCGCGGCGCCCGCCCGCCCTCGCCCGGCCCCGCCGCGCCGCCCGCCCGCGCCCGCGCCCGCCCGCGCCCCCGGCCCCGGGCGGCGGCCCCCGGCCCCGGGCCCCGGCGCGGCGCGGGCGGCAGCATGGTGGAGAAGCGCTGCCCGCTGCAGAGGGACGGCGTGTACCGCTGGTTCTCGGAGCTGCCGTCGCCGCAGCGCGTGGAGTTCCTGTGCGGCCTGCTGGACCTGTGCATCCCGCTCGAGCTGCGCTTCCTCGGCTCGTGCCTCGAGGACCTGGCCCGCAAGGACTACCACTCGCTGCGCGACTCGGAGATCAAGGCCAACAACCCGGCCGACCTGGGCAGCCTCACCAACCTGACGGACGAGGTGGTGCGCAGCAAGCTGCTCGTGTCGCTGGCGCTGCTGGGCTCGGAGCAGCGCGAGGCGGCGGGCGTGCTGTACCGCACGCTCACGCACATCGACTCCATCATCCACAACTACGGGCTGCAGCTCAACGAGGGCCGCACGGGCGATGAGTTCCTGCTGCTCTTCACCATGGCCTCCAACCACCCGGCCTTCAGCTTCCACCAGAAGCAGGTGCTGCGCCAGGAGCTCACGCAGATCCAGAGCAGCCTGAGCGGCGGCGGCGGCGGCGGCGGCGGGGGCCCCGCGGGCAAGAGCGCGCTGCCCACCTGCCCGGCCTGCCACAAGGTGCGTGCCCGCGCGGGGCGGCCGGCCCGACCCCAGGCTTACGCCGCACACCCCCAAACCCCCGCCCGCACCCCGCACCTCCACTTGCGCGTCAGGCCTCCACCCCAGACCCCCACCCGCATCTCATGCTGCCGCTCTAAAACCCCACCGGCTCCCCAAGTTTTCACTCCGGGTCCCAAACCCCCACCGGCACCCCAAGACACAAGAACGCGCTACCCGCGACCCCAGCCACCTCCTCGCAAGGCAAACGTCCCACCGCAAACCCCCACTCGCTCCCTAAGCTTCCGCTCCGTGCCTCGCTCCGTGTCCCAAGCCTCCACCCTGTACCCAAACCACCATTCTCACCACAAGCCCCAAACCCGCACCCCAAGACCCCGCCCGGCACCCTGCGCCCTTGGGGGCGGTCGCACTCGCCTCGGGCCGCGGAAGGGCCCCGGGGATCTCCTCGCCGGGGCTCCCGGGCTCCAGGAGGTGGGGGGCCCGCGGTTCCGTTCGGTTCCCGGGGAAGAACGCCCCGGGGCAGAGTTCGCGGCCCCTTTGTGCCTTTCTTTCCCATCGTCGGCTGGAAGTCCTCTAAAGCCTTTGTCCCTTTAATCGGGCTCTTGGGCAACAGATGAGTGTTGCACGTTGTGTCGCCTTGATTTCTCCAAATCTGGTGTTTATTACCAGAAAAGGAAGCCGCTAGTGAGGTGGAGATTAGAAGGCGCTAGAACCTTAGAAGACGTTAGCGGGATGCGGTGCTCATGCCCCCGAGGCCTAGGTGTCGATTGTCCCTGAGTGGGCGGTGTGGCCGCACACCGCGGTGTGTGCGCTGCCTGTGGTGTGCGTGCACCCGTGCATGTATGTGCTTGTGAATGCACGTATTGAGTGTGTGTACGAGTGTCTGTATGTCTGTTTATATTGTGTGTGTGTGCTTAAGAGCCAGGTTACTGTAAAAGAAAAACGCATTGAGAGCCTTCCATGTATGTGAGACAGTTATTTCTTGGTGACCCCCCTCCCTCAGTAGAAACAAATCCCAGGCTGACTTGGAGTCGGAGGGTGTCGGTCTTATAAGGAATGTTAAGTTATGATCTCCTGTCTCCACATTAAACAGGAAGGGCATCGTGGTCATCCACTTAAAAATGTGAACTTTTGTATGAATGTTTCAAAACTATGTAAACACAACGTGTTTGGGGCTTAGGCTTATTTTTAACAGCCCCCTGGGACCCAGTGCCAAAACTGTGCTCCGCGAAGAAGGGTTTCTAGTTGACCCAGTGTGGTGTGTGTCTTTAGATGGCAAGCTGACTTTCTTTGGAAGGAAGAGATTGCAGTCAGGACCAGCGGTGCTCACGCCTTCTGACAGTGTCTGAGCTCGGAGTTAAAGCTTTGATTTTCTCTGATTTGCCTGCGGTGGTTTCTAACTGTCTTTCAACCGTGGATTGCGGCTTTTGTTCTTTAATGTCTTCCCCTAAGATGTGGTTGTGGTACCTACATTGGTTTAAATCTACATCGCGTCTTTTTTGGTGACGTTGATTTCTGAGACTGGTTTTCTTTTTAAGTGTGCGTTCAAATCCCACTCTGAATCCCGTTGTGCACTGGGCAGAAAAATGTCCTTCCAGCTACAACAAAGAGAAAGCGGGGTCCTAGGAAATGCGGTTGTCTTAGGGAGCTCAGCAAACCTTGGGGTGCCAGCAGAATGTCACCTTTTCATGGGCTGTTGGTTCCTTCTGGTCGGTTTCACTGCTGTTCGTCTTCTGTTTGGAGGCTGTGCACCGGTGATGTCTAGGGCTGTTACTCCAGTCCTGTTCAGCTCTTAAAGGGGAGTCTTTTGTGTGTGCAGCTGTATCACTTTAGCAAAGCAGAAGACGGCAGTTTTTATTTTGGCAGGGCAGCGTACTAAAGGTAGAACAAAATGTCTTTTATAAGAGAGCCTTTCTGTGAGCCACAGATCCCTTGATGAGATGAAGGGGCTAATCTACCCCTCTCCTCACCTCTACCTGCATGGGTGCCCAACTGACCAGTGTGGCCTTGGCCTCCTCCTGGTGTTTCCCTGTTGGAGAAGAGGGCAGGCTCCCTGCCTCAGGGGTGTTGGAGGGTTCCCTGAGGTCTCATGGGAAGGGCCCAGCAGATGAGCCGTGAGCGCTGCATTCTCTGCCAGTGTCCTCCCTGGCTAGAGAGGGGTGCTAACTTAAGGCACGTTGTTACAGAGGCAATGTTTATGTCTCCAAGTGTTTGTGTTTTCTAATTTGATTTTTGAATAGTTACTTGGAACTGACCCTTTTTTTTGTTCATCCGTGGGAAATTGGAGAATTCTGCCTAACCCTTAATCATGAGGTTATAATGAGTAACTCTGGAGCCATTGTTTTCGTATTTCAGAACAACCGTGGTGTCTAGTTTTCCCTACACCCCCCGTGTCTCTGCTAAGCTCCTTTCAGTCACTTTCGTTTAACTTTCTCTTCCTTTGCCGCCTTTAAAGTTAAGGCCTGACATTGATAAACGCTTTGCTGCTTGCAGTCGGCAATTCATGAAATCTAGCATTTAAACATTTTGCCTTCTTAGTATCTCTGAATCTGACAGTTAATGTATCCTGAAAAAGCAGCACCCTTAAAGCTTTGTTTGCACTTCTTTTGTAAGCTATTGTATTTTGTTTTGAACTCTTTGAGCTTAGAGACTTTATGTTTATCTTTTAGAGATAAAGATGTTGATTTTTGTCCTTTATCCTATTTAAAGTGATACTTCTAACTGATATTGTCATTATTTGCAATGCTTCTCCAGACCCTCACCGTGTTACTTTAACATTCCTGTTGCTTGGAGGGCGTGTAGAAGTTAGGAAGTGTGAGCGTGTGCAGTAGACATGGATTCGCAGCAGTAAAGCTGGCGGTCGCCTGCAGTAGCTGCTGTGGCTGTGCTGCTCCTGAAGTCCAGTGTCAGCTGGTGATAATGGTCGGTTTGCACTCACACTACCTCTGTCCTTTTGCTTTATTTAAGTATAAAGCCATGGCTTTAAAAAAAATTTAGATTTATCCTTTGTGGTCTTTTCTCTGTGTAAGTGATAATATGCTAAGGTATATGCTTTTTTTTTTAAATAACAATATTATTGAGATTTAATTCATATGTTATATAACTCTCTTCTTTAAAGTGTACAATTCACTGGTGTTTAGTGTATTCACAGAGTTGTGCAACCATCACTACTATCTAATTCCGGAACGTTCTCATCACCCCTAAAAGAAGCTTGGTACCCATTTGCAGTCACTTCCCATTCATCCCCCCAGCCCCTGACAGCCGCTCCTCTACTTTCTGTCTGTGGATTTGCCTGTTGGGGACATTTCGTATGAATGGAGTCCTGCAATATGTGGCCTCTTGTGGTTGGCTTCTTGCATTTAGCACAGTGTTCTCAAGATTCATTCATGTTCTAGCATGTGTCAGTGCTTCGCTGCTTTTTACGGTTGAATAATATTCCATTGTGTGGATAGGCTCCGTTTTGTTTATCCATTCATCCGGTGCTGGACATTTGGGTTGTTTCATGTGCTTATTTTTAGACTTTTTCCCTTCATGGTTAATAGGCTCTTAATCTCTTATACCTTACACTTAAGAAACCGTCTTTGGAGCATTGTGAACACATGGCTGTCCTGAGGGATCTCATTCTCGTGAGCAGAGTCCACCTGGTGGGCTGCTGGGCATCGTGGTGCATCGCCGTGTGGATCTGTCCTTGGCTTCTCTTAGGAACTGCAGTTGAAGGTGGCCGAGAACACACGGTGCCCTCGAGACTTCAGGTCGGGTACTCTTGGGTCGGTTAAGTGGTCAAGAGCTGAGTGGAAGCCTCTGTCCCAAGCAGGGAAGCTGCGAGTGCCCTCCCACCTGCATTTCAGAGTCCTCGTGATAGTGCTAGAGATCATAACGGAACTACTTCATGAGGTTGGTTTTTTTAAGGGGGTGCTGAAACAGTGTTTTTTTAAAGTGCTCAGTGCAGGAGTGTGGTGGGTGGTGGTCTTCCTTTGGCTGTGTGTGTTTTGTGGTACAGTTCTGGAACTATCCACTGTGGTTTCCACCGTGAAGCACTGTAGAAACGTTGGGTCTACACAGATACCGTGAAGAAGCCTGCTAATAATCTCTTGTCCAAGGCAAGCAACAGCTTGCTTTATTTCATTGCTTTTCCTTAGGTGTTGAAAATCATTGAAGTTCAAAGGTGAAACACTGGGTAGTTTGTCCTGTGGTTATCATGTGACGTATAAATGGCTTCTTCTGGTTTCTCCTTTACCTCTAAACTCTTTGCCTGTTGCAGCTGAAAGCAATCTAGCATTCTTCCCAAAGAAGGGACTTTGTCCAGAGCAGCTGTTGCTGTTGCTAGTGGTTAAAGGAATAGCTGTGTTAGGCTGGCCCCGTGGCGGAGGGGTTAGGTTCGTCCGCTCCGCTTTAGCGGCCCAGGGTTTCGCCGGTTCGGATCCTGGGTGCGGACGTGGCACTGCTCCGGCAGGCCACGCTGGGGTGGCGTCCGACATAGCACAGCCAGAGGCACTCACATCTAGAATATACAACTATGTGCTGGGGGACTTTGGGGCGAAGAATTAAAGAAGTAGAAGATTGGCAATAGTTGTTAGCTCAGGTGGCAATCTTAAAAAAAGAAAAGGAATAGCTGCGATCTAAAGGCGTGTTCATCTCCACCTTTAGCACGTGTTCTTCTGGGCAACTGAGAACTGCCCAGCCCATGAACTGAGTCCACGAAGCCTCTGACCTGAGTCTGGCTGTCGTAGTTAACAGTGCTTCCTTTTTGACACTACAGGAGATAATGTCCTAAAATGTACTGGATCTTTGTGGGGGGTCAGGGGGCAGGTTTTATAGGTCCAAAAGCGGTCCTCTTTTTTTTGTTTTTTAAGATTTTATTTTTTTCCTTTTTCTCCCCAAAGCCCCCCGGTACATAGTTGTATATTCTTCGTTGTGGGTCCTTCTAGTTGTGGCATGTGGGACGCCACCTCAGTGTGGCTTGATGAGCAGTGCCATGTCTGCAGCGGAGCACAAACTTAACCACTCGGCCACGGGGCTGGCCCTTTTTTTTCTTTCAGTTCCAATAAAACTTTATTTTTGGACGCTGAAATTTGAATTTCATATAGCTGTCCTCTTTTTATAGTCAAATACGTGATACGGGGATTGAGACATCCTGGGATGCCGTTTTCAGTGCTTTCTTGGTGGTGGGGTATTCATTGAAAATGAAAACTAACCACCTCGTCTTGGGGTTGAGTTGCCCCCTTCCGCTGTGGAGTGCCTGGGTTATGTGGCACTTCAGATACTGTCTCGTGCCCTCACGTTAAATTAAGGCTGTCTCCTTTCACATGGGCTAGTTTATGTTTGCTTTATTCAGCTCAGCCAACGTCTGAGTTCTGTTCTCTATTGTGTTCTGGATTATAGTTGTAGAAACTGGAAGTTTTGTGTTATGTTAGGGTGTAATGAGTAATGTGGTAGTATTATTTATGCAAGTTAGAACATAATTATAGGTAAACATCAACGTTAGCCTTGTTTCTGCAGTTTTTGGAGTTCATTATTTACTTAGGCTTCATTTTACCCATTGTCTCCTCAGTCCTGTGTAGTTCATTTACCTTCTTTTTGGATTGAGTATATTTTGGATTAGTTTATATATTTGCCCAACAGATTAACATATGTCTTACAACTTCACAGGCAAGCTAGTGGAGAGTACCTGTGCTAGTGCGTTTTTGTGTGTTTGTTAAATTGGTGACTGCTGATCTCCTTAGAGACTGTTAGTAAATCAAAAGGAAATTTTTATGTCTAGGAAAAGTAGTTTCTACTTAAGTATTCCCCCCCGCCTTAGATGGATTAGATTTTAGAAAAAGATCCTTTGCATGTCTTTTTTTTTGAGAAACTCCCTCTCCCTCCCACCCCCCCCCCCCAGGAGACTAGTTATTTCATTAGTTTAAGAACTGTTGCCACAAGTTCACTAGTTAGTTTACAGATGATTGAAGGGTTTCTAATTTTGGACTTCAGCCTTGGCATATACAGTTTAGAAATTAATTTTAATAAGGTCGATTTTCTGCAGTCTCCATAGATGTCTTGAATGTGGAGAGACCTAACATGTTATAGAAACGTTTACTGTCAAAAGTAAAAAGTCATCATGAGGAACTAGTGAAGCAGGTTAATTCCTTTTTTTTTTTAAGATTTTATTTTTCCTTTTTCTCCCAAAGCCACCCGGTACATAGTTGTGTATTTTTAGTTGTGGGTCCTTCTAGTTGTGGCGTGTGGGATGCCACCTCAGCGTGGCCTGATGAGCCGTGCCATGTCCACGCCTAGGATTCAAACCAGCGAACCCGGGTCGCCGAAGCAGAGTGCACGAACTTAACCACTGCACCACAGGGCCGGCCCCAAAACATATTAATTCTTAAGTAGTTTGTTTTGTTCTGGGTTAAAAGGCCTGAAGTTATTTAGAGTGAAGAAAAGATGAAGGCAAGACAGAATATCTTTCAAATAATTGATATTCTGACAGCTGTTTGTAAAGCATGATCAGGGCTTACTAAGTAGGACCAGGCTTCTGATGCAGTCCACAGAGGACTTCAGCAGAACTGTGATGGTGTCGCTAAAGCAGAGGGGAGCATGTTGGGCGTTGGGACCCGCTTTTCACTAGTGGACTGGCCTGTAAGCACATTTGAGATTTTAGGTGGATGTTTTGCATGTGCATAGGAAAATCACTGGCCCTTGAAATACCTTATTTGTACTGGTACCCATCCTTAATTTCTCTTCTCCTGTTTCAGAGGCAGAGGTTTCCTTTCTGTCACAGGCTAGTCCCTCTGTCTCTGTTTTGGTCACATCTTTCTTGTTTCCTCAGGGACATTGTTAGGTCAGATGCCTGAACTTTGCTGTTTCCTGTCCTTCTCTCCTTCCTGCACACCAATCTTTGACCTCCACTGTTTTTCCACTTGCTGGGTAAACACAGTCATGGTCTCTTAATTGTCCTTTAAACAACAAAACCCTTTCTTTACCATTGTCTGCATTAACTGCTCTTGTCTTTGTCGCTTGGTTGCCAAGTCCTCCCCATAAGCAGCCAAGAGAAAGGCCATTCCCACTTTCCAGCTATAGTCCGTTTTTAACAGTTTGGTGTGTATCCTTCTGACATTTTATTGCATATGTAAATATATATGTATACATTCTTTTAAAACAGTCTTTATACATATTTAAATACAAATAAAATCTCCCATACAGCATGTTCTGCACCCCCCCCCAATGATATAGAATACAGCCACGCTTCTAAGAAATCAATACTGCTGTCTCTGATCCCCACCTTCAGTTTATCCCTCAGCCGCCTGGAACCTGGCTTTTTCCCCCTACCTCTTCAACTCTAACAATTTTTATTAAAGGGAACTCAATATTCTTGTAAATTAAAAAGAAATTTTTTAAATAGGTAATATAATCAGCGGTAAACATTGGAGAATATGCAAAAGGGTATTCCATGAAACGTCCCCTTCCCCTGATGCAATGGGGGAGGACACACAGGACATCCAGGGTGTGGGCAACGTTCTGTTCCTTTATCTGGGTGTTGATACCTTTTATTTCACATTTAAAAAACAATGTTTCTTACCCTTTGCCCAGCCATCTAGTTCCTTTCCCTCTTTGTTCCTTGTAGAGCCTTCCAGAGAGACTCTGTCTATTTAGAAATAGATAACTGGTGTCTGACTCCACACACAGGTCTGTTCCTTGCTTTCTTCTCTTGGCCGTCCTTGCTGAGTGCTCCACACAGTCCAGAGAGCGTCTGCATTCTGCTTTATGGCTGCCCTGCATGAGTTTACTGTTTGATCAGTCCCTACTGATGCACCTTTTGTTCCCATCTTACTGTTAGAGACAAGTCAGTGTCATTTACGTATTAGATACGTATCACCTCCATGTGACAAATACCTTGTGTGGCTTTTCACATGTTGGTAAGTGTATTTGTAGAATAGAAACCTGAAAGTGGGACTGACAGTGGGTCAGATGGTGTGTGCTTCTGTAATTAGTTTAGATATTGCTGAGATGCACGTTTTGGGATGCCCGCGGCAGTATGTGAGGGCTGGTTTTTTATCTTCAACACACGTGAAGAGTTACGACACCCGCCGCTACCATTCTGTTAGGTGAGAAATACATCTCAGTGTGGTGTAGTTTTATTTTGCAGACCTCTCATGAGTGAGGTGGAATGTTTTTCCAAGTGAACCATTTTATTTATTTGTGGCCATCTCTCCATATCCTTTGCCCATCTCAGTTGGGTTTTTGATCTTTTCTTTATTGTTTTTTAGGAGCTCTTGAAGTTTCAAGGAAATCATCCTTTTGTCTTTAATAGAAGTTGCAAGTATTGGTTTCACAAGTTTTTTTCCTTTTGACTTTGGCATGAAGTTTTCTTTTTTAATGTCATATTTATCAGTCTTGTGTGGTTTCTGGGTGTTGTGTGATAGTGTATTTTACACTATGCGTTGTACGTATTCTTATACATATGCATCTATTATGCTCATAAAACATTCCCTGTGGTGTCTTCTGGTACAGAACTTGTGTGGTTTCTCATTTTACATTTAACAGATCCATCTGGAATTTATTTGGTGTAAGGTACAAAGCTAGTTTTATATTTTCCAGATGACAACCCAGTTGTCCCAATGCCATTTGTTGAATATCCATCTTTTCCCTCTCAGATTGGAAATGATATCTTTTATCATATGCTGCATTTCCCATATATATTTGGGTTTACTTGTAGACTGTTTGGTTTCATTGATGTCTTTATCTGGATGACCTCTTTATTTGCCAGATTCATTGGATACTTTTCACTCCCTATCTTTCTTATCTCTTATTTGTTCTGTGGGTTCCCGCAGAGTGGAATCCCCAGAGGAGAGAGGGTTTTTTTTTTAAAAAACAAGTACAGCTGCTGAGGTGCCTCCCCAGCTGCTCACTTCGAGGGGTCTGGGCGTGGCTGGGCAGCCCGCCCAGCATCCTGCGCTCAGCTTCCTCCCGTGTCCTCCTGCTTGGTGTTTGTTCACGGCTTCTCTTCTGCTTCCTGCCCTGTCGATGATGGTATTCCTCAGTCTTCTCTCCTCCTTCCCTTCTCTTCTTACTTTATAATTTGTGACATTTTCAGCTGTGATTTTGTCACTCTCACTGATGAATCCACAGTCTGTACGTTCAACTAGACCCGAGCTCCAGCTGGAGGTTCCATGTAGCTCAGTATGTCCCAAGGCAGGTTTCTTTCTTCCCATCCTTGACTCTTCTGCCCTTGTCCCAGGTTGCCCCAGGCAGAAGTCACACCTTTCATATAGTCTACCTTCTTTTTTAAAATTTGTATTTATTTTATTTTCCAAGGAAGATTGGCCCTGAGCTAACATCTGTGCCTATATTCCTCTCTTTTATATGTGGGATGCCTACTATAGTGTGGCTTGATAAATGGTGTATAGGTCCGCACCCAGGATCTGAACCCGCGAACCCCAGGCTGCTGAAGCAGAGCATGTGAACTTAACCACTGGGCCACCAGGCCGGCCCCTAGTCTACCTTCTTTCTCATCCCTCTAACCAGCCTATTACCAAGTCCTAAATCTAATAGATCAGTTCTCTACCAGCATGGCCACACCAAATCCTCAATCTTGTATGAATTTGTTCTCTATTGACCCAGCCACACCAAGTCCTCAATCTCTCATAGATTTGGTCTCCTTTGACACAGCCACAGCCCAGGTTGGTGTTCTCTTTGTCGTCTGTCTTGCCCTCTCCCCTCCACACTTGGCAAGATGGTCACATATATGGCACACTTCTGTGTAGGCAGACTTAGATGTTGGACTCTTTGCCCGGAGACAGGGCACAGATTGAAATGGTCTTCAGGGAACAGGCATGGCCCTAGCCTCGCTTAACTCCACTCCTTCCCCTGAGTCAGGAATGCATGCTGGGATGCAGGTGAGTGATGAGTTCCTTTTAGATAAGCTGTTGTCATTGTTTAAGTCTGCAAGAGACAACTTTATAACTGCTCTGCTTCATTTTTAATTAAATCATTCAGAAACTTTAGTACCTTAGCTCTTTTTAGAAACAACAGTAACAGCCCAACTTCTGACCTTGACATGGGTCTGGTCTACTGTAACCCCTTGGAGTCTTTTTGGCCCTCCTCTTAGTCTCTCACAGCAGTGCCCAGAGTGTCCCTAGAATGGTCTTGGTAAGATGCCTGTAGGATTCCTTCTCTGTGGCATGCACTTCTTAGCATGGTGTGCTGTGGCCTTTGGGATCTGTCCATCGCCTGTCTATGCTCACCTCTGTCTGTACTTGCAGTTCCTCATGTTCAGTCTGTTCAGCTTTCCCCAGAGCCTTTTGCCAGTGCTGTTCTCTCAGAGGAGACACCTGGTACCTGGCCCCCCAGCCCCCTCTTCTTGGCTCATGCATACCAAGCCTTCTGTTGCCTCCTCCTGTCCTAGGCCTTCCCATACTGTATTATAGGAGGTTTCTTTACATTTCCATCACCAGACTTTGACTTACTGGCGGGCAGAGACCGTATCTTTCTCTCTCTATCCCAGAGCCTTGCGGTCCCCGCGACCCAGAGGGGCCTGTGTCCTGAGCTTCTGTGAAAACTTCGTGGGAGGAGGTGGTGCTGGGGCTCATGAAAGGCCACCCTAGTGACAGCTTGTTTTTTCCTTAGTGCTTTTCTTTTCTCTGGCCCTATTAGCAACACCTGCTACCAACTCATACTCTTGCTTAAGTGCTTTGATCTGATGGCTTGTCTGGCGCATTACATAGCTGTAGATTTTAGTGAATTATAACATCTGTATTCTACTTCTTTTTCAAAAGCTGGCATGGAGAAGCTTCTGTGACAAAACCAAGTTTGTGCCTGAGTACACAGAGAGCTGGGGAAAGGGCGTGCGGTCTTCGGATGCTCTGGTGGACCTGTCTCCTGTGGAGCTGTGCGTGTGGATTAGTTCATCTCCTCGGAGTAGTGTTTGTGGTCCTAAAAGTAACACTGTTTTCATTATATTCCTTTAATGTTTACAAAATTGTAAATCGTGATAAGCCTGGATATTTCACTTTGCTATGAAACGACTATTAATCATCCCAATTAAAGTTTAGTTTATATTTCTTTTATACTTTAAACAGTGACATCAGATTAATTGTAGAAAAGGAGCATGATAGAGTCATTCCCTAATTATTTGGGACTTTTATATAAAAACTTAAAAAGAATTACTAGAAAGAAATTAATATATCCTTAGGTTTCTTACTGATTCACAGCGAATCTAATTAAAATGTGTGTATGTAGGAACTACTAGAAATTTTATAGTCTAGACTAGAAAAAATAACTGTTTGAAAAAGGAAGAGAATTAATTTATGGGAAAGAGAAAGACTTCCTTCTCCCATCTCTTTTGGGTGTTTTAATAAAATTTAAAAGCTTGGGAATAATGCTACCAACCTAGTATAATAAAGTTAATGAAATGAGCAAGCTATTTTGAAAGTACCGAGTATTGAAGTTACGTGGGAAGCACTGTGTGGTGTGTGTCCTCCACGTGGACTCAGTTAAATGTTGACAATCTGCTGGAACTTGCCCACGACCTGTGGGAGGGCGGAGCCTTCTGGCTCTGGCTTCCTGATAGAGTGTCTATCTTGAATGGGCACTTCTGCAAGGTGTGGTATTTCTGAAAACACCTATTTGTGTAGCGTTTTTTTTTATTTTAAAGACTAGGTATGAAGCTCATGAACGAGTGTGCTTTTAATATTTGTGCTGCGGAGGCTCATTTACCAATCAGCGTGATTTTTTTCCCTTTCAGAATTATTGATAAAGAGGTGAAGTAAAGAACAGGTAGTCAGAGGGAATGATGCCAATGATAGCATTTCAGATATTTACTATGTGCAAGGCACCGTTCTAAGTGCTTCCAGTGTATTTATTTAATCCTCATCACAACTCAGCGAGTTAGGTTCTATTTATGTCCCCATTTTAGCCGTGAGAAAACAGACACAGAGAGGTTAAGTATCAGTAGTTTTCCAAAGGTGATGTTAGTAAGTGGCTATTTTTATTATGTGACGCCAAAATTATGTTTGAAATACTTTTTTTACTTCATCATTAAAAGTGAGAGGAAAAACCTGAAGAATATGAAATGAGACGAAAAAGGGAGGCCTGTCTCCGGGTGACTTGTGGAAGTAGGAAGTGTGACGTCACCCGTACTTTTGCTCACACTCCAGCACCAGCTGCCGGGCCTGCTGCTGGTTTCTCGTCCTGAATCTGTCGTCTTTATAACATAATTCCTCTCCCAACCACCCCCACCCCCAGTTACTCATTTTTATTCATTCAATAACCTTTAGTTGATAATCTCCACAGTTCAATAAATATATATTTTTTAAATTTAAAGGTGAAACTTACATTTAGTGAAATGCACGCATTTTAAGTGTATCACTTGAGTGGGTTTTTTTTTTTTACCATTTGAGTTTTCATAGATGCATAAACCTGTGTAACCAAACCCCTATCAAAATACACAACATTACTGTGACCCCAGAAAGTTGCCTCATGCCTTCTCTGGTTGGTCCCCACCTTCACCCCCAAACCCTCTCCCATGATCCACCTTTTTTCTGTTCTACTTTTTTCCCCACCATTGGTTAGTTTTGCCTCTTCTGGCACTTCTTTTAAATGGAATCATAGAATTCCGTTTTTGCTGTTGCCTTGCCTCGTTGCCTCATTCAGTGGTTGGTCTGGGGCTTGCAGTAGGTGTTCTCGGCTTTCCCGTCCCCCTTGGTGCAGGCAGTGCTGCTGTGCCCTTCGCGCCTCACGTGAGATGTCAGCGTCTGCTCTTGTGTTGCAGCCGCTTACCTTGTCTGCCCTTCAGCTACGGTGGCCGTGTGTATTCTGCATGTGCTGTCACCTCCACAAAAGAATACTGTTTTTTGCTTTAATATGAATGTATTTTTTAAAAATTAAGAAGAAAACATAGTCTTTTATATTTGCCCATATATTTACCATTTCTGATGCTTTTCATCCCTTACTGAAGACCCAGTTTGTTACTATATCCTTTTAGTCTGGAAGACTATTCTTCAGCATTTTTTGGAGTGCAGGTCTGCTGGCAAGAAATTCTCTTAGTTTGTTTTATCCAAAAATATTTTGCTTTTGCTTGTATTGTTAAAGGGTATTTTCAACTGATGTAGGGTTTTTTGTTGATGGGTTTTTTCCCCAGCATTTAAAGAAGTCGGGACACTGTCTTCTGACCATCATCCGTTTTGTTGTTCCACTGTATCCAGTGTGCTATTTTTCTCTGGGAGGTTCCAAGATCATCTCTGTGTCTTTCGTGCTGGAGCAGCTTGACCATGATGTGTCGTGTTGTTTTTTTTAATTTATCTTGTTGGTGTTCTCTGAACTTACTGGATCAGTAAATTTGTCTTTTACTAAATTTGGGGGGTTTTCAGCCATCATTTCTTCATAATTTTTCCTATCTCAGTATTTCTGTCTGGGACTCCAGCTGCAGGTATGTTAAATCTTTTGATATTATTCCATAGGTCTTGGAATCTTTGTTCATTTTTCTTCAAATCTTTTTCTCTGTTTTTCTGATTGGACGCTTTCTAAGTTGATCTGTCTTCAAATTCACAGAGTCATCTGTTAATTCTAAACTGCTGTTAAGCTCATCCAGTGGATTTTTAAATTCAGAAGTAGCATTTTTTCATTTAAAAAAAATTTTTTTTTTTTAAATTGGCACCTGAACTAACAACTGTTGCCAGTCTACTTTTTTTTCTTTCTGCTTTTTCTCCCCAAATCCCCCCGGTACATAGTTGTGTATTTTAGTTGTGGGTCCTTCTAGTTGTGGCACGTGGGACGCCTCCTCAACGTGGCCTGATGAGTGGTGCCATGTCCGAGCCCAGGATCTGAACCGGCGAAACCCTGGGCCTCCACAGCACAGTGCGTGAACTTAACCACTCGGCCACGGGGCCGGCCCCTAAAAATTTTTTTATTTATTTTATAGCAGTTTTTTTTTTCCTGAGGAAGATTCACCCTGAGCTAACATCTGTGCCAGTCTTCCTCTATCTTGTGTGTAGGTCACCATCACAGCATGGCCACTGACGAGTGGTGTAAGTCTGTGCCCAAGAACTGACCCTGAGCCTCCCAGTGGATCACGCCGAGCTTAACCACTGGCCCACGGTGCTGGCCCCATAGCAGTTTTATTTACAGAAATATTGAACGTCATAACGCTAATGTGAACACCCAAAGTCCGTAGTTTACATTAGGGTTCACTCGGTGTTGCATAGTCTGTGGATTTGGACAAATGTACAGTGATATGTATCCATCGTTATAGTACCATACAGAATATTCTCACTGCCCTGAAAATCCTCTGTGCTCCACCTGTTCATTCTTTTCCCTCACTCCCGACACCCAGCAGCCACTGGTCTTTTGACAGTCGCCATAGTTTTCCCTTTTCCAGAGCGTCACAGAGTTGGAATCGTACGCTCTGTAGCCTTTCTGACTGGCGGCTTTCACTCAGTGATACGCATTTCAGGTTCTCCGTCTTTTCATGGCTTGACAGCTCATTTCTTTTTGTCGCTGAATAATGTTCTGTTGTCTGGAGGTAAACAGTTTGCTTATCCACTCACCTACTCAAGGACATCTTGGTTTCTTCCTGAATCTCCATTTTTTGAAAATAGTTTCTGTGTCTCTCCTGAGATATCCTTTTGGTTCATATGTTGCAAGCCTGTTTTCCATTATGTTCCTCAGCCTTGTTAGAACAGTCAGTCGATGCTCCTCACCTCTCATTCCAGCCCACAGCTCCCTTGTGTTGGGCCCCTCTTTCTCCTTGTGTAGGGCATGTTGTTGTTTCTGTGCGTGTAGTAATTATGGATTGCTTCCTGGATTTTGTGAATGAGACATTGTAGAAACTCTGGATTTTGTTCTCTCCTCCTCGAGAATATTGACGTTGTTTTGTTTGTTTTAGCAGGCAGTAAATTTGGCTGGACTCAAACTCCAGAACTCTCTTCCCTGTGCTGATCAGCAGCTGCAGTCTCTGTTCGGTTGTTTGCTTTTAACTTGGAGCCTGCCCCACATGTGTCTATTTCAGGCTCCCTTGGAGATGCCGGCAGAATTTATATGCAGAAGTTGGTGTTCCCTTTCTGAGGCGCTCTCCTTTTGGGGATTTCCCCTCTCATTTTCCAGCCACTGTAGTCTGCCAGAATTCTGGTCCCTGGTTTTTCAAGTCAGTAAGACTGTGGGGTTCTATCTGAGCCTCAGCTGCCCTTTCTCTGACGAGGACTGGGCCTGCAGGACACGAAACTCACCCAGCATGAATCTCTTTTTCCTAGTGTAGACCTTCTGCCTGCCTTTGGTCATGTTCAGTGTATTATTTTTAATACTTTGTCCAGAGTTTATGGTTGTCTGCAAGAAGATTGGTCTGACTACTCAGCCATTACTGAAAGTAGAACCATCTGCTTTTTAATCCAAGTGTGGTGGTAAATATGGCCCATGTGCTCTAGGAAGGGTTGTTTCTGTCTGAGGCAGTGTGTCTGTGAAGGATGGTTTCACACTAACTGGGACGTTCGTCATTATAAAGATAAGGTTCTGTGCAGAGGAGAAGAAATGAAATCAGAGGGTCGTTTGAAGAATGTGAGATGATCATTTGAATGTTCTGGCACGTAGTAGGTGCTGAATAACTGAAAGGAGATTCCGGTGTGTGGATAATGAAAGGGCAGGCTGGGGCTCTGTTGTAGCCATAGTCGTGGAATTCCTTTGGGCAAATGGTTGGATCCGGGATCTGGCTTTATCTGCTGAGGAGGTGATTCTGGAGTTCTTGACCTGAATGTCTTTTCTGTTCGGTCCAGTTGAGCCCTTCCTGGCCTCCCCTTCCCCTGCATGGCTGACGGTAGGAGATTTGGTCTCTGCCTCTGAGAGCAGCTTTGTCTTGCTCGCACTAGGTGTCCATTCAAGGCTCATCGAATGGAATTTGTGGCTCCTATAGAAATAAAACCCAGCGGCCTGTTGACTGCTTTCTGGACTTCTGATACACTCTCTCTTTCAGCCAGATGCTTCCTCTCGTTTCTAGCTTCTTTCACTGCCTCCTCTTCCCCATCCCGAATGCCTGAATGTTCTGTAATTGAACTTATACCGTGACTCGTATCCCGTGGGGATCATAAAGCGACCGTTTTAATGTGCTGACTGCTCTGAGTGGTTCGTCTCAGGCAGCTGAATGTTATATCAGGAACCAAAATGGTCGTCATAGCAGTTTACTTATTATGATTAGATGTTGAGCCAGTTTCTCGAAGAAAACTCCAATATTTAAACATACGCCTGGCCAAAATGTGCACGATAACAGTATTGTATATAGTGTGCACTTCATGTCAAAAGTCCTGAACGTAAATGAGCGACAGCGCTGCCTCATCTGCTGTCCTTCTGGTGGTGCATCCGCGAGATTCCCCCAGGAGGCAGTGTGGAGGAGGACGGATGCGGCTCTGCGTCCAGCGTGGTTTTCGCCACGAACCATTTTTGATAAAGTTTTTCTTGAAGGAGGAGGGACCATCTTCCTATATGTATTGTTGTATATTCAAATATAGTGTTGCCTTCAGAGTTTATTAAAACTGGGAAGTTTGTTCCCACATGGCTGTGCCTCTTAAACTTCTGCTTCTGCGTGTTCTCCCCTGTCACTGGTTGCTTATTACTGCTAACATTGTCCTTTTCTCCAGCAACCGAGTCTCATCCCCCCTCCCCCCGCCTTAAATTTGCTGCCTGTTGTCTGCACGGTTCTAGGAGAATACACGAGAGCCTGTTGAAACTGTGTTTACAGTACTGCTCTGAGTGAGAGCCTGGTGGTGTAGCTCTTCAGGCGGAGGCCTTTTTTGCGGCACCCTGCTCCTCAGGTGTGTCACCCGTCTACGCCGCTGTGGCTCACCTGCTGTGTGGCAGGCTCTGGAAGAGCCGCTTTGCGGAGACCAGCTCCTTTAATTCCGTGACAACCCTGGGAAGCTAAGATGCTCTCTAACCCCATTTGGTGGGTTTGCAGAGCTGGGAAAGATCACCTTTAGCCACCCAGAGACTTTGACTTTGAACCCGTGCCGATTCTGCACTGCGGTCTCCGGAGCCGTGATTCTGGGCGCTTGTACCCAAGTGTGTGTGTACCTGAGTGTCGTTACCCGCCCCCCCAGGTTCTGGTTTAATTGGCTTGTTGTGGGGCATCCTGCAACCTGAATTTCAAAAGCTGCTGGGCCGCTGAGTGGAGCTGCGCTGCCCGGCAGAGGCGGGCTGCCCTGAGGGCTGCTTGGGCAAGAGCTCTGCTGTGTCGGCGCTTTGCAGGGACTCATCTAGTTAAGTCTGTGGCACCTTTTGCTGAGAATTTTGAGTGGTAATCTTTTTTAATGAGTAGAGCTCTAGGGTAAGAAATGTTAAAAGGAGTGTTTTGCGTAGAGAACAGTTTTGGTTAGCATTGGTTTTCACTGTTAAACTATCTATTTTCTTGTTCTGGTTTTTAGAGACACATAATTACTATTTTAGTAAAATGCTTACAAATCACTTTTCTTTTTGATTTTATGGTTTTTTCCGTTGACTTGAAAGTATTTAACAGATGTTATTCTTTCCTGTGTAGAGGTGGGTTACTTGGAAAACAAACAGAAAATAAGTGGCTTCTCTGGAGTTCTCATTTGTCCTGGAGGGCACCTGCCCCTGCTGCCCCTTGGCGTCCTAAGCTGCAGCCAGGAAGGCCTTTCTGCCCAGCTCCTCTTGTCTCAGGCCCCACCTTTCTGTTCCTACACCTGGAAGGCTCTTCCTGCTAGTCTTCACTGGGTGGTCCCTTCTCCAGTCGGGTCGCAGCCCTGCTGTCGTTTCTGGACCACCGGGTTTTGTGCCCCCACTTCTTTGAAGTTGTCTTATTTATTTCTTTGTTTGCTTCCCCCACCCCCCAGCCGGGCCAACATCTTTCATGTCTTGTTGGTGATGCTCAGCACCTCCAGGAGCTCCTCACAGCGCCCAGCGTGGTGGGGAGAGGCGGACAGTCGGGGGGGGGGGCTCCTCACAGCACCCAGCGTGGTGGGGAGAGGTGGACGTTCGTGGGGGAGGGTGAGCAGTTCCAGTTTTACACGTTGCTCCTCTTTTACTTTCTTATTTTGTTTGTATCTTGTAGGAAATACATTTAGAGTTAACACTTTTAACTTTTTTTAAAAAATTCTAATAGTGACTATTCTTTGTAGAAAAATTAGAATACAGAAAAATATTTTTTAAATCTCCCAGAGATGGTAAATACTATTATGGTGCATTTTCTTCCTTTTTCACTACCTCTTTGTGTGTACACACAGTTGGTGTATTGTAATTCTACCTTGTTTTACTTATCTAAGTGTGAGTATTCTCCATGCCTTTGGTTTTCTGAAATTATTTTTAAAAGACTGCATAATATTTAATCATATGGATGTAAATTTATTTACAGATATAAATATTAGTCTTGCTGGATATTTGTGTTACGTATACTTTTGCTCTTTTAAAGCTGAGATGAAGCTCCTTGCACCAAACCTTTGACTGTGTCACTGACTATGTTCTTAGGATAGGTTCCTCCCGGCGGGGTTAGTGGATCCATAGGTACAGATTTAAGAGAAGTTGGTTACGTACGCCTCATTGCCGTCGACACAGTTGCACTGATTTGCACTTGCTAGTTGGAGACGAGATTGCTCCACTCCTGACATTATGAGCATTGACCCTTAAGAGCATTTTGTCTGACTGTAGTTCAGATAGTTAAATGATCTTTCAAGCTGTTACATGCTAGTTTTAGACAGCTGATCACTCGTCATGGGAGATGCTTGTCCATTTCTGTGTGGAGTGTCTATTTAGAGGAGAACATAGCCCCCCACGTTCCAGGGAAGGTGGCACGGGAGTTGTGGTGGCTGTCGGAGCTCGTCCCGAGGCGTGTGTCACCAGTGCACCTTTGCATGTGTGCTCTGCTGCAAGGCAGAGACCATGGGTCAGCCATGGACCTGCCCTGGGAGGCTCAGCCTCACAGAAGAGGTGCCCTCCAGGTCTCACGGAGCTTGTCCCTGTGACGGTGCTGGAGCCTGTTTAATTCCTTCCCAGCTAGACTGGGAGCGAGTGCCATGGGAATAATGGTAGCTCACGTTTTAGTGACTACTGACTGTTTTCCAGCACACTAACTACTTTAAATGCGTTCTGTGTAACTCTCACGGAAACCCAGTCTTGCCAGATGAGGTCGTGCAGCCCAGAGGCTGTGCTGCTGCTGGAACCAGAGCTGCCGCCTCTGCAGGCGGCTCTGCTCTGCCCCCGGGTTCACCTGCACCGTCATAAACCTCTGCAGCTGCAGGTGCTCCCTGCTGGCCAGCTGACCTTGGAGGGATGATTGATGAGTGTCTGTCGTTCTTACTGTTCGTGTGGAGGTGGCGGTTACTGCGAGGATCATACGGATTAATGTGTGTACAGGCATACTGGATGAATGAGAAGAGCTATACAAAGTGTGCTTATAATACTGGGTAATTTTTCACTGTTTTGTATTCTCCACGGCTTCTCACAAAATGTTCACATCTTAGGCATTCATTGTGCACCTTGCTTTTTAAACTTAACTCATATCTTGCAGTCTTTTCATGTCAAAACCTAGCTTTCTTACCCTTCTTTTGTTGACAGCTGCCTAGTCTTCCAACATGTAGATGTATCGTTTTATTAACCAGTCCCGTTTTAATGGCATGTGATTATTTCCAGTCCTTTGCTATTACATATATCACTACAGTGGAAAACCTGGCATAGATGTCATTTTGAATGTGTTTGGGTGTCTCTGAGGGTAGGATTTGGAACTCTAACTTCACACGTGAGGGGACAGGCAGGCCATTGTCTTGTTGTAGGAGTTCTGCAAGTGATTCTGACAGGGCCTCACCACTGAGAACCGTTTCCTTGTTAATAAATGGGAATTTCATGCAAGTTGGTGGTGCAGTCATCCATTTTACAGATACTTCTTAGGTGCCTTTTCTGCCAGGCACTGCTTGACATGCAGAAGGCACAGCAGTGAGCAAAGCCAACAGAAGTCCCTGCCTCTGGAAGTTTCGAGAAGTCTTCTCTAAGGTGACACTCGAGTGTAGATGTGGCAGAAGCGAGGTGGCCATGCAAATGTGGAGTGGGGGCGACATTCCAGGCAGAGGGCACAGCTGGGTGAAGGCCTCTGCGGGCAGGTCTGGGCTGCCGAGTCCACACCCGGTGGCTGCCGTGGATTGAGCTGAGGGGAGAAGTGAGAGATGTCGGAGAGACGACGGGGCAGGCGGTGGAGGCCGTTGTAGGTCATGGGAGAGGCTGGCGGGGCAGATGAAGGGAGTGATGAGCTGTACAGGGAGTATATTGAGTGTGCATTTAGAAGTAAAGCGAGGTGCTTGCAAAAAACGACTTTGAACTTAAGGGAAAGCATCCGTCGGGGCTGAGTCGGGCTCCGCCGTTGGAGAGCATCTTCTCGTTGCCCTCCGAGGGCGGCGGAAGGCCACATTTGGAACTGATCAAGTCTGTACTCTTGTGTACATCAAGCTGACGAGGGCCTCTGCTTGTGAGTGTGAGTCAGAGAGCATTTGAGTTGAACTGCGTAGGTCACATGGGGCAAATTAACTTAACCAAAAATAACCCCAAAAGCAGCATTTCTGGGAAATGCAAGTGAAGACAGCTTTCAGTGTAAACAAAGGAGCAAAGTAAAGATAAAGACTTGGTTGGAAAAAGTGAACATTTGGAAAACTAAAAAGAAATGCTTTTGGGAAAAATACCAAGGAAAACAAATATTTCTTTCCCCTTAGTTATAATGTTAAAGAGTTTTCTTTCATGTATTTTGATAGATTGACTCGTAGGTTTCCTCTTTCTCTTCGTAGCTGTGGCAAACGGACCTGTGCCCTTTAGCTATTCCGGGTGACCCACAGAAGGAGCTCCCTGTTCTCTCTGGGTTTCCTCTTGGTTTCCTCCTTATGGAAATTGACAAGATGATGGGTGCAGCCAAAAACCTGGACAGGGGGCCATCAGTGGTTCTCAGCCTGGCTGCATTTAGAATCACCTGGGGAGCTTCATACATAAAACAAAAGAAAACCACAGCCAGTGTCCCAGCGCCACTCTGGAAATCCTGATGTCATTGGGTACGTGGGACATGGCATTGGCCTGTGTCCTTTCAGTGCCTCGGGACTTCCATGTGCTGTCAGTGTTGAGAAACACCATTGCAGTCCGACCCTCCGTATATGTTACGGTCTGTGTTCTTCTGGCCACAGCACTGAAGTCGTGCCTGTAGTGCTTTCTCCTCCAAACCCCGCCCTGCCACCAAAGGCTAAGTTGGGAGGCTGGTTTTCTGTTTGTGACTTTGCGGTGTTTTATGGTGGGCAAGTGCTGTGTGTGTGTCTCTGCTTGGGGCAGGAGTGGGTTGTCACTAGCCAGCAAGGTTGGTACTTCTTTTGTTGTCCAGACAACTCAGCCTCTCTTTTTAGGACCAGGACATAGAATTACTTAGCAGGGTAGCTAAAAGAACATAGAGGTTCATATGAGTGAGGCCAAATAGGATGGAATCTGCTGTGATTTATGTTTATTATATAGTTCAAAATGTTAACCTCTTGACTTGTTTCACAAAGTAATATTTACTATTTGGGAAAGTCTTACTCTTTGAGTAATTACTTGTACCTGTGGTTCGATTCTCTGATTTAATGGGCAAGAAGTTCATTTCTGGAATACTCTGACCAGTGGATGATGAAAGAAATAATCCAATTTAATTAAATTACAAATACAAGTAATTAAAAGTTTTAACTGTCATGATAACATCTTGGTAATGCTATCAACAGAATTGACTTGTTGGAGGAGTACTGGATGGGTAGGGTTGACTTCCTTGAGTTACGTGAACTTCTGAGTTGACTAGACTTGTGGTGAGCTACTTTTCTTGGGCCGTGTGTCTTGTGTGGTGTAGGACTGGTCAGTCCCGTGCTGTGTGTTCACGGCGAGGCTTCTCTGCACAGAGCCCGAAGGCCTTCCTGCTCCCGTGGCTTTGACACAGGTGGAGTAGAGCTTGTTGCGTGTGCGGCCTGTGGTTGTCCTACGTTCCCTGTCTGTAAATGATTGGGTGTCGCTGGCTCTGTAACACGGAAATACTGGTTCAGCCCTGCAGGCGTGGCAGCCCTCTCCATCCTCTTCTGAAGCGCTCTCTGCCTTAATGCCCCGGGCCAGACCTTTCTACAGTGGCTGCGGGATCTGTGCTCGCAGTGGATGCACAGGTTCCTTTATCAACTCCCACCTGCTCTCCAGGTCATGAGGTGAACTCCTGAAAAGGAAGGCCAGGGAGCCTAATGATACACGTGTCTCAGGTCAACTCTGGATCAGAATTGGGACCAAAACTCCTGCTCTTCTCTTTTCTCCAACTTTTCCCCTTTATTGTGTATACAGCATCGTGTTTCTCCACCTTTGAAAATACACACCTCTTTTGATAAACTTTAAAATCTTAACTTTTCTCTACTATCCTTTGAAATTTTGACATACATTAAATTGTGACTTTAAAGAAGTTAAAGCATTGATCATTCTTATTCTTCTAAATCCTACAAGTGATAAATATATTTTGGCTGTAAAATTTTCAAATACTGATCATTATTAAGGGGAAAAAAAGAAAGTTATTGCCCCCTCCCCACCCTGCCCAAGGAAATCGCTTCTCTCAGAGGTCACTGCAGTGAATGAAGTTTGCTGTGTCTTTCTGGGCCCTATGTAGTTATTTACACACAAACACGTTGACTTGAAGCCAAAGAACCGTGCTTTGTGACTTGTTTTTTAAACTTTGTGTTGAAGAGCTTTCCTTGTCAGTACAGAGACCCCCCCCCCTTCCTTTCATGACTGTATCGTGGTCGGTCTGTGATGTCCTGGCGTTTGTTGTCAGGCCTCTGTCAATAGCTGTTCAGATATTTCAGTTTTCACGTTTACAAATGCCGCTGCAGTGAGCGTCGCTCCTCCGCCTTTTCTCTGTGTAAGTGTTTTGTATGATGGCTTCCTAGAAATGAAGTGTGATGGAATCTTAGAATATGCTTTTGTAAAATGTACCCCCAAATAGATCCAGTTATATTTTGTTCTTTGTTGTTTTAGAGCTTTTTAAGATTTATAAATCTTACTCAAGATTTATAGAAGGGCAGCGTTTAAGTCCTGCTGTGTAATTAATTTTATAGGGAACTATATGATTTGAAGAAATAAAAAATAAGATTTTGCCTCAGATATAGGTATATAGTTCATGCCAACTTTGCTGACATAGTTTCTATCCAGTTGAGTGAACACTGACACAAGACATAAACGCCCCTGTTTGCTTAAAGTTATCTGGCCTATTTTTAAAGTAGATGGTGAAATTTCTGTCTTTTGCAGGAAGCACTTAGTATTACACTAGTAATACATGTTTTATATAAAAATTGGAAACGACAGTAAACATAAATGACTTTTAAATAACAATAAAAGTCATTCCATATGAACTAAATGGAAGAAAATAAGATGATTATGTTTTTGTCCCCTCAGGTCACTCCAAGAACCGAGACCCCTGTCAACAGTGTCAGTAATAGTTTGGAGAATGCACTGCATACATCAGCACATTCCACTGAGGAGTCGCTGCCCAAGAGGCCTGTAGGAAAACACTCCAAAGGTGAGTCTGTCCGTCCAAAGGTCAAAGGGAAGAAGATGCGCTCGAGTGTGGAAAGGAGGTCTCCGCAGCGAGGCTCAGTGAATGCTTTCAGATCTTTCGTAAACACTCATCTGAGTGAGCTGTGTTATTTTTATGAGTTCTGAAAGTAATGCATGAATGTATCTTGGCTGTAAAAATCAAATATCAGTGTTTATTAAGGGGGAAAAAATGAAAGTAGTTACACCCTCCTCCCTGCCCCCCACCAAAATAAGTCCCATATTCTGGGCTAGCGCCCCCTGTAGAACTTTCTGTGAGAACGGAATGTTCTCCATCTGCACCTGGTCTCCAGCAGACCCATGTGCCTTTTGAGCGCTTGAAATGTGGCTCACGCAACTAAGGACCTGAAATTTTATTTTTATTTCATTTTAATTGCAATTGCGAGAGCTCAGTGTGGAGAGTGGCGGAGAGTGGCTGCCGTAGTGGCCAGTGCAGCTCTGGAGACTGCAGAGCACGCGTTTGAGACGAAGCCATGGGTCTGCTTGGTTCTTGTGTGTCCGATGTCATGCAGCCATGCTGGGCAGTCCAGAGTGCTGCTGACCAGGTAGTTGGTGAGCTGTGTGGAGGTGGGAGGCTTTCCCGGAGGAGAGGGAAGTGATGTGAAGGACTAGGTGAGGTTGACAGTGAACCCCAAGTCTCAGAGTTGTCACGGGGCCGGGGTGACCCCGACTTGGACTGCTGGCTGTGAGGCCCTGGGACACTCCAGGCTGGCTGCTCCCTCATGCAGCTGGCCTTTTTCCTCTTTGTGTTTGTGTCTCTTCTGAAACTGAGCTGCACTAAGGTTGGGAGCCATGCCCTGCTTGTCTGATGTGTTTTCCCTCCTCTGTCTCCCTTGTGTCTCAGGCATAGTGCTTTGTACCTCACAGCTGCTTATTAAATACTTCATGTTTAAAATAAAGCCCCATTCTGACAAAATCGTACTGACCCAGCCGTCCCTGACTTAGGCCGTGAGCTGGAAATAGCCACGTCCTGACGGCTGCACCCATGTTTCTGTGTACCTGAGCAGGTTATGGTATTAGAGAGGGAGCCTCAGAGCAGCCGGGAGCACACGGCCAGCTTGTTGTATGTGCTCTGCTGGAGGGACTGTCATTGGGAAGATGCAGCAGGACCTCAACTCCCAGCATGGATAGTTGTCACTCAGTCATAGGGACTTTCTGGACCCTAGAACTGCTCTTGTCCTTTTTCCTCCTACATGTCATCCCGGGAAAAGTGCCTCTCAATGAATTGTTGCTTCCTTTGTCCCCAGACTGTCCGGCTTGGGACCTGTGCCCTACACCTCCTGGTCTGGAGGACTGCCTTTTCTTTACCATAGCACTTTGTCCTCGAGACACAATGACCAACACCCCTCATTCCTACTTTTCTAATATAATTGCAGAACATATGGCTCTTCTCTCTGTCATTCTGTCGTCTGTGTGCTTTGGTGCCCTGAGAGCCAGTGGGAGAGCTAGCTTCAGCATCAGCCATGGCAGACCTACCAGGCAGGCCCGTCTGTACTAGGACCACTGTTGTCTATTCCCAAACGCCATAATGCTGAACAACATCGTAAACCAGACGCCATTCATTATCCGCAGTGTTCTCCATTCAGCAGTCATAGGTGCTAACAGTTTCTTCCGTCCAGAAACTGGCAAGCAAGTTAACATGGTTTATTAGTCACCCTTCTTGTGATATCCTGTTGGGCCTCGGTAATGGCTCTTCAGAAAGCCTCAAGTCACTGTCAGCTGTCTTTTCTGTGTGTCATGTGTCCTGGTTTTTCTCTGGAAGTCTTCAGTGATAACAGTTTAACTCATAAAGAGGTCAGACTTTTATGTATCTTTTGGACGAAAGCTCGGGGAGCCGCAGTAAGGATGTCTGAGCCCTGCCTGCTCTGGTCCGGCAGTGTTCCAAGCTCATGGCGTAGACTAACCCGCATCACCTTCATGAGAGCCCTGAAAGGCTCAGTTATACCTGCTTAATTCCAGCAACGATCCCATGAAGAGACTGTTAGCCCATTTCACAGATGGGGAACTGAGTCACAGATAAGTGACATTCCCAAGGTGAGCTGGGATTCCAGCCCAGGGCTGGTGCTCTTCACCACTGTGCTGGACTGAAGAGAACAGAAGAGGGGTCAGGTGGGGTGCTGGCCATGCACACTAAGGGGCGCAGCGGCTCCTTTTCTTCTGCATTTGCTCTTGTGAGAGTTCCAAGTGCGGGAGTCGAGAGAGCCGTGCGGAAGCTCCCGGCATCGGCTTCAGCAACAGGGTATGGCCCGTGTGTTCCTCTTGGGGCCTTGAATCACGCAGGAATGTCATGATGCTCTGGGAGAGCTCAGTTTCCCCAGGCCCGGCCCCTCCTGCTTGTTAGCACTGAAACGCAGGGGATGGTTGCACTGTGTGGGATGAGGCTGCAGGCCTTTTCCTAAGACTCTCAACGAGAGAGGTTCTGTTTTTTTGTTTTTTTAATTTTTTTAAAGATTTTATTTTTTTCCTTTTTCTCCCCAAAGCCCCCCAGTACATAGTTGTATATTCTTCGTTGTGGGTCCTTCTAGTTGTGGCATGTGGGACGCTGCCTCAGCGTGGTTTGATGAGCAGTGCCATGTCCGCGCCCAGGATTCGAACCAACGAAACACTGGGCCGCCTGCAGTGGAGCGCGAGAACTTAACCACTTGGCCATGGAGCCAGCCCCAGAGAGAAGTTCTATAACTTGGTTCTCTGGACTCTGAGTGATTATTTTTTTAAATTACCCTTTTGTGAGACAGTGAAAGAGAGTTTCATTAAACTTAATTGAATTGCAGATCATTTACTAGCAGTTTTAAAACTTCTCAGTCTCAAGACCTCTTTGCATTCTTAAAAATTAAGAATTTCAAAGAACTGTGTTTATGTGGGTTGTATCTATAGATATTTACCATGTTATAAATCAAAACAGCGTTTTTTAACTTAAATAAATGCTTTTTGGTGTGTGCCACGGAGGTTTTGTGTTTGTCATGCAGCATTATTAAGATGAAAGATAAATTAAACATTGAACCCCCAAAATCTTGTACTCCTGGTATAACAAAACCCAAAGAATTAGAACATGAATTCTAATAAGACAAGAATTCTAATAAAACCTAAATTCTCAAATACCAGTGATACATTACCTTTCTTGGGTTGCACTGGGGATTCTAATTTGCATTTGGAATTGAGAAGCCTTGATAATTGTAATTTCTGTATTGGCTCTTTACTCAACATTTTATTATGAAGACTTTCAAAGATACAGTGAAGTTCAAAGAATCTCACGGTGATTATGCCACCTAGAGCCCACGTTGCATTCCACTTCACTCGCTTCTTCCCTTATCTGCCCGTCTCTCCATCCGTCAAGGCATTGCATTTTTTACTGGGTTTGGCTTTTCTGCTGTACTTTCATGCATTGTTAGTGCTTGTTAGAAACTGGTTGCTTGCAGCCTTCCTCACCTAGGGATTCTCATTTGAACTGCAGAACACAGATATTCAAGTGACCGTTTTCTCACTTCTCCTGAAGAAAGTGTGAGTAGAGACATAGGAGAGGAGCTGATTGATCCACGCTGGCTTCTTGAGCACCGTAGGGCTTAATTCTCCCTGTGGACCCCTGTTGAGGAAGGCTGCCTCGATTACAGTGTATATCGTTAACTTTTCAGGCTTTACTTCGAGTTGATATTGAACCTCTTCATGTAAAATATAAGAAACCTGCAACTACGTTGGTCAGTGGTGTGCTGAAGCCAGCTCATGCTGGCCCATGAGAGCAGTTGTTAAAGTTCAGGAATGTCACACTGATAGCTCGAAATCAGCTGTGGTAGAAGTATTTACATCTTGGAAGTCAGTTAATGCTACAAATTAGGGGCTACCCTGGCAGCCAGTTGTTAAACATGTCCCAGGGCACCACTGGTGTAGTTCTCCCCCATGTGCCCTTTATGCTCTAGTTGCCGTACAACCACGTGGACATACGTACCCGCCCACAGCCCAGCACTAGGAAGAGGAGGCGGTTCTCTGTGACCCTTAGCCCCTGCGCCCTGGCTTCAGCACCCCTTCTCTCTGAAACTGCTTCCACTGAAGGGCACGAATGACTCCTTGGGTGACACATGGGCTCCTATTATCTTCACTTGGCATTTGTGATCACCCCACCCCAAACTCTGTCCTCCCTTGGTTTGTGAACTGTGGACCGTCACACCCATAGCAGCATTGGTGTGGCGTGCTGCATTGGTGTCCTGGTAACACGCTTGCCTGGTTTCCTCTTGCCTTCCTGTCTGCCTCTGTTTCCTTTGAGAGTCCCTCTTCTGTCTGCCCGTCAGCGTTACTGCTCTCTAGGCTCTTTTCTGGTCCCCCGCCTGACATCCTGAGCAGTCTTCTCTGAGCCCGTGCCATAGGCATCCTGGATCTGGTGATGGCTCTCAGATTTGCAAGTGCAGCCGAGACCTTCCTCCTGGACCCCAGATCCCTGGGCAGCTGCTGGTTATTGAATATTTCCACTAGGCGGCCCACTGATACCTCAGTCAGTACTTTTCTTTGCCACCCCTAAAGTGGGTTTCCAATATTCATGATTGATACCAACATTCAGGCTCTTAGTGCAAACCTGGAAGTCCATGACAGCTCCCTGTCCCATGAGAGGGTCTCAGCCCTCAGCCCTAGCAGGTCTCGCCCTGTCAGGCTGTCATGGTTTCTTCTTTTCACCACGGCCATCATCCTGGTTCATGCCTCCCTCTTCTCTGCCACCTGTGGGTTCTCCTCTCTGGTCTGTCCTCTAGGCAGGGACCCGTCCAGCGTGGTGGATCACAGTACCCTACTTAGGATGCTGGTCAGCAGCACGAACGGCCTCAGCTGGTATCCAACAGCCCCGACCACTGCCAGGTGCCACCCTCATTGTGTGTCCACCTAGTTAATCCACTGTCCTGTCAAGTGGGAGCCGTTCTTTTTCTTGTTCAGGGATTAAATAACTGCCCAGGGTCACTGAGCTGGAACGGACACGTTTCATGCTGAGCCGTCTGCCTGCGGGGCCTATGGGTTTGCTGTGACCTGAGTGGGGGCTGAGTTTCTAGATGTGCCCGTGTGGGGTTTCTGGGCCGGCCTGTTCTGTGCCCTTCTGTGCTCTCTGCTCTGGGCTCCTGTCCCTCCTCTCTTCGAGTTCATTGCTCCAGCCGTGACAGAACTTCCTCACTCACCATGTGCTGTCATCTTCCCAGGCCTTGATCATCGTGTCCTTCTGCCCAGATAGGCCCTTCCCTTTGAAGTCTCGCTCAAACATGACTACTTTGAACTTTGTAATTTTTATATCACTTCTGGCTAGTACTGTGCCTGGTACATACTAATGCTGAATAAAATCTTTGCCTTGGGGCTGGCCCTGTGGCCGAGTGGTTAAGTTCGCGCGCTCCGCTGCAGGCGGCCCAGTGTTTCGTTGGTTTGAATCCTGGGCGTGGACATGGCACTGCTCATCAAACCACGCTGAGGCAGCATCCCACATGCCACAACTAGAAGGACCCACAACGAAGAATATACAACTATGTACCAGGGGGCTTTGGGGAGAAAAAGGAAAAAATAAAATCTTTAAAAAAAAAAAAAACAATCTTTGCCTTAAGTACATAAATAAGTGAAATTCCTCAGGCCCCTAAATTCAAGTGCCATATCACTAACCATTCACATGGAATATGTATGTGTTCATTTCCTATTTTTACTACTTTAGAAACATCTTATATCAGCCTTATGTTTTCTAGATCATGCCCTATTGTTTCTGTTTTTGGAGAACTAACAAATCAAATTAATGCAAGGTAGCTAGATGATGAAAAATCAAAGAAAAGTAAATGATAGCGTTCTTAACTATCCTGTGGTCTATCCTAAAAAGATGTAGGAAGGAGGGTCAGTTTAATCAGGGTAGTGGGTGTCCACGTTTCAGTGACAGCTGAAGAAACCGTGCTGCTGACGGTTATCCCTGTTAGCACCGACAGCTGAGTGCAAGTGAGAAAGGAAGTTGATATTTTAAGAACATTATTATTTAGCTGAAACTTTTAAGAATACAGTTTTCAATTTTTAAATGAAACTCGATTTCAGTAATAAAATTTTAAGGCAGGAAGCATCTTAAATGTTATTCTGGTTCAGTTTCTTTATTTCAAATATAAAGACATGAGTTAAATGTCTAGAACTTAGAAGAAGGAGGTGTTTGTGTTAGAAAATAATCTTTTTTTCATCTTTTCCCCAGTCATAAATAACATTCTCTTCACTGTAGTTTCTTTTGGCATAATTTTGGTACTTTTTGAAGTGGTTTCTTGTTATTGAGCATATAAAATTAAACTATCTAACAAAGATACATCAAAATGAAGTAAAAGATGTATTTGGCAGAAAACTACCAACCACCTATTATTTCCCCAAAGACTTTAGGGTAGAAGGGGGAAATGTTTCGAAAGAATGACTCATTCTTGGAACTGAAATCAAGAGAATGTGCTCCTGGTCCTGGCTTGGTGCCCGCGGGCTGTGTGGCCTCTAAGTTGGTCCTGTCCTGAGCCATCTGTGACTGTGGGCCAGCCCCGCCCGCAGAGCTGCCCGTCCTGCCCCCCTGCCCCGGGCTGTGAGACCGCCTTCATACTGTTTCTCCTCGGCAGAGCTCCCTCCCTCTGTCTTCAATGACGTTAGTGTGTTGTTTCTTAAAATTAGGTATTGATCCAGTTATAAAAATGACAGTTTAATGCAGTTATACATTTTATTGAAGCCTGTGTGATCTAACTTGTAAGATTTGAGGAGAATTCCTAGTGTGCATCTTGAATGAGAAAAGAAAAGTTTAAACAAGTGAAAGTTAAAAGGAAAAAGCACATCACCCTTTTCTTTCTCATCTCAACATGAGAGAGCAGACTGGTCTGGCCTGTGTTCCTTTGTCCCAGCCCCGTCTGTCCTACACAGACGTGCCTACGCAGTCCCCTCAGACTGCAGGTTTCTCCCCAGGTCGCAGCTCCTTCCTTCCCAGGTGGCCTTGGAGAGCACTTTCCCGGGGTGGCTGGCTCGTGCTCAGGCCACATGGGAGCCAGGCCGTCAGGCTGAGAGCCTTTGCCGTTGATGCCAGCCCTTTCTTCGCAGTCGCCTTTGCACTGCTCTCGCCCTTCGGGGGATGGACTGTGTCTAGCCCCTCAGATTCACACATGCTCCCTTGTACCCTTCAGAAAGTAGTGGGCCTTCCTGGGTAGCAGATGACAGTTTGCAGGACTGAGCAGGGAAGTGAGAGGGGGAGGGGGGTCGCTTTGTCCTCCAGTAGACTTGGAGTGAATGGTGATTGGGTATCTGTATGTGTGTAGGGATACACTGTAAAATTACGAAACCACATTACGGAAGTTTGGGGGAGAGACTGCCCATAATTCCACCGCCAAACACAATCGCCCCTATCATTTTTGATAATTTACTTTTAGCCTGTTTTTCTTTTACATTTTAAACAACTGTAATCATGTTACACTTAGAATGTATAATTTTTCAGTTAATATCGTGGTTTTTTCTGTCCTTGTTTTTATAATCATGGTCTGTAACAGCTGTAAAATTGAGAGCATGCTTAAGCATCTTCTAAGCCTGATTAACATCTCATAGCCCTGGCCCCACATTGGTCCCTGTCGCTACCCACATCGGCTACAGACAGTCACTCCACTGGTGCCTTCGTGCCTGTGCCTACCTTCAGAGCCCCATGTGACCACGGGTGTTTGCGGGGCGGGTTGCGTGGAGAGAGCTCCACTGAGTGAAGCAGCAGAACTGCCACACTGCGTCCTTGGTGCCGAGCTGCCTTCAGATTGGTGACGGCACCGTCTCAGGAGCTGACACAAAGCACCATGCTGGTCCGTCTGACGAGTTTGAAGAGGTCCCACAACATGTCAGTTCAAAATGCCTCTTCTATTTGAAAACAGTCGAGTAACTTCATCTGCTTTTCACATTTTCCTGTCCAGATATGAGTCACTTCCCACTGTCAGTCCAGATTGGGTGTTTTTCTTTTTGCTTTTTTTCGTAAATCATAATATTATTCAGTCCTGGAACATTTAGGTCCACGTTAGTGTTCTGTGGCCAGGGAAAATGCAGAAGTAGAAGATCTGGATTAGAGTGACGTTATCGTGGGTAAGTTTTAAGAAATACTAGTTGGAAAAACATAGACACTGTTTATTTGCTGACAATCTGACTGAGGAAGTCAGACGGGAATAGTGAGTAGTTTCCGAGTGAAAATAGGGAGGTTTGCAGCCTCTAAATGTAGTGTTCTGCTTTGTTTTGCCAGGAAGGAAGCAAACATTTTTTTAGATTAATTCCTTCCTGTGAGGTGTTACTTTAAGCTTAAAATACCCTAAGCCGAGTGGGCTCTTGTATCTCCCAAGATGCCCCTTGACCCTGGTGCATCTTTACCAGATTCGAGGGGCTCATGAGAGGCTCCCTTAGCGGGTAAAGGGCCTTTCCCCGACACACCATAATCTCAGTGGGGGCGAAGACCCATCCTTCCTGTTCCCCCAAGATCCCCGGCCCAAGAACGTGGCCTGGTCCCCAGCAGGAGCTTGATAAGACACGTTGGTGAATGAACGATTGTTGGTTTAGAGCAGGGCTCCTCAAATGTTTCTGCAAAGATCCAGAGAGGGAATCTTTCTGGCTTTGGGAGGCATGCAGTGTCTGGCGCAGCTGCTCAGCTCTGCTGTTGTGGGTGGGAAGCAGCCATGATGATATGTAAACAAATGGCGTGGCCGTCTGCCAGTAAAACCATTTACACAGACAGGCAGAGGGCAGCCTGTAGGTTGCTAGCCCCTGGCTTAGAACAGTAGAACCCTTGGTGATGACTGAATGTTCTGTGTCTGTGCTGTATAGTGTGGTAGCCACTAGCCACATGTGGCCTTTGAGCACTTAGAATGTGGTTAGTGCAACTGAGGAATTAGCTTCTCAGTTTTGTTCAGTCGTAATTAATACAAATGTAAAGGGTCGTATGTGGTTCGAGGCTACAGTATTGGGTGGCACAGTGTTAGTACCTTCCCCAGAGCATGCTGACGGAGCAGTTCATTGTTGTCTGGGGGTGTGCATACACGTTAGGGGAAGAAAGAGCTCTGTGGCTAAAAAAATTGGGAAATTGTTGCTAATAACATTGCAGGACTTCTCAGAGCCTTTAATATGCTCATTTGCATGGACAGTTTATAAGAAGGAGTTTCTCAGATTTTTCCTGTAAATTTTTTGACCATGAAACTTTTTGAGGATGGTCCTGGACATCTTGCAGTACTGGAGTTCTTTGGAGAAAACTTTGGAAAACATTGGTGTGGCAGACCGGGAGATTGGGTGTCTGTGAGAAGTGTAACATCATAGTTTTGATAAGTTATGTTAAGTGTTTTGTAGGACAGTTAGGTTTTAAAGATCTGTGGAAATCCCATAGTACACTGCCACATGACCTCTAGAAATAGTGAAAAATAATAGAGGGAGGTGTACATAATGTTCACATACTGAAGCCTTCCTCATTTGTTATGGTCTTTCCTAGTTACCTGTAAAAGATGGATCATTTGATTGTTCATGCCTGCAAAAATATATAAGCTTGAACAATCGGTTATATTAGTACTTGAGGAACATTTGTGTTTGAATCAGAAATAGGACATACATACCTTACTGTGGTTTGAGATTTGGGACACTACGTCATGTTTGATAAGTGGCTGTTGCTGTTGGTTGGTGGGTTTTTTGCTCAATTTCAGGCGCACATCATCATATTTCAGTTTCTGTGTGGATTACGTCGTGTTCGCCACCCAAAGACTAGTTACCATCCATCACCACCCACGTGTCCAGTCACCCCTTTCACCCTCCTCCTTCCTTTGAGAAGTGATGATTTTATCTTCAACAAATATTTGTGCTCAAATATTTGCATCTTACATACCTAATGTGTATGTTAGAACTTAAGTTTAAGCACTTAAAAACTTAATTGTATCATTTTATTTTTGAAGAGAAAAAAAAGATGTGCCCATGCATGTGCAAAGGGAGGTATGCAGAGAGAGGGCTGGAGAGCTCTCTGGTGACAGGTGTCCATTATGTCCTTGTCCGTCTGTGCGGCTGCCGTCTCTGACGGTCCTAGTCGTGGTCTTTTGAGGCAGCGTTAGGAATTTCATAGTTTGTTCTGTGACTGCCGCCCGGGTCACCCCCAGCCTGGCCCTGTCACAGAAAGACAAAACCGCACCTGTTGAGAAGGAGATCCAGATGCGAGACTGGGCCCGGGGGTCCGACTGTCCCAGTGCAGGCGCTGGGTGTAGCTGTGCGCAAGCCGGAGCACAGCATAGCCAGTGTGTTGTCATTGTCTCCACTCTTAGGCATTCGGATACACTTGTGTTCTCTTTTCCAGCACTGTTCTCTTTTCTGTGATTTCTTTTTACTTTGTGCCCATTTTTCTGTTTTACTTTTAAATTCACCCTCCGTTCTGGAGCATCGTGGCTTCTTGCCTTCCTCTTCAGTTCCCATTCCGGGCAAGCACACTGCAGAGGAGACCAAGCGGTGCTGGGCACTGAAGGCCTTATTTTGAAAATTGCTAAAATGTCAAATGCTAACTAATCATGTGTACCTCAAGGTTTTATTTCATTTTTGTAATTTTTTTTTTTTTTTTACTTTACAGTGAGTGTTGAAAAGATAGACCTGAAGGGATTATCACACAAAAAAAATGAAAGAAATGTTGAATGTTCCTTTGAGGTAAGATGCTAAAGTTTTTTTCCCCTTTTCTCCCCTGAGGGATAGGAAGGAAACATTTACCATGAATAGATACTTTTATTTCTCTGAATAAAATGTGGGCATTTTTGCAAAGCCCTGTGCCAGTGCTCTGGGAGCTGGAAAGCTGGGACCAGGCCTCGGGGGTGCGCCGTCTCCAGCTCGGGGCCAGCTGGGCTTCCTCCTGTGGGACTGCTCACCCCTCACCTCAGCAGCCTCCACGACGGGGAGGGTCCTGGGCTCTGGGACAGCCTGCGGTTAACAGTCCAGTTCCAGCCCTGTCAACCGTGTGACCAAGGACAATGCCGAACTTCTCAGTGCCCCAAACCTTCATCCAGTAAAGGAGGATGGCGTTAAATAGAATTAAATGAGATAGCCGGTCCACAGGACGCAGCATAGGATCTGGGTGTGATAGGTGCCTGCAAACACGAGCTTTCCTCTGTACCCGCTAGATGACAAAAGCGCCTTGGTCTGTATGGTGAACGTCCTCTAGGTTGACATGCTCAGCCGCTCCTAGTTGGTCACCAGAGTTGGCTAAAGTAGAGAATCGTGAAAATTGAGATATACCTACTGTAACAGTGGCTTAAACAACAATTTCAGAGTATACAGGGATGGGGCTGGTATGGCATCTGTGCTCCATAAAATACTTAGAAGTCCAGGCTCTCTCCAGTTGACTGCTTTGACATCCCTAGGAGGTGGTCATGGTCCAAAATGGTAGCTAGGGCTCCAGTCCTCACATTTTATTCCACCCAGCAAGACACAGGATGAAGAGGAGGGGAAAAGGTTACTTTTATCTTTCTTTTAAGGAACATTCCTGAAAGCAGCCACTAAACATTTCCGCTTATGTTTTATTGACCAGAACTTAGTTTCCTGGTTCCACTTAGCTGCAAAAGAGGCTGGGAATGTGTTTTGGCTGGCTGTGTCCCCAAGGTTCTGTTACTTGCCTGTCATGTTGTGTGAGATTCTCCCTTGACCACATGCATTGTTGAATACTGATTGATAAGGAAAGTTCTCAGGAATAAAAGCTTCTGGTTATTATCTAGTGTGTATAGTATGTGCAGGTTTATTAACTTTTCAAAGCATGTAGCTGCATCAGAATACTTTGACTACCAAAAGGATAACATCTTCCTTTGATACGGGAGGTGCTGTGTCGTGAGAATCAACTATTACGCTATGGATGGGTTTTTTCAAGATGTACGAGAAAGACTTACATTAGGTTTTGGAGGTTGTTAAGCTTGTGACCAGCACCCAAGTCTCAGCAGCCAGAGGATCTTGGAATCCCACCATCTTCAAGGCCTAGTAGGGGTTGGAGAGCCCAGCAAGTCCCTGGAACGGCGGGCCTGTTGTGTCCTCTCCACCACTCTCTGCCCGCACGTGCGTGCCTAGCTGTCAGGTCTGCCCTGAGGGGCAGATGGTGGTCGTTTTCCTCCTCCATGGGGACTGCCTGTTGGGAAACAGCTGAGCGTCGAGCCATTCTAGGGTGGTTGGCCCCTCTCACAGCCTGTCTGATCACACTGGGCTTTGATTCAGCCCCGGTCTTCAGTCCCATTCCTTGTGGCGAGGGAATCGGGCTTGTGTGGTGTGAGATGTGGCAACTGTATGCAACATGGCTGTCTGCAGCTTCTCTCTAAAGAAATGAGCTTTGGCAGAACAGACACCTGGCCTCTCACGGCCTCTCCCTGGAGGAGGGAGTTGTGATCAGGACGGGAGAGGCAGCAGGCTGACAGGGACAGGGACATGGTGCCCTGAGTCCTCCGAAAGCAAGCTGGACAACTCCAGCAGCAGCCTGGAGCTGTCAGCCTGCAGGCTGGCCACATCTCTGAGGTCGCTGCACTCCACTAGGGGCTGCAGCTTGAGGTCGGCACTGACAGCTGTCCCCGCGGGTTAGGGGTTGAGTTTGAGATGTTGCTGCCCCACATGGTTAAGCTGAAGTGTGCTAGTACTTAGAGAAGAAGCTTCAGCTGTCTGAAAAGCTTACTTTTCCTGCTATGAGAACTGATGTAAGTATTTTATTTAGGAAAGTGATAATCCTTCACTACCCAGCAGTCCAACTAGTTTTTCTTTTGGGTTACCGACTTGATAGGCCCTAAGAGTTTACACCCAAAGTACATTGGATGCTAAGTCAAGGCGCAAAGGAATGATACAATTAGCAATTTTAAACGTCAGTCTTATTATTTACAACACACACTGTTGATTTGTGTGGCGTAAACCGTGTGCTTGTTGTGGGCTGGCGAGCCGTCCTCTTCTCCGTCTGTGTAAGTGTGTGCTTGTTGTGGGCTGGGGAGCCGTCCTCTTCTCCGTCTGTGTAAGTGTGTGCTTGTTGTGGGCTGGCGAGCCGTCCTCTTCTCCGTCTGTGTAAGTGTGTGCTTGTGGGCTGGCGAGCTGTCTTCTCCGTCTGTGTAAGTGTGTGCTTGTTGTGGGCTGGCGAGCCGTCCTCTTCTCTGTCTGTGTAAGTGTGTGCTTGGAGGATACTGATCTGTGTTACTCATGTGCTCAGAATCGAGACTGCTATCACGGAAGACAAGTGACACCACCTTCTGGTTACGTAGCTTCCGGTGTTTCATCTCACTCACTCTGGCTCGCTGTCTCACATACTCCAGTTCTGTAAAGAGGGAGAGCTGACAGGCAGCATGAGGAGAGGATGACTTCACATCTAAAGGTCTTTAAACTTAGAAACTTTTCATCATCTTAAATGGCTCCCTCCTCAAAAATAAGTCCCAGTAGGATTTTTCTCTTTTAAAAATCAACAGGTTGATTCTAAAATGTATACAGAAAGACCTATAGAGTAGTCAAACAATTTTGAAAAGAAGAAAAAAGTTGGAAGACTCACACTACCTCGTAACAAGACTTACTATGAAACGACAGGAACACAGACTCTGGCATTGCTGAAAGGGTAGAGGCGCCCGTCAGTGGCATGGAACAGAATCCAGAATTAGACTCACATGTCAATGGTCAGTTGATTTTTGACAAAGGTACAAAAGCAGTTCAATGAAGAACGGATGGTCTTTTCAACAAATGGTTCTGGAACAGACATCTATATGCAGAAAAATGAATCTTGACCAAACCTCACCTCTTCTATAGAAATTAACTTAGAATTTGATCATAGACATAAATGTAAAACGTAAAACTATAAAACTTCTAGGAGAAAGCATAGGAGGGAACTTTGTGACTTAAACTAGGCAAAAATTCCTTAGCTACATACCGAGACATTTATTAAAGACAAAATAAATAAGTGACACTTCACCAGAATTTCAATCTTGCTCTTCAAAAGGCACTGTTAAGGAAATGATCAAACAGGGAGAGAGTGATGTCAGCATCATGGTGGAGTGAGTTGTTCCCTCAGTCTCTCCCCTTTAAATTACAACAAAATGGACATTCATTAACCAGCAGAGGACTCCCTTCCCAGCACGGCAGGACTGCCGAGAGATCCAAGCAACTATACATCTGAAGGCAGGTGGACTGAATCCCTGGGAGACACTGGATCTAAGTAAGTGCACCCTTTCCCTACCCCTACCCCTGGCAGCAAGCCAGTTTACAGATCCTCACACAGCAGCCGTGTGCGACTGTAAGAGCAGGCAGGGACAGCCTGGTCTGCCTGAATACATTCAAAGTTGCAGCTTGGCCCCCGAGAGCGCCCAACGTGCTGTGGCAGCCCTGCCCATGGGAACACTCTACACCAAGTGGTGGCTCAGCCACCAAGTGAGTGCCCGTATCCCCTACTACAGCTCGGTTGAGAAGATAACCTGCCTGCTCAGAAGGAGCCCCTGCCTGTAGAGCACAGCAGCCCACGGGACCCACCAGTGGCAGCTCATCCCCTGCTTTGGTGCCCCTCCTTCTTAGCATGCAGCAGCTCAGCCTGTCCCCTGCCAAGCACAGGGGTCCTGCCTGTGGTGCGCAACCGGCCCTCCCAGCACAGCAGCCATTCTGAGGTGAGTGCAACCTGCACAGTGGTTGCAGCCAGCCCAGGTGAATGCAGAGTAGCCCATCCACCCAGCTTCCAGCAGGCGGGCTGGATCAGAACACACAGCTCCTGCTCCCCCCCAGCGCTGGCAGGTGGGGTCTGGTACTACCACAGACGTGCTGCAGAAGATCGCTGCATCCAACGCCATGAAGAACTGCGTTAACGCTTCAGAGCAGAAGGAAAGTGACAAGTCCCCAGAAACCAGTCCTGAAGCCACAGAAATTTACAATCTAAGTGACAGAAATTCAAAGTAGTGTCAGAAACTCGAGTTACAAGAAAACTCAAAAAGACAGTTTGATGAGGTCAGGAATAAAATTAATGAGCAGAAGGAACAGTTCACCAAAGAGATTGAAACTCTAAAAAAAAAAAGCAAACAAATTCTGGATATGAGGAACACAATTAATGAGATAAAAAATAATCTAGAATCCATGAAAAATAAAGCTGACATCTTCAAGGACAGAATTAGTGATTTAGAGGATAGAAATATATGAAATGCTTCAGGTGGAGGAGGAGAGAGAACTAAGATGTTTTTAAAAATGAAGAAATTCTTCAATAAATATCCAACTTAGGAAAAGCAACATAAGGAGTATAGGTATTCCAGAGGGAGAAGAAAGGGAGAAAGGAGCAGAGAGCTGGTTCAAACAAATAATAGCTGAGACCTTCCCAAACCTGGGGAAGGAACTGGACTTACAAGTACATGAGCCAGTAGAACCCCTAATTACATCAATGCAAAAAGACCTTCTCCAAGGCGTATACCATTAAAACTGCCAAAAGTCAATGACAGATATTAAAGGCAGCAAGGCAGAAGATAATAACCTACAGGGGAACCCCCATCAGGCTTGCAGCAGATTTCTCAGCAGAAACCTTGCAGGCTAGGAGAAGGTGGAATGATATATTCAAAATACTGAAAGACAGAAACTTTCAGCCAAGAGTACTCTATCCAGTGAAACTATCCTTCAGATATGATGGAGAAATAAACACTTTCCCAGATAAACAAAAGCTGAGGGAGTTCATTGCCACTAGAACTGCCTGACAAGAGATGATGAAGGAAGCCCTTCTACCTGTAGCAAAAAAGCAAAGCTTTACAAAACCTTGAGCAGGGAGAATAAATAGACAGGCAGAATCAGAAAATTTCAGCTCTATGTCAGAATAATTCAGTAAACAATTATAAAAGACAAAGGGAAGGAATACATCAAAAATAACTATAAACACTTCAGTTTAGTCACAAACTCACAACACAGAAAATAACAGTTTGTCACAACAATAAATCAGAAGGGGAAGAGGAAAGGGATGGAACCTGCTTAGGCCAATGGAGATAAGATGCTATCAGAAAATGGACTATCTCATCTATGAGATCTTTTATACAAACCTCATGGTAACCACTAAACAAGTCAGAGCAGAGCCACAATTCATAAATAAAGAGAAAACTGAGAAAACCATCACAGAAAACTATCAAACTGAAATGGCAGTCAGAAATACAAGGGAAAAGAAACAATGGAGGGCCAGCCTGGTGGCACAGCAGTTAAGTTTGCACGTTCCACTTCGGTGGCCTGGGGTTCACTCCTTTGGATCCTGGGTGTGGACCTACACACCGCTTGCCAAGCCATGCTGTGGCAGGCATCCCACATACAAAGTAGAGGAAGATGGGCATGGATGTTAGCTCAGGGCCAGTCTTCCTCAGCAAAAAAGAGGATTGGCAGCAGATGTTAGCTCAGGGCTAATCTTCCTCATTTAGATTAAAAAAAAAAAAAAAAAGAAACATTGGAAATATAGAACAACCAGAAAACAAGAGATAAAATGGCATGACTAAGCCCTCATATATCACTCATCACTCTGAATGTAACAATGGATTGAATTCTCCAATCAAAAGACACAGAGTGGCTGGATGGATTAAAAAACAAGACCCAACAAGATGCTGCTTCCAGGAAACACATCCCAGTTCTGAAGACAAACAGGATCAGGGTGAAGGGATGGAAGACGATACTCCAAGCAAAAGGCAAACAAAGAAAGCAGGTGTTGCCATACTTAGACAAGCAGACGTCAAGATAAAAAAAGACAGTGAGAGACAAAGGGCAGTATATAATGATAAAAAGGACATTCCACCAAAAGGATGTAACACTTATGACTGTATAGGCACCTAACACAGGAGCACCAAAGGATATAAAGCAACTATTAACAGACCTAAAGGGAGAAATTAACAGCAACGCACTAACAGTAGGGGACCTCAACCGCCCACTTACATTAATGGACAGTTCATCCAGACAGAAAGTCAACAAGTAAACAGTGTCCCTACATGAACTGTTAGACCAGATGGACTTACTATGTATATAGAACACTTCGTCCAGAAACGGCAGGATACGCTCTCTGTTCAAGTGCACATGGAGCATTCTCAAAGACAGACCATACGTTGGGAAACAAAGCAAGCCTCGATAAATTTAAGAAGATTAAAATCATATCAAGCATCTTGTCTGAGCACAGTGCTATGAAACTAGAAACTGACTCCAAGAAAAAGGCTAGGAAAGTCACAAATATGTGTGGGCAGCATGCTACTGAACAACCATTGGATCAATGAATAAATCAAAGGAGAAATTAAAAAATGCCTGGAGACAAATGAAAATGAAAACACATCATACCAACTCATATGGCATGCAGCAAAAGCAATAGTAAGGGAGAAGTTTATAGCAATACAGGCCCGTCTCAACCAAGAAGAAAAATCTCAAATAAGTAAGCTTAAACTACACCTAAGAGAGCTAGAGAAAGAAGAACACATGAAGCTCAAAGTCAGCAGGAGGAGGTAAATGAAAATCAGAGCAGAAATAAATGAAATAGAGACTGAAAAAACAACAGAAGGAATCAATGAAACTAAGAGCTTGTTCTTTGAGAAGAAAAATAAAATTGACAGACTCTTATCCAGACTCACCAAGAAAAAAAGAAAGAAGGCTCAAATAAATGAAATTAGAAATGAAACAGGAGAAATTACAACGTATACCGCAGAAATACAAGAATTATAAGAGAATACTATGAAAAACTATATGCCAACAAATTGGACAACCTAGAAGAAATAGATAAATTCTTAGACTCATACAGCCTCCCAAAACTGAATCAAGAAGAAATAGAGAATCTGAATAGACCAATCAGAAGTAAAGAGATTGAAATAGTCCTCAAAAACCTCCCAAAAAATAAAAGTCCAGGACCAGACACCTTCTCTGGAGAATTCTACCAAACATTCAAAGATTTAATACTGATCATTCTCAAACTATTCTAAAAAATTGAAGAAAATGGAGCACTTCCTAACTCATTCTATGAGGCCAACATCACCCAGATCCAAAGCCAGACAAGGACAACACAAAGAAGGAAAATTACAGGCCAGTATCGCTGATGAACATAGATGCAAAAATCCTCAACAAAATATTGGCAAATTGAATACAGCAATACATTAAAAGGATCACACACTATGATCAAGTGGCATTTATACCAGGGACATAGTGATGGTTCAACATCCGCAAATTGATCAGTGTGATACACCACATTAACAAAATGAAGAATAAAAACCACATGATCATCTCAGTAGACACAGAGGAAGCATCTGACAAGATCCAGCATCCACTTATGATAAAAACTCTGAATAAAATGAGTATAGAAGGAAAGTAACCTCAAGATAATAAAGGCCATATATGACAAACCCACACCAACATCATACTCAACAGTGAAAAACTGAAAGCCATCCCTCTGAGAACAGGAACAAGACAAGGGTGCCCACTCGCACCACTTCTATTTAGCATGGTACTGGAGGTTTGGGCCAGAGCAATTAGGCAAGAAAAAGAAATAAAAGGTATTCAGATCAGAAAGGAAGAGATCAAACTGTCACTGTTTGTGGACAACATTATTCTTTATATAGAAAATCATAAAGAATCCACCAGAAAGCTATTAGAAATAATCAACAACTACAGCAGAGTTGCAAAATCAACTTAGAAAAAACAGTCATATTTCTATACACTAATAACGAGCTAGCAGAAGAGAAGTTAAGGAAATGATCCCATTTACAATCACAACAAAAAGAATAAAATATCTAGGAATAAATTTAACCAAGGAGGTGAAAGACCTATGCACTGAAAACCATAAGACATTGTTGAAAGGAATTGAAGACGATGTAAAGAACCAGGAAGATATTGCATGCATGTGTCTTGGAAGAATAAACACAGTTAAAATGTCCCTACTACCTAAAGCAATCTACAGATTCAATGCAATCTCAATCAGAATCCCAATGACATTCTTCGCAGAAATAGAACAAAACCCCAAAATTTACATGGAACAACAAAAGACCCCAAATAGCTAAAGCAATCCTGAGAAGAAAGAACGAAGCTGGAGGCATCAGAATTCTTAACCTCAGGGGCCAGCCCTGTGGCTGAGTGGTTAAGTTTGCGTGCTCCACTTTGGCAGCCCAGACTTTTGCCAGTTTGGATCCTGGGTGCGGACCTATTCATCAGGTGATGAACAGGGTGATGACCTGTTCATCAGGCCGTGCTGAGGTGGCTTCCCACATAGCACAGCTAGAAAGACCTGCAAGCAGAATATACAACTATGTACCGCAGGGCTTTGGGGAGAAGAAGAGAAAAAAAAAGATTGGCAACAGATGTTAGCTCAGGTGCCAATTAAAAAAAAAAGAATTCCTAACTTCAAGCTGTGTTACAAAGCTATAGTAATCAAAACAGCATGTTACTGGCACAAAAACACACACACAGATCAATGGAACAGAACTGAGAGCTCTGAAATAAAACCACACAACTGTGGACAGCTAATCTTCAATAAGGAGCCAAGAAAACACAATGGAGAAAGGAAAGTCTCTTTAATAAATGTTGTTGGGAAAATTGGACAGCCATATGCAAAAGAATGAAATTAAACCATTATCTTACACCATACACAAAAATTAGCTCAAAATGGATCGAAGACTTGAAAGTAAGACATGAAACCATAAAACTCCTAGAAGAAAATATGGGCAGTACACTCTTTGACATCAGTCTTAGAAGGATCTTTTCAAATACCACATCTACTTAGGCAAGGGAAACAAAAAAAAATAAACAGGACTTCATCAGACTAAGGAGCTCCTGCAAGGCAAAGGAGACCAGGAACAAAATAGACAACCCACCAACTGGGAAAAAGTATTTTCAAATCATATACCCAACAAGGGGTTAATCTCCAAAATATATAAAGAATTCATACAACTCAACAACAGAAAACAAACAGCCTGATGAGAAAAGGGGCAGAGGAGGGCCAGCCTGGCGGCACAGTGGTTAGCTTCTCGAGCTTGGCTCCAGCAGCACATGGTCTGCAGGTCCAGACCCTGCTGCAGACCTCCACACCGCTCACCAGGCCATGCTGTGGCAGCGCCCCACCCACACGATACAGATGTTAGCTCAGGGACGATCTTCCTCACACACAGAAAAGAAAAAGAAAAACAAATGGGCAGAGGGTACGAACAGACATTTGATATACAGATGGCCAACAGGCACATGAGAAGATGTTCAACATCACTAATTATTAGGGAATTGGAAATCAAAACTATAATGAGATATCACCTCACACCCATCACAGTGGCTATAATTAACAAGAGAAGAAATAACACGTATGTTGGACAGGATGTAGAGAAAAGGGAACCCTCATCCACTGCTGGTGGGAATGCAAACTGGTGCAGCCACTGTGGAAAACAGTATGGAGATTTCTCAAAAAGTTAAAAATAGAAATACATATGACCCTTATGCAAAGAACATGAAATCAACAATTCAAAGAAACTTATGCACCCCTATGTTCACTGCAGCATTATTCACAATAGCCAAGACTTGGAAGCAACCCAAGTGCCCATGCACTGGTGAATGGATAAAGAAGATGTGGTGTGTGTATGTATACACACACAATGGAATACTACTCAGCTATAGAAAAGACAAAATCGTCCTATTTACAACAACGTGGATGGACCTTGAAGGTATTATATTAAGTGAAATAAGCCAGACAGAGAAAGACAAAGAATATATGACTTCTCTCATATGTGGAAGATAAACAAGCACATGGATAACAAAAACAGATTAGTAGCTACCAGAGGGGAAGGGGGTTGAGGGGTTCGGCGAAAGGGGTAAAGGAGCACATATGTGTGGTGACAGATAAAAACTAGACTGTTGGTGGTGAGCGCCATGCAGTCTATACAGAAACTGAAATATAAAAAGGTACACCTGAAATTTCACAGTTATAAACCCATACGACCTCAATAAAACTAAAAAAAAAAAATGATAAGACAGGCCACATACTAGGAGGAAATATTTGTAAATTACATATTTGATAAAGGATTTGTATTCAGAATATATAAAGAACTCTCAGAACTCAATAATAAGAAAATACCCCAATAAAAAATGAGCCAAAGATTTGAACAGACACTTCACCAGGGAAGAGTATGGATGGCGAAAGCGCATGTGAACAGATGTTCAGCATCGTTAATCATTAGGAAAATACCAGTTAAGATCACAGTGACATAATACTGCATGCCTCTTAGAACGGCTGAAATTAAAGACTGGCCATGCCAGCTGTTGGCAGGGATGTGGCCGAACTGGGCCTCTCCTGGGCTGCTGCGTGGGGCTGGGGCTGTAAAATGGTACAGCTGCCTTGGAAAGCAGGTTGGCGGTTTTTTTAAAAAATTAAACATGTCTCTAAAATACACCCCATCAGTTCTGCTCCTAGGTATTTACCCCAAGGAGACGAAAGCACACTCTCCTACAGAGATCTGTGCGTGAACGTCCCTCCCAGCCGTGTTTGTAACAGCCCGGGTCTCCGTCCGCGGGAGAGTGGTGTCACATTTGTGCAGTGCACACACTCAGAGGACTCAGCAGTGTAGAGGAAACACACATAACCATGCTGTGTGAGAAACCAGCGCCCCTCCCCCGGCCAAAAAAGAGTGTCCTGTATGAGTCCACTTCCGTGAAATTGTAGAAAATGCACACTCATCTGCGGTGACAGAAAGCAGATCAATGGCTTCCTGGGGAGGGGGCCAGGAGGAAACTTTTGGGGGTGATGGATGTGTTGATTATATTGATTGGCATGGTTTCGTGGGTGTGTATATGTGGCAAAACTTACCAAATTGACCCTTTAAATATGTGCAGCTCATTGTCAGTTGAAACTCAATAAAACTTCTTTTTTTAATTACCTGAGGATTAAACCTTTCCTGCTGTCCACAGGCTCCTAACTGATGCAGGTTAAATCAGTTGTCCTTTAGTAACTTGTCCTTTGTACCTGGCATAAGTAGCCGTTACACTATGAGCGGAACAGTGAAGCCTTTCTTAGGAGCCTCCGCCGCACCTGGCTAAGGGGCGACGTCTGCCGGCACAGGACCAGGAGACTTCAAGGAGCCTTTTCTTTCTGAAAGCCTTCACTTCTTCAGGGAGAAAGCATGACTCCGCCCCACCAGCTTTCTCAGCCTTGTGCATCTCTAGTTTGAATTTTTATGTATCATTGTTTTCCAGGATACAAATGAAAGGTTACTCTTTTATAGGAAGACATGAGTAACCGGAGTAAGATGACGTCAGAATATACAAGTGTCCTGCGAATAGGAGTTGAGTCTGCTGTTCTTGTCTGTGGAGTTGGTTTTGTTTTTGCTGAAGTTGTGATTGCTAGTTACTAGTTATTAAGGAGATCAAATCAGTATACAGGAAGTAAGTGACAGAATCTTTTTTTTTTTTTTTTAGGAAGATTAGCCCTGAGCTAACTAAGGCCAATCCTCCTGTTTTTGCTGAGGAAGACTGGCCCTGAACCAACATCCATGCCCATCTTCCTCTACTTTATATGTGGGACGCCTACCACAGCATGGCGTGCCAAGCGGTGCCATGTCCACACCCAGGATCCGAACCGGCGAACCCCGGGCCGCCGAGAAGCAGAATGTGTGAACTTAACTGCTGCCCCGCTGGGCTGGCCCCAGAATCTTTTTAAGTATAAAAGTAGTGTGTAACTTCGTACATGTGAGGTGTCCAGACTTCACCAGCTTTTCCAGATTTGCTGTTGAGAAACTGGAATAACAAAGTATTACTTGCTAATTACAGTTAAATTATTAATAACTTACTTATTGTACATCAAGGACATGAAGGACAGGGAGGACAGAAACATCAAAAGGTAACCCAAGCCCTTGAAACACCTGTTAGACTGTAGAGTTTTATTGACTTAAAAATAATTTTAGAACAATACTAATAAAAAAGCCTTCTTGGGGCCCGCCTGGTGGCACAGTGGCTAAGTTCGCACACTCTGCTTCAGCCGCCCAGGGTTCACAGGTTCGGATCCCAGGCACAGACCTAGCACCACTTGTGAAGGCACGCTGTGGTGGAGAGGAAGATTAGCACAGATGTTAGCTCAGGGCCAATCTTCCTCACACGTGAAAAAGCATTCTATTTAAGTCACTCTGCCTTAAGAACCCAGACATTCCATTTATTTTAATGATAAGTCTTTTCTTTAAAAGTTTATTTTTTCATCTCCAAACAGTCTTAACTGCTTGATATTTTATCGCTGTTAGCAAAGGATGAGTCTTTTCTGCTATTTTGATTTGGTTTTGTTTTCATCAGCTCTCTGTGTGCAGCGCTGGAAGGGATAATGTATAATTCTGCACGCTGGCCAAGAGGAGCAGGGCGCCCATCCTTCCATGTGCCCCTTGGGGGCTGTGTGCCGGTGAGCGTGGCCTGTGGGGCTGCGGCACTGGGACCACATGGAATATGCTCACTGCTTCTCCTTCCCATGGTTTCGTTCTCCCTGGAGTTGATCATCTCTTTTTGTTTGTTTGCTTTTTGCTTCGGGACAAGTACTTAGAGAACGCCTTCCCCCTCAAGTTTTCCCTGGGTGTCTAACACTCCCCTCGTTGAGTTCAGATCCGTCCGGCGTCCCATCCCTTTCATCTTTGGAGCTGTGGCTCTCCTCCAACCTGAACTCGGTGGTCTTCAGCCCAGTACCCAGGTCTCACCGTGGGGTCCCCTTTCATCCTCACCTGGGGGTTTCCTCCTCCCTCCTGGCTGTGATCCCCTGTTCTCAAGTGGTGTCATCTTTTGTCTTGGTTTAGTCCTGGTTTTTAGTGATTGCTCTAGTAGCTTCTTAGAAAAGGTACTTGGGAGGGACAATTTTGGAGCCTTTCCATGTCTTGAACTGTCTTTAGCTGTCTCCCCTGACGTGTGACTGAGCCTCCAACCCTAGATTAGGCGTCGTTGTTCCTTAGGGATTTGAAAGCACTGCTGTGCACGGTCTTGCAGTGTTGCTTTTGAGAGGCATGGATCTGTTTTGATTCTGATCCTGTGCTGTTACCGGTTTTATGATCTGTAGAAGTTTGTAGGATATTCTCTTAGTGCCCCAAATGTTTGCACATTCTCAGAGACATGCTTGGGTGTGGGCCTGTTTTCAGCCATCGTGCTGAGACGCAGTTTACCCTTTGAGTCTGAAGAGAAGACTCAGATCCATTAATTTGGGGACCTTTCCTTGAATCATCCTTTTGATTTTCTCTGCTCTGTTTTTCTCTGTTTTCTTGTTTTGGAACTCTGCTGTCTGCATGTTGGACCTCAAGACTGGTCCTTTGTTTTATTTTCTTCGTCTGTATTCTTTCCCTTTGGTTTTTTTGATCTACTTTATGGAAGATTACCTCATCTTCCATCTCTTCAGTGGGTTTTTCCCTTCTGCTGTCCTATTTTTAATTTCAAAGAACTCTTGTTCACTGACAATTCTTTTTTCGTAGCATCCTCTTCTTGGCCCTGCTTTCCTCTGTTAGTTCACTGGGAATATTAGTGATAGTTTTTCAGTTGTTAAAACAGTTTTCTTCTTCATGCATGGTCTGTGCTTTGTTCTCTTTGACTCCTTTGTCTTCAGCGCTCCTCAGAGGTCCAGTGAGAGATCTGGCAGCCCTGGCTGCCTGCTCCCTGGGGGCTGTGGCAGGAGCAGTGAGCAGGGGCCTCTGGCTGGGCTGATCCTGTGCAGAGTGAAGAAAAGGCTGCTCCACATGCTCCAGAGGATGATGCTGTGTGGACAGACCAAGTGTTGAGAACTGAGTTGAAAAGCGAGTCAGAGGGATTAGACTCTGAGTGTGAAGAAATCCTAAGTATATATCTGTTTTGTTATGTTTTGCTTTTCGTGTTTGCTTAAGATATGTTAAAATCTGTCTCCATAAGGCTAAGTAGCTCTTGAGTAAGTATAAGTGATAGGAAATACTCTGCGTAGTTTGATTGGCAACGTTTTTTCTTGGTGGTATGTAAAATAACAGGATAGCTTACCAAATTGATGCTGTCATAGATTTGACAGGATCCGTGTCTCTCTAGCATGTGGCATGATGTGGGCTGTTCTCTGGTGTCCACGCCCCTCCTGGGGCCTGTCCCCTCCTCTGGTGCAGGGGCCAGGTGGGCAGGCAAGACGGAGCGTGAGCGTGAGACAGACCCACGTCACTTGCAGAGCCTGGGGCGGCTGTGTGGCCTGTCAGCCAGCCTTCTGTCGGCGCAGGTTGAACTGATGTCTCCCTCTGGAAGCGAGAGAGAATTGTATTGGGAGCAGACGGCCTGGAGGAGTGGCGCCTGTTTACAGGATGTGCTCGCTGGGGAAGCAGACTGTCCCCTTCAGCATAAGGTGGTCTAACTATGCTGCACCACCGCCTGGGCCTTGGGTTTCATCTCAGTAGGGTTAGGATGCACGCACGCGACGTGCATGTGGAAGCACAGAGAGAAAGGATTCAGACGAGAGGCAGGTTTTTATCATGGTGTAGGAATTGGAAAACAGAAATTTCCCATGCATGTTTACTTTGAAAGATGCAAGATGTCAATAGTGCTTTGGGTCAAGCATGCAATGACTGGGAAGTTTCCACCTTGAATCCTAGGTGTTACTCCTGTTTTATGTGGGTAGCAGCTTGCTCCTCCTGAAACTTTTCAGAGTTGTTAAAAGATTTGATTACTTCAAACAGAAAGACAGTTTTGGTATTTTCATTTTGTGTTGGTAGATTTTGGATGGCCAGGCACGTTCATTCAGAGAGTGCCAATGCTTGCCTTGTCAGTGCTTTCTGGTAGGCGGTGGGAATTCAGAAAGCAGAGGGGTCCTTTTCCTCGTAAGCTTGTATTTATGGGTCTGTGGTGAAACCAACACCTCACTAATTGTTATGTGCTGTGATGACTCCTGAAACAGAAGGGACTTGTGTGAATTTCGACAGAGACGGCCAGCCCTTCCAGGCCCAGTGGGCCATTTCCCAGAAGATAGGGTGGGTGGGGAGCAGGAGTTTTGATATTTCCAAGCTCTATTTGCTCAAAATCGGTATAAATGCAATGCTTTCTTTTTGGTAATAAAATACGTTGGGTCGTTTTATTCTCTGACTGGAAACCCTCCAGCCATGTCTTCTGGGTTTTAGGGGGAGTGCCTGTTTGGTGATTTAACCCTTCTTGCTCTGGCCCCTGCCTCCCCCTCCTCTCAAACTGTCCCCTCTGCCCGTGTCCCTCCTTTAGCGGACCGTTCACCCGCCTTCCCGATTCTGCTCTGGCTTGTCTCAGTGCAGAAGAGCCGTCTGATATGCATGAGCGTGTCCCTTCCTCCCCTCATGTTCGCCCGGCACCTTAGACAGCAAACGTTGTGAGGAAGAACGGCGCCCCCAGAGAGCAGACGGTCTGTCCCAGGACACTGACAGGGTGGAAGGAATGAAATAAAACTATCCACTTTCGTGCATGCAGGCAGGGAAGAACAGGTGTGTGGTCAGGTCTTGGCCTGCAGGCCTCGTAGAACTTCTCCAGAAGCCCTTTCCGGCGTTGTCCCCGGCTTCTTCCTGCTTGCTCCCATAAAGACTTTCTCTGCTGTTCTGGTGCTGATGGCCCTGGCCCTGTGGCAGGGGCCTCCTCCTGTGCCACCCCCAGTTCTGTCAGCTTCCTGAGGCCAGGGACCTTGTCTCATTTTGACAGTGTATTCACAGCACCCAGCACATAAGGAGCACTTCCTGTTTGGGTGAAGGGGCTGACTTCTCGTAACTTCTAGATTCTGCCTCCACAGTCACGTGGATGACCCCCGAGGAGGAGGTCCACTCGAGGAGGGTGTACACTGCCAGACACAAGCAGTCATAATTGTCAGTGGCTTTCTAGAACTTTGAGGAGCAAGCCTTAGACTCCATGCTGGAGTAATTTAGTGATATTGGAATAATTGCACAAATCAGAAAGTTAAGCTTTAATAGACTTGAGTTATGTGAATGTTCTTTCTCTAACAGGTCAAGGGATGTGTAAATGCTCCATTCACAAGGTGCACAGTACACTAGGGCTCGTTGTTCCAGCGAAGAACACCTGGACAAGTGTGTTGTGAATTAAGTATGTGGTGCTGTCTGTTTTTAAGGTTTGTTTGTTTATTTGTTTTTAAGGTCTTGTGGTCTGATTCTTCAATAACATCAGTAACCAAATCTTCCTCTGAAGTGACTGAATTTATTTCAAAGGTAAGGTGATTAAGGGCTCTTACAAAAATCAAAAGGACCTCCTTCCCCAGTGGTTGGTGACACTGCAGAGTGACTTCAGTGGCTCGCTACCTTCAGTTGGCAGAGTGAGCGCGGTGCCAGGAACTCGTGCCTTTCTGCAGCGAGCCCCAAGGGCTGCTCCTCGCGGGGCGTGTGGCCACAAACACACGGTCCTCCACGCCACGGGCTGTGCTGCTTCCGGTTGTTGAGAAGGAGATGAGGCAGAAAGATCCAGCTGCCCAGATGGCTGAGGGCATTTGGTTTGGTTTGGTTCCAGAGGCTGAGGGAGAGGGGCACACAGGAGGCGCAGTGGGCAGAAACTTCACCAGTTCCACCTTTAGCTGTTTTACGTATTGGATTTTCTGGTTCATTCTTAAATTGATTCAACAAATATCATTTGAACGAAAGGTTGCACTAAGTAAATACCTCTTTACCTACATATTCCCCTGTCCATCCATACATACGTACATGCCAGCATGTTTAATCCACGCTTAAGTCCACTGGCCTGGGCCACGGCAGTGACCCACTGTCCGAGCAAAGCGCTGCCTCCTGATCGTCCCCTCTGTTTATGGAACAGCATGTCTGAAGTGTCTCCCTTTTTCATTGTAAAATCGAGGACGTGATCCTGTAGGAAGAACTCCGGGTGACGGTCCTATTCCGAGGCTTGGGCAGGAGTTTGATTGTGTCTGTCCTTGGCCCCTCAGGCGTTGAAGAGCACCACTGTGCCATGCTGTGTGGGGTGCACAGCATCCCCTGCAACACTCACAGTCAATTCCCTCTCCTTTGTGCCTGGCCTCGCGTTTTGTAAGGAAGCAGTTTCTCTGGACTCCTCTGTTGCTGGCGGGAACTCTGACCTTGCGTTGGTCTTTTCTCTGCGTGTTTACAGTGGCTGATACTAACCCGGCTTTGGGTTCTCTGACCTTCCTGGATATCTGGTTTGCTGTCTTTCATTAATTTTGGAAAATTCTTGTCCATTTTCTCTTCAAATACTTCTTCTGCCCCAACTGACTCTCTCTCCTCCTGGGGCGTCAGGTATGTGTCCTTGGACCTGTGGCATTGTCCACAGCTCTTGGATGCTCATTTTGTTTTCTTGCTCCTTCACTCTGCGTTTCAGTTTGGATAATTTCTGTTTTCACGTTTCCTGATGTTTCTCCTCAGCTCTGCTTGGGCTGCTGATGAGCCTGTTGAATTTGCTGAATTCTTCTCTGGTACCATGGTTTTTTGTTTTTCTTAGCTTTTCCATTTAACATGTCTTTTAATAAAATTTCCATCTCTCTTCTGGAATTTCCCATTTGTTTATGCATGTTGTCCCCCCCCCCTTTTTTAACCAAGTCCTTTAGTATGTTAGTCTGGGTTATTTTAAAGTCCTTTTCTGAGAGTTCCAACATCTGAGTTATTTCTGAGTCTGGTTCTGATGATTATCTTCACAACAGTTTTTTATTCCCTCTACTTTTTTTGTATGTCTTAAAATTTTGATTGAATATTAGACATCATGTTTAGGAAATAGAGAGACTGAGGGAACAGGATGTGTGCCTGGAACTGGGCATGCTGCTCCTCCTGTCAGACCACAAGGGGGTCCTTGAGTTGATGTGGTCAGGAGTTGCGCAGGGTTTGGGTTTGCTGTTGCCGGGGTTACCTTCGCACAGGCTTCAGATGCCTCCCGTGGAGGGCTGCTGGGAGCTAGAGCCTCGAGTGGGGTCTGGAGTGTCAGAAGGTTCTTCTCAGTGGTCTTGCTTCACTCGCAGCTTTCAGCAGTCCTTGTGTGCCTCTGGCATGGAGGGGTCTCCCTACTCTGTTGACCCCTCACCCCCCGGGGTAGACTGCTGTTACTTGTTGCCTGTGGATAGACTTGTAGTGGGGATGGGGGGGGGTCCTCTGCCCTCCTGGTCCAGCCTCAGTCTCAGGCACAGTGCCTTTGGGAGGGGCTTTCTCAGCATCCCTGCCCCTCCCTTCCCCAGCAGCAGGATCCTCAGCCCAGAATGGCTTCTTGCCCCTTCTCCAGGGCCAGAGGGGTTTTGCTTTTGCCTCCCCTAGAAGCAGGGCAGCTTTGTCTGTGGCCTCCTACCAGGAGGACTTCCTACCCGGCCCAGAGGCTGGAAAGTATTGCTTCTGCCTCATCCCAGACACTTGCAGTCTGTGCTTGGGCTCTGGGAGCAGGAGCAATCTTGTCCCTTTCCCAGCAGCTTAAAGGGTTCGTTGCCTTGGATTGAGAGAAGGCTCCAGGGAAAGGCACAGGGTGTCCTGCCTGCCCCTAAGGGCAGTGACCCACATCTGTGCCGCCTGTAGAGGCTCTCTCCAGTCTCCTGCCTGTGGAAGAGAGCTGGAGAATGAGGCACACTCCCTTTGAGTCTGGGGCTCCTGGGTGACTGATGTCTGGCCCACACCCAGCGTGTGGGGGTGTTGTCCGTCTTAGCCCATCTCTTCTACCTGCTTGTATGGCGGCCACCTGTTCCTCGCACTCTGCCACAGCTGAGACAGTTCATGTGTCCTGTCTCTCCTCAGAGGGGCAGGTCCCTCTTGAAATTCAGTTCATATGGTGGCCTTGCAACTCAGCTCTCTGCTGGACTCAAGAAAAGGTACAATTGTGTGGATTATCAAGCCTTTTCTTGATGTTATGGTGGGGGCGCGATATTCTTTTGTGACTTTCTACATCCTGAGTGGATGCAGAACCCCATGTAGCTAAGAGGACGGTATATTGTATCAGACCAGCAGATGTCACCATCTAGTGCCTGCCTAGCATTTTCTTAAATGGTGAATGGTTATGTAGAGTGAATTTGACATGCTCCCGGTGCCTCTTCTTCTCTTTTAGTTATCTCAGCTGTACCCAGAAGAAAATTTGGAGAAATTCATTCCTTGCTTAGCTGGCCCAGATTCGTTTTACGTAGAGCGAAACCACATGGATCTGGAAGCGGACCTGAGGTAATGTTCTTTACCCCCGCAAGGGCCTGGGAGCAGCCCCACTGGTGGCCCTGCAGTGACTGGTGGCCGTCTGCAGTGTGGGCAGGGCCGGGCGGGGCCGGACGTGAGCTGCCTGGTCATCCAAGGAGCTCTTGAGTTCCCACGCTGCTCTGCATGGTTCGGGCCTCTACTTTGCTTCTAGGGCTTCTCCTCCTGACGAAGGGTCTGGTGAATCTTAATAACCTAGGTTTGATTTTGAGAATCTGAGTAAAGGAATTTCAAAGCATATGCCACCGTTTTTGGCAGTCTTATGAAATAAAATCTGATTACTGTTTCTGTCATGTAGTTGGAAGCTGAGCCTGTTCCAGGATGAAACTAGGGCCTAAGGGCAAGTCTCCTCCGCCACTGTCTCTGTGCCCTTGGCCATGTCCTGTCACACTGGTCTGTAGGGTGCAGGAGGCAGGCCTGCTGCCTGGGCTCTGGGACTGTGAGCGGACGGCCGTCTTGGCACCTGAGACCTCGTTGCAGCACAGTGGCTGCCAGTCCTGGGTGATTGTGAGGGTGCTGACTGCATTCATATTGCAGCTCACTGCCTGTATGATGGGCCCGGAAAGTCTTGATTCATGTGGTGTCAACAAGGGGAAGGGACATGGGGACACTGGATCATAACAAGAATTAGATGGAATCAGAGCAGAAGGAACACAGCTGAAGGTCCTTCTGTTTACTTTTTTCTCTAATATCTATTTCTCTTAATTGAAAATTAAAATTTCTCTACCAATTAGTGTTTGGTAATACCATTTTGATGCTGATAAAACCACTTTGTTTAATTTTTAGGTATTTGGCTTCATTACCTTCTCACGTATTAAAAAATGACCATGTTAAGAAATTTTTCAGCACTTCATCTCCCACCCAACAGCTTCAAAGTCCAAGTGAGTTTGTAAAATGTGATTAAGTAAGAATCAAAACATTTTTTTTGTCTGTAAATTTTATGATATTTATTGTAACTTACAGGTCCTGGCAACCCTGCCCTTTCTAAAGTTGGTACCGTCATGGGAGTGTCTGGAAGGTGAGACATTACCCTGTGAGCAGCGCATTTCAAATCGGCATGTACACAGGCTCCTCTTGATTGTGTAAATAATTGTTTCTAGAGATAAGTCATTCTCGATCTCAGTCTGGAGAGGAATTAGAGATAATCCAATTTATGGTGTCTCCAAAAAAGAAAAGTGGTTCTCTGAGCCACTGGAATTGAAATTCCCAATTAAATCTCCTTATTGCAAATGCCAGTTTCTGGGCCTCGCACATTCCAGGGCACTGGAATTTCTGAGAATCTTTCTTTTTACAAGCTCCCACCACAAGGGGCCAGAGTTGCTGCTCTTGAGGTCCTCTGTCACCGTGAGGACCTGCAGAGATTGCATGGTGGTGCTCAGGTGACAAACAGGCCGCCTGTCTGGACTGACAGCAGACATGAAAAGGGCTGACCTCACAGAGTGTAGACACCCACACAGGTCAGATGATGAGGTCTTCGAAAGTGTGGGCTTTCTTCTGCAGCCTCTGGCGCGTCAGCACGGAGTAGACGCATGTGGTGTTTCAGTTTAGGAGGAGGGGCAAGGACAGAGGTGGAATGCTTTTTGCTCCTTCCAGCCTTCAGGGATTTACTTTTCAAAAAAGAGTAATTTGAGTATTACAGACTCGGGAGTCAGTTTTAATTTATGATTAGCAGTATCATCCTGTGATAGAAGTAACAAGGAAAGTAGGCAGCTCAGCCACAGTTCTGGTGGCGATACACACATGTACACACACATATGTGCACACAGATAGATACGCACACTCTCCAGCACCAAGAGATCCAGGCACATCCGTGCACACGTGGACGTGTGCACATTAACTTCGGGGGGGCAGTGGCAGAAGAGGCTCTGATCGGCAGTGAGCGTGGCCTTGGCCGCAGTGCAGGGGTAGAGGCCAGCCCTGGCAGAGCTGCAGCAGTGGTCTTCTGCAGAGGCTGTGGTCTTTTGAAAACCCCGTCTGCTGTCTGTCCCCACAGGCCTGTGTGCGGAGTGGCTGGCATCCCGTCCTCTCAGAGCAGCGCCCAGCATCACATGCAGCACGCGGCCAGCGCGGCCGCCTTGCCCCACTGCTCCCACACTGGGGGCACAGGCTCGGCGCTGGCCTACCGGACCCAGATGGACACCTCGCCTGCCATCTTAATGCCTTCCAGTCTGCAGACCCCTCAGACCCAGGAGCAGAATGGAATTTTAGATTGGCTTAGGAAGCTGCGTTTGCACAAGTACTACCCTGTCTTTAAACAGCTCACCATGGAGAAGGTATGTTGCTTCCTGAGCTGGTGTAAAGAATTGGCTTGTTTTCTGAGGAACCTGTCTCCTAACCTCGCTCCTAGAGGAACGGAGCTGGGTTTCTGAACTAGATGTGACGTGGGAGCCCCAGTGCCTGGGATTGAAGGCCTCCTGCAGCATGCCCTGAGCCCTGCACGAATGCTGGAGGCGGGCAGTGGCATTGACGTGGAAGGCTTCCTGCAGCTGCAGGAGAACTGGGACAGGATTGCGTGTAAACAGCTTTTTTAGATAGTGTGGGGTCTCTGCAAATTAGATCCTCTCTGCAGCGTGAAGGACATTATGTCTCCAGCAGCCCTGCACTAGGCAGTGACAGTGGCCTCTGGTGCCCAGGCCCCTGTTTCTTAAATGTCCGTCAGTGCAGCCTGTGCGCCTCCTGGCACTCAGTTCAGGAAGGCTGGCTTTATAAGCGGCCTAAATACTTTGGTCCAGGTAGGCGGCTCTCTGACGATCTGGCTTGATGAAAGGTCATATGGCTAAAGGAATAGATGAATTTGATGTCATTTGAGCAGTTCTACCTAGAAATTATTTTTTATAATAGACAGTTTTGATGAGGAGCGTTTTTTCCTTGTTAAAAAAGTTCTGAAATGTCTTAAGTCTCCGTGTCACTGATAAAACTAAATTAGACCTTAGAACTCTGAGCTCCCCCTGCTGGATAAAATGACTTGATGATGTTTATCTGTGTAAAAATTTCATTTATCCGAAAATCTGCAATTGAACCTAGAAATCAAGCTTTTACTACATAATAAAAAACAAATTTTAAGTATATTTGTAATACTCTCAGTTTAGGATTCATAAATCTTAAAAACAACAGATTTGACTAACCTTGGTCATGATCGGTTTGGAAGGTTTTACTCTCCCGTCTGAGGTGAAATGGCTGAGGTCAGCAGTCACGTGTGGACCGTCGTAAGAACCAGGCTGTGGTTTGCCGGCTAATGTGAGGCGGGCTAGGGTGCGGGTAGCCTTTCAGCTCGGACGGCGTCTGCTTTCCTGGATCACTTGCTACCTGACAGAGCTGCTGTTGCCCCTAGAGAGATGGAGCTATTGAGAAAGGAAAGTCGGTAGAAGACTGTCGTGGTGTCTACGGGAGGAAAAATGGCTTGATGGGAGGGGGCCCGGGGGACACTCCCACACATCGCCTCTCTGTAGCAGTGGAAACTGGGAGACATTTTCTTGAGTCACCTGAACGAGTGGCATGGACCTTCCAGGTGGCCCGTCTTCAAGCTGTAACTGAGGCACCAGGGCCGAAGGCTCAGGCCCACACACAGCCTGGGACCCTCAGATGCAAAATGAACGTCTCGCATTTTGAACTATGGACGCGAAATCATTTAGCAAGTAAATGTTTTAGTGTTCTCAAGGCTTTTATTATCTAGTTATCTGTTGACATATCCTAGGGGTGGAATGTTTATTAAATTAAACTCCAGGTTTGTTTTCAGAATTCTAATTAATTCTCGACAACTTTGTAATTTGTTTCTCCTATGGAAGTTTCTGAGCCTTACTGAAGAAGACCTAAATAAATTTGAATCCCTCACCATGGGAGCAAAGAAAAAGCTGAAGACTCAACTGGAGCTGGAGAAGTAAGTGTGAAATAGCTGTGAAACGTGTGTCGTTATAGTTTCTAACATGCTGGACACATGCTAGGACTTGGAGTTTTGTTAAATCTCAGTGATTGGGTTACTTCTGGTTGCTTGCCAAACCTTAATTAATGCTTTTAAAATTCTACACAAGTGGCTTTGGTTGCTAGGAAGGGCCCTTTATAGTGCATCTGACAAGTCGGGGGTTCTTTTCCACCCTGGAGGGTATTTTGATGGGAATCGCCCTCGGGTGGAATCCGTGCGCTTAAGCAGGGTTCCGTCAGCCATTACAAGGCTCTTCGGCAGAAGAACGGACCGCTTACTTGTTCGCCTGCTTTCTTACTGCACAGGGAGAAGTCAGAGAAACGGTGCCTGAACCCCTCAGCCCCAGCCCCGGTCACCAGCAGTGGAGTGGCCCGCGTCCCCCCCACCAGCCACGTGGGGCCCGTGCAGGCTGTGAGAGGCAGCCACGCTGCAGGTGGGTGAGGGCTGGCTCCGTCTTGAGGAGTAGCTCATGGCGGTAATTAGACCGCAGATCACGCCCTTTTGCCATTTACATTCTTCAGTATTTACAGTTACTTCTCCTTATTTTAGCTTTTATTATCTCTGCCATAGGAAAATGGCAGGGACATTTGGGTTAGAAGCGGGAGACTGCTGACTCACCTGAAGTAGTTTGGGCAAAAGAATTAGATCTAGAAACTACTTTGGGGAAAGAGTAAGGAGTCCACAAAACAGATGAGCATCTCTCTCTTCCCCAAGATCAGGGCAGAGAGGTCGTGGTCAGGTCGTGGCCCGGCAGGTCCACCTTGACTTCTCCGTCATGCTGACTGCCAGCCCTCCTGCTCTCGGGGCCCTGAAGTCTCCGTGATCTGATTGTTCAGCTCCCATCCTCTCCCTCTCCCTGCCTTCCCCCTCTGCTCAGAGAAAGGCTGAGGACACCTGGAACAGCTCCTCTGTTGTTTTCTTTATACAGCAGAAGTATCATGAGTCACAGGAAACCAGGGAGAGAATAATGCCAGTGTGGCTATTAAGTGGTTATTTGATTAAAAAGGTCGTCTGCCCCTCGGCCTCGTAAAACGGGGCGCCTCGGTGTTTGGGGGTGATTACTTGTGTAGCACTGCGGTGGTTCGGGAGCGCCTTTCTCCTCTCCTCCGGTGTTTGAGTTAGAGAGGCCTCAGAGCGTCTGGCTGAGCATTGCGGGGGCGTCTGCTACATCACTAGCTGTGGAACCTTGGGCATTTTAGAGCTGCTTAGAATCTCCGAGCCCTGACTGAATGTGGAAATAATAGTGCCTGCCTCCTTGGGCTTGATGTAAAGAAACCAGTGCGGTAGATGTGCACGAAGCTAGGTGAGGGGGACGCAGGAGACACTAGCTGGCACGACTCCTGTCGGCACCCTGCGGTGCGTCGGCTTGGGCGCCACCTTCAGACTGTCACCTGTCCCTTCTCTGCAGCACTGCGGGTGGAAGTGGAGCAGCCCTCTCACCAGCCGGCCCGGGAAGGCAGCTCCTCGGAGTGCTCCAGCTCCTCCCCAAGCCCGATGGGGGTGCAGGCCCGGGAGGAGAGCTCGGACAGCGCTGAGGAGAACGACAGACGTAAGGACGCCCGGCGTGGCGTGCGCTGTGCTGCCGCTGCCCCAGCCTGTGAAGCCATGGTGACCACTGTGTTTCCATCCCTAGGTGTGGAGATCCACTTGGAGGGCTCCGACAAGGAGAAGCCCGTGATGCTCCTCAATCATTTCACTTCAAGTTCCGCCAGACCCACGGCCCAGGTTCTCCCTGTGCAGAACGAGGCAGGCTCCAACCCGGCAGGCCACCACCCCCTGCCTCCGCAGATGATGACCGCAGCCTCGCACATCGCACCCATCCGAATGCTGAATTCTGTGCACAAATCGGAAAGGGGCGGCGCGGACATGAAGCTCCTCTCGTCCTCTATGCACTCGCTGCTGTCTCTGGAAGAAAGGAGTAAAGTCTCCGGACCAAGAAGCGGCATCAAAGTGGACAAGAGCTTTGGCAGCGCCATGATGGACGTGCTACCTGCGGCCGCCGCCCCGCAGCCCATGCAGGTCCTCTCTGGACTTGCCGAGAGCAGCTCTGTGTCACCCACCGTCTCCTTTGGTCCCCGCGCCAAAGTCGTCCACGCATCTGCGCTGGACAGGGTGATGAAGCCGGCCCCACAGCCGGCCCTGGTGGTAGAGACGAGCACGGCAGCTGCGGGGACATCGAGCACCGTCTTCCACGTGGCACGGCCACCCATCAAACTTCTGGTGTCGTCATCTGTCCCTGCGGATTCTGCCATTTCTGGGCAAACTTCCTGTTCTAATAACGTGCAAATAAGTGTGCCCCCTGCAATAATAAACCCCCGGACTGCTCTGTACACAGCCAACACCAAAGCTGCCTTCTCTGCGATGAGCAGTGTGCCCGTGGGCCCCCTGCAGGGCAGCTTCTGTGCAAACAGCAACACTGCCTCCTCCAGTAGCCACCCTTCCACCTCCTTTGCGAACATGGCCACTGTGCCCAGCTGCCCGGCCCCCAGCTCCAGCCCTGCGCTCTCCTCGGTCCCTGAAAGCAGTTTCTACAGCAGCAGCGGCGGCGGCGGCTCCCCTGGCAACATTCCTGCCTCCGCTCAGAACCACCACCACCACCACCACCATCAGCAGCAGCCGGCGCCCCAGCAGCCCGCGCCCGGCCCGCCGCCCGGCTGCGTCGTGTGCACGTCATGCGGCTGCAGCGGGAGCTGCGGCTCGAGCGGCCTGACCGTCAGCTACGCCAACTATTTCCAGCACCCGTTCTCGGGGCCGTCCGTCTTCCCCTTCCCCTTCCTGCCCTTCAGCCCCGTGTGCGGCAGCGGCTACGTGGGCGCCCAGCAGTACGGCAGCGGCGCCTTCCCAGTCGTGCACTCGCCCTACAGCGGCAGCGTGCCGCCCGAGCCCGTGCTGGGCGGCCAGTCCACGTTCGCCGTCCCGCCCATGCAGAACTTCATGGCCGGGGCGGCGGGTGTGTACCAGGCCCAGGGCTTGGTGGGCAGTAGCAACGGTTCCAGTCACAAAAAGAGTGGGAATCTCTCCTGTTACAACTGTGGGGCCACCGGTCACCGCGCTCAGGACTGCAAGCAGCCGTCCATGGACTTCAATCGGCAAGGTAAAGGCAGGCGGCGGCCGGCTGGGCCCCGGGGGCGGCCTGGGCTGCGCTGGCTAGCCGTGCGGCGCTGCCCCCACGGAGAGGTGCAGACCACGGTTTACTTCTCATGAAAATCTGAGTAAACGTTCTTTTTAAAGCAAAGAATAAGTTTTTGAATGCTCTTGGAAAAAGTGTGAAATTCTTCATAGGCTGTAAAGCCCCCACAAGGGTTACTTGGTTCTAAGATCGTCTATTCCTTGTTCTAGAACGTGACTGGCTGGCTGTGGAGAGGGGCTGGCCCGATGGCTCTGTGGTCTGTTAATTCTTGCCACGGGACAGGGGAGAAGTGTGTGTGATTTGATGCCACCCCAGCGTTTAACTGAAAGCATGGGCGTGGTGCGTGAGTTCAGAGGCCACAGGTGGCACTCACTGTCCTCGCTTGTGTTCTCCCCCTCCAGGGTGCCCAAGGCTGTTGGTCATGTGGGTGCGTGATGTCCTCACTCACTGTGCTCCCATCTTCCTCCTTCCCCCCCTTTCTTACTTGCACTCACTCTTTGTGTCCTTTTGTCAAGTTCACTATGTGTCTAATGTGCTTATCACAACAGGTTTGCTCTTGCTGTTTGTTTGGGAAGAAGATTAGATGGGATTGGGAGCATTGGCCCCAGCTCGGTGACTAGTCACTGGGCAACCTTGGAGAGTCATGTGATCTCTGTAGACTTCTGAGGGTTGCTCTAGACCTGTCTGTGCATCTTAGCCACCGGGAGAGCTTTAAAGACAAACAACTCGGACTCAGTAGGTTTGGTGGCAGGTGAGGGTGACTGTGGCCTCTGGCCATCCCTGTTGATAGAGACAGTGCTGCATCTCCGGAAGCAGCGAGCCCAGAGCCTGTGGTGACAGTCAGGCCTCCCTGCCCTTGTCCCAGGGAAGGGTGCATGTTGGACAGCCCACCAGCTGTGTGCCATCTGAGCCCCAGGAAAAGAGTAACTCTTCAGCCCTTTCACCCCTTGTCTGACTTGGTAAACTTGGAACATAGCGTCGAGTTCGGGGAGTGGGAGCGGGGAGTTGGGAATGGTTAGAACGGGTGGTCTAGATTTCCAGCCCCCGGGGCTTGAGCAGTGACTCTGGCAGTGACTTTGGACAGCTCGGTTATTTGTGGTACTTGCACAGTGATTCCAATTTGATCTTTTTTTTCCCCTTTCTCTAGGTACTTTTAGGTTGAAATATGCCCCTCCAGCAGAAAGTCTGGACTCCACAGATTGATATTTTTCTCTGGCAACAGAACACTATTAAGCCATGGAGACATAAGGAAAATTAAATACAAAACCGAGAAGTCTAGTTGCTGTTGAGCTTAATATTTTTAATCCAAAGGTGCTTTACTTTACTAGGCTGGATAGAGAACCTAGTGTAGGAGTGCAACTGTTTTATTGCCAAAATCCTAGACCGGAGCTTGATGTCAGGACTCGCCTAGGGTCTCTCCGCGGTGGGGGACATTGGCCACCTCCACCCTTGGTCGCAGTGCAGAGCTCCCGTCCCCCGAAGAGCGTTGCCGGGGTCAGTCCTTCTAGGCTCACACGCAGTTCCAGGGCAGCTACGAGAGTGGACTCGAGAGCCGAAGGTGGGAGTTCTCCGGGTGGAGCGCCATCAGGCGGACTCTCGACACCCCTGGGTGAGGGAAAATGTCGCCCTTGTTTTGTGTTTTGTTTTGTTCCGTTCCTGAAGTGGGTAGGCACTAATCTCTGGGCTTTTTAAGGATTGCACTACCGAAGAATGTAAACCGATGTCAGTCCCTGCAACTCTGGGAGACAAACTCCTGAGGCCAGCCGGTGCAGGACACTCAGAGAGGCCGTTTTCAGAGCGTCGGCACCAGCAGGCTGCGTGACTTAGTACACAACAGAGATTTCAGTATTTCTTTCCCTCCTTAAAACACTTGTAGCAGTTTCAGGTTTTTAATTTTTTTCTGCAAATAAATTTAAACTACATCATTAAATAGAAATAGTTACTCGCAACAACTTAATTTCTAAGGGTCCAAGTCCCAGAGAATCCCGAGTTGTCAGAGCTTTCAGAATCCCCTCCTTCCCAGCCCTTCAGTAGCTTTGCATCCTGTCATCTTCCGCCACGAAGGAACCTGGCAGAGACACGTGGCAGCACGGCCTTTGTGCCTGGGCTCACGGGTGCTGCACGTCCTTAGCACAGTTCGCGAGTTCTTTTCTCTCACACGGACTTCCCAAGGACCCAAGGCTCCCTGCTGACGGATCCGCACTTGAGACAGACGTTTCAACAATAAGACAGTCCTAGAATTTGTGAGCAAAAGATTTGAAATTTTCTCCTGTCAACTTCTTTTGCATTAGGCTGTGTATTAATAGTTAGTTCCATTAAAAATTACCTGGAAAGCTACCATAGAAAGTGGTAAGACTCTGAAGGAGACCACGCCAACAGGACAGAGCTACAGATCTGCAGAAGGCTAGTTCCATCACCACGCGGCTCCCGGCTCCGCCCCCGCAGAGAGAGCGTTTGGGTCTGAAATTTAGGGCCTTAGACCTTCAAGGCTAAAGGGAATTTTCTGCTCAAATAATAATATTAATTTAAATGCTAAAGCCTTCAATATTAAATTATTGATTGGTAAGGCCTTGCCCAGGGATTTTTCCAGTTGATTGTTTATTTAAAAAAAGAAAATCACAACATTCAGACCATTCTTAAAATGGGACAATCAGCCTCACGCAAAATTGGTGTGAATCAAGACTGCCCTCGAGTTGGAGGCGGCGCCACGTGAGGCTTCACGCTGTGCCATCAGGTTCCTGGCTGCACAGAAACTAAAGCAGAAAGTTGTTACCTTTTTTTATGAAAGGCTTTTAGTAGAATTTCTTAGAGTTTTATTTTAGTCGAGTTTTCTTTCTATGCAATGCAGAATTGACAGACCTCTGTGCTCTCTCTCCCTGGTACACAGTATTACGTACAGTTTGAAGCAATGGTGATGCTTACAGCGGCTGTTTTGGGGAATGTTATATTGATCTCTTGAATTATAAACACTACAAAATGTCAAAACAATGAGAACTGACACAACTTTGCCTTAAAGAGTGCTAGACTGGAACTCGTCGTATATGTCAAGGGAAGACTTGGAGTGTGCATTGATGTTTACCATTTTAATACTTCTGAGGGCCGCCACAGTGGCCTGGGTATGTGCTGAAAGCCAAACTTTTAAATTTTTTGGTTTTTTAAACAAAGAAATATTTTAAATAAATCCTGTTTCAACAGTGAAATTATTGAAAACTGTCTCATAACAAAAGAAAAAAATCCTGTTTAGGTTTTTTTGTTTTAGTGGTCAGTATTGCGGAATGAAAGTGTCTGTTGTTACCCTTATAACTATTTTGATAAATACTAGAGGTTAGCACTAAATACAACAAAAAATTAGAACAAAAACCTTGATTTGAAGTATGACGTTCAAGTTGAGGTCCGTAAGTTCAGACATTGTGGCTGTGTTCCAGTCAACAAAGGTCTTAGAAAAATTCCCAGTTGTCTGAAAGTGCGCGTGCAGTGGGACGCCTCCAGCGAGGCCATTCCAGGCTGAGAACTGTAAAAGGTCAGTGAGAAACACGGCACACAAAGCATCCGGCTGCCGATCTGTGACATCTTGTCCCAAGTGAATCCTGTCCTTGGACTTGGGGATATTTGCTAGCAGTGTTGTCTCTGGTGAATTTCTCTCCAAAAGTAACCGAAGTCAGTAAGCCTAAAGAGCATTTGCATTTCCTCAGAGGACGTCCTCAGCAGCTGGAAACACATCAGACGACCCTTTCAAAAGCTAGTCATTTTCCTGAAATCGTGGACTCAGTTTCCAAATGATGTGGCAACCAGGTGGGTGTGGCATCAGCCACTTGCTTTGTGCAGTCTGTCATATATTAAAGTTTCTAACCCCATTTTTAATCTCCAAGAATGGGGACAGTAGTGTGTACAGATCGAAGCAGAATACAATGTTGGGATAAAACAGCTATTTAATCTTCTTTTATTTTTTAAGCAAAACACTCAATTTTCTACCTTATTTTCTAATTTTTATTTCATGGCAATACTGAAAATTGGGAATTGTGGAACATTAAAACTCTCAATTGCTAAAAAGCACTGAGGAAATGGGAGCTAGCACTTAGAATAAAGACAAAATTATTTTCTTGAAAGCAGGTATGTGATTGAGTATTAAAAAAAAAAACCAGCATCATCTATAATCTCCAAAAGGTTACAGGAGTCGCTTGTTAATATAGTAGTTAGTAGGTTCCGTATTTTAATTCACTATTTAGAATTTAGGTCCTTTATCGCAAGAAGTCGACGTAGTTAGTTTACACACGGTGTGTGGAGGCGCGGGAGCAGTGGTAGTAACTTAACCTGACGTCACACAGCTGGGTTCCCGTCTGGGCACAGGCCGACCGAGGCTCACGCACTCCAGTGTTGCTAGTAAGCACTTGCTGAGCGGGCATTGGGTTGCACCCTCTGCACTCCCTGTCACGTTGTCACTCTTCCTGCTTCCATGGTGGGTTATCGGATGCCTTGCTAGTTTCATACACTGATTAGCTGATGGTGTTACATGTTGAAGAGTCTTAAAGGTCGTAAGGGAAACCGTGTCCCTGGCTCGGCTGGGCCGCCCAGCCCAGAGGAGGGGCCTGTGGAACCTGAGCGGGTGGGCCGTCCTTTCCAAAGTGCAGGTGACTCCCCAAGAATGAGTCAGGGGACGTGTAAAGCCATGGGGTTCTGAAGAGGCTCAGTGATTGAAAAGTCCCGAGGTTCAGAAAATATCTTTAATCAACACTTACAAAACTCCTACTGTGCTGGTTGAGGCCAAAGGTCAACGTTACTACACTGTTAATGGAGGGAGGGGAGCACGGGTCATGGGTCCCGGATGTCGTACCAGCCCCTCACGTGCTCAGTTCTTACATGCACAAAGACAAGGCTTTGGTACAGAAACTGAAGACCTCGTGTACTCAAGAATCTTCACAGCTTCTATTGGACATATTTTCTTTTTAGGAATGAAGGAAAATTCTCCCATTTTTGAGCCATTCTTTTATGTCAATTCTACAAAATTGCATGTAACTTTATAAATATTTTTAAAAGATATAGTTTTGTAAATATTTAATATTCTGCTAATTTGATTTTGAATTGTAAATGTCAAGTATTCTGTTTTTGGGGTTTTTATGTTTTATTATACTTTGTTAAAAAGAAAAATTGTACATTTTTAGAATGTTTTTATGAGTAAATTTAATGTACTTAAAATAAAAATTAAAAAAAAAAGCTGTTTCATTTTATTAGGTGTTGGTCTCATAGAATATGAAGCACACATCTTTTCAAATAAATTGCACTTCTTGCTCTCCAAACTAGGGCGTCTGTCCTTTCTGCCCTCTTCCCAGCTTTACAAATGGGACAGACCTGGTCTTAGATGAACGTTTCCCAGCGTGGTGAATGTGCCCTGGCATCTGAAGCGATGACCTCGCTCTGGATTTGGGATGGCGGCAGTCTAACGAGCATGTGCCCACCAGGACTGTGGTGTTCTCGTGAGCAGGGCCAGGCACCAGAGGGAGGATTCTGGCACCTTTTCCCCAACAGAGATCCCCAAAGCCTCTTGGTCTTCTCAGGCCTGTGGTTACAGAGGAAAAACGCGTGCGCATACGCACACGCAGAGTTGCAGGCACGGTTAGGGCTCCTGCCAGGTAAATGACAGCAGGCGACACAGCTGGCCCCTCTGGCAGGGAAAGCCTTGCTGTTGGGTCACCTCCAGGGCCTCAGGGTTGTCTTGGAACCACACAGGCCAGGCCTCTGAAGATTGGGACACGTGCGCATGTGCTGAGCAGCGAACTCGGGGAAGCAGAGCCTTTCCCTCAGCTCGTGCCGTTTTCTTCACTAACGTTTCCGTGCCTACTTCAATCTGAGTTGGCTCCAGCGTGTTCCGATGAGTAACGCTGGGCACTACGTCTTTACCCGATGCGGCTGCCCGGTCGGTCCTGAGGGACCGTAAACCACATGCCTTCTTGACCACACACACACTCTCAATACTTGTTTGACTTTGTTGTTCACTTACAGTGGTAGCTTTTCAAGTGTTTATTCCCACAAAACAACTCGGTCCCGCATCCATCCTCATACTTTGTATTATCTGTAAGTTCTCAGAGGGTTTTAGTTTCGTACAGACAAGACCAGGTGGCAGGACCCTGGCCAGGTGAGGAAGGTGCCCGTGACAAGGCAGAGACCTGAGTCGGGTGTCCCTCCACCAGCTCCTCCCCAAGCACAGTGAAACCAGCCTCCGCGCTGTCAGGAAGGACAGGCCCCACTAAGCTCTGCACAGTACAGACAGCAGACAGTCTCCACACGGACCCAGAAAAGCGAGCTTTGATGACAGTTTTTAGTTGTGCCTTTATTCACCTTAGTTTGTTAAAAATGTACTTGTTTTAAAGATCCTATAAATAGAGTGATCACCCACTAATGTGGGATGTAAGTCCCCCTCTCAGCATGGTCTTTTTGTTTTTTAAAAAGCAGAATTTCTTACAGGAATCTTATTGATCACACAGTAGTTACAAGAATGTCCGATATAATGGCATATACAATCTAAACAAGACAGGCTGATTAAGGATTTACATAATGTAAAAATATACATATTCAAAGTTAGCCACGTGGGCAGCGGCATGCAGCGGGAAGAGCGGCGGACGGGAGGTTGGGGGCTGAGGGCCCAGACGCAGTAATATTGCTTTTCCCTCCGTTCCCGAAGATAACTTCCACTAACAGATACATGTTCCACACATCTAAATACACAAGGGTAAATCGTGACCTGCGACACGTAGTCTAAGTGGTCTGTGAGACTCCCACAGACACAGGAAATATGAACCCCATGCAGGCAGGAGGAAGCACTCGTCATGTATTCTACTTGGACTTGGAAAATGTTTAACTCTTGCCGCTGACATCTGGAAGAGCGCGCGTCTCCTCTTGCTGTGTTTTCTTCACCATTGACATGCACTTGGTGGGGAATTCTGATGGTGGGTCAACCTAACAGTGATAACTGAAATACTCTTAAAAATGCTGTAACTTTAATAACATATTTTCATCACACACTTAACATAAAACATGGATCATCTACAGCTTTAAGCCACAGGGTGGAGGAAGCGCATCTGAATGGTAATGCTTTTCCTTTCAGTATCCCATCGCTCCCAGCACTGTCCTCAAGAAGGAAACTGATCCAGCCGCTTGCTCATTTACCCAAGCAGGCTCTGCTATGAGCTCTTAAAGAACATCCAAAACAGAAGAAAGGTCACTCTTTTTCTCTGGGCTTTTTGAGAAACTAAATCAAAATGATAAATTATTCAAGGCTCCTAGTGAGCAGCGGTGCTTTTCTGTGTGTAACTATCTAGGGAACAAATCAAAAAACTCCCACTGCAAGCGCGTCGACGTGGGGGAGACTTATCAGGAATCAGGAACCTCAGACAGCAGTGCAGAGTTTTCTCAGACACCCCCATTTGCCCTGCTTTTTGCCAATTACGGCAAATGCGTTTTGGGGGGCTATGCGCGACAACTTATGCTTGCAGATCCTCCTGGGAAGATTTCTCTAGTTGAGTAGAAACCCTTGCATAAAAAGTTGGCAGGTTCTGTGAACCTGGAGAGGAGACTCATGTCTCTGAATGCTCAAATTGCAAATTCCTATTGGAGAAAGAGCATTAAAATAACTTGAAGGTCTATTTTATTGGCAACTCAGAATGCAAAGTATTTTATTTTTAAACTTCTAAATTTGAAAACAAGACAGCCTAGGTTAAATAATAGTTTTCCAAAGCTGAATGTGCTCATTTGCAGCTCAGTTTTTCTGCTTTAAGTACAAAAAAACAACTTCCTAAAACTCCTAGGCAGGAACACTACTGTTTTGATGATCTGTGATTAGATGAACGGATCGATCTCAGTTGGTAACATCCCTTTGTTTTTCCTTGGTAAGGGTTTAAAAAATTCTAGAACAGACGCATTTTTCTAGTCTTACACTGACAATTTCATCCCAAATGTCTCCTGAGAGGCATATACCATATACAGGAATCCATCTTCATCCTTCTCACTTTCATACACTTCAGAAATCGGTGTGGACACGCTCACCATGCTGTGTCCATTCACTAACAGGAAGAAGGCTTGATTAGCGTTGAGCTGTAAGCGCCTTCTATTGAAAGAAAACAATGTGAAGAAATATTGATACATCAATAACTGGGGAGCGTGTGTAAAGATACCCCCACCCAATCAATATAAAAACAGATTATCTGTACTATTTCTTCTCATAAAGCACAGGGCATCTTCTATGGATACTCACGCTCAGTGTTAGTGATAATCCCTGACACATGGTTCTTACTACATTCCCAGGTCACTGTTAAACTCTACTGTCTGAACAGCCGTTAGTATCTAACGTGAGAAAAACTGTTCAAAATACAATTTACAAACTAAGACCTAAGCTCGTGCAATTTATTACCATTGCACCAAGTCGACATTCTCTGTTACTAATTTTGCTACACAAAACTTGTAACTTTTCTGATTAAGAGACAACAGCTACACTAGATGTTATGATGAAAGAATCAGAAGGGACATGAGATCCAAAAGGTAAGAAATATAAAAACTCAGAAATGAAACACAATTTTATTAAGCTTGTATAGATTTTAATCAGAACTAAAGATTTACCTGTAAGTCTGATAAAGAATAGAAGTTACCCAAAGAAATAAAAAACAAGAAAGGTGATTAAATACCTAATTATCTTGATGAGCTCACTCATGTTGACATGGTCAGGCACAAGGAACTTGGTTTTATCCAGGACAGGAAGCTGCTTCTCCCCCTTGTATCGTTCTATTATCACCTAGAAAAGCAGCCGGAGAAGGGATTTAAAAATAGCCATTAACAATGAAAGCAGATGAAATACTTCCTGTGTTGTAACTCGCACATGCCAAAACGGGGTTTAAAATAGCACATTTGTGGCAGCGTCCCACATGGCACAACTAGAAGGACCCACAATGAAGCATATACAACTGTGTACTGGGGGGCTTTGGGGAGAAAAAGGAAAAAATAAAATATTTAAAAATAAATAAATAAAATAAAATAAAATAGCACATTTGTTAGTTTCCTCACAGATCTCCTGTCAAGAGCGATCACTTATTAGCTTAGACTCTATCCCTTACAGAACATGCTATGGAAGAAGTGGCTGTCTCCAGGGAAGTGAGCAGGGTGGCTGCAGGATGGGGACAGAAACTTTGCTATATATTCTTTTGTTATTTGGAACCATGACAATATACTACCCAGCCAGAAAAGACCCCAAGCCTTATGAGAACAGAGAGGCTGGTACCAGCTTAACATGTAAAGATTTTAATCTATCTATGTCAATTCAATACCACTACTTCCTGTGACATGGCAGGAGTCCCTTTTTTTTGTTTTTGGTGAGTAAGATTGGCCCTGAGCTAATATCTGAGCGATTCCTCCTCTATTTTGTATGTGGGATGCCGCCACGTGTACGTCTGCACTGAGCATCCAAATTCGCAAACCCTGGGCCACTGCAGCAGAGCATGCAAACTTAACCACTAGGACACGGGGCTGGCCCCTGAGCCTCATTATCATCTGCTTACTGAGAACTGCAGACATCCCTCTCTAAGTACAGCAACACTCTACCCTGTCACAACAGTGAGAAGCTGAGAGACAGGAATGGAACATCTTTAGGTAATGTTTCTTTAGAAGAGGGAAAATGCTGTCTGTCCATTGTTCCACTATATGGGACCTACCTGAGGTTCTGTGTAAGGCCCTGTAAAGCTGTTATTACCTTCCTTGGTAAGATCGAGGGCTTTATCTACAGGGTGTGTTCAGAACATGATATCCACAAGGAGTGTCAGTGGGTACACGTGCCTTGGTTTAAGTGGTAGCAGAAATCAGAGGCCATACAGAAATCTTGGATTGCTGGCTCCAGAGGAGGCAGAAGTTGTCAGAGAATGAGAAGAAAAATTCAAGACTTTAGAATGCTTCCAATAAAGGAACACACAGCAGCCTGGGAAATGCTGGATAAGACGACCATGGGCCACTTCCGCTCTCGTTGCCGAGTCCGGTCTGCCTGGACGGGCGCTGTTCTAGCTGCTCCTGACTCACTATGTGGTGGTGATTGCCATAAAAACACACTCCCCTATAAATGACTGGTTTATTTCTCAGTTTTCTTTTTCTTTTTATTTACTTTTTATTTTCCCTTTACTCTTCTCATGTAGGAGAGAAGATATATAAGTAACATGATAAGGAATTTAGCTAGATCAGAAAAGTGCCTTCTCAAATGTTTCACTGAGGTAATAGTTCTGGACAGGAACTTAGAGGAAAAGGCCGCCCTTGGGGAGTGGAGACTGGGGGCCCGCAAGCCGCCTGTGCTTTCTCTGTCCAGCCGTCCATCTTACTCTCAATGAGTGCCTGTGGGTCTGCTGCTCAAATCTGTCAGAGTGTCACAAGCACAGACATGGAGGTATGAATATGTGATTTCTGCAAAATGCCTGAAACTACCAGCAGAAAGGATTACTGTGAAGGTACACAGATAATCACATTTCAAAAAGAGGCTGTGGAATAAACCCTGGCAGACTGCTGAGCTGGTTATTTTCCACTGGCTACCACCTGCTAGTAAACATAGTAGGTACTCAAAGGTGAAGAAAAACCTTAAAGTTAAGGAAATTCCCCAGAAGGCTCACCCCCAGGCCTTACATTGACAAGGAGATTGTGAAATTTCCAACCAGTTTAAGGAAAACAGAGAAGGTGTTTTACTGGAGAATCCTGCAGCTGTGCAACTGCTGAGCAGACCCACCTCATTCTCTTTTCTGTGCACCTTACAGCCCTACCCATGGCATCTTTCACCATCTCACCCCACACTTTGGTACGAGATGACCAGTCAGACAGCAAAACATGAAAGCTTCTACAGAATTTAGCAGTGGGGTTTCTAAGTGGTCTGTAGAATTAGTAGGAGGTGAAAACCATGTCCCCAGGATTACGTGTATCTTTCCCACAACAACAAGGAATGGGACTCTCTTTCCACTTTGCACAGGAGAATCCGGCAGCTCCTCTCAGAATGTTATTAACTAGCCTAAGATCACTTAGTAACCTTGAACCTAGGGCCTGGGTTCAGCCTCTGTCTGAGACCCAAAGTTCCTTTTGGCCATCGCTCTCTAGACCTAGAGCCTCTGTGGGACCCTGCTTATGGTCCACCGCCAAAGGCTCTGGGGCACAGCACGCTGCAGGCACAACAACAAGCAGCCAAGGCCCCGACACACAACCAAAAAGAGCAGCCTCTTTCCTCCAGCTCTTGCAAAGAAGCCAGTTATAAGAAGAGACTTCTCTGAGGCATCCAAAGCCGGGCAGCTTGGAGCTGCAGTCTCTTTGAAATCCTGAGAGCTACAGTCTTCCCACAGCAGCAGTCTTTGCTTCCTTTAGAAGATGGCGGATACTTCCTTCCACTGATAAAACGTTAAGAGTGTTAACACCTCTGTCCCTTCCCCCGGCAAATAAATACATTTGATTTGTTAAGTGTGTAACGTTAAGGCAGCAAATTCAGACTTGGGAGGAAACAAAACATGATTAGATTAAAAAAAAAAAACAAAACAAAACGTGTAGATTAAGCTATCTCAATTCTATGGCACAAAATTGGCACCCAGGGGTTGCGTGTCTGAGGAGTCCTGGAGAAATGTGTGAGGTAGTTGCACATGGCAGCACTGCACTGAGCTTGCTCCCTAAGCAGTGCTCTCTTCTGCAGAGTGTTAACAACTGAAACATAGGCGCCTGGGATGACCTACCGGGATTTTGGTAGGATGCTGCTCTCGGATAAGTCGGACATCTTCTACTCTTTGTTCTGCAACAAAAGAAGAGACAGGCATTATTGAGAGCCAAAATGCAGCTGCTTTCCTGCATTTTTACTGGTCACTTGCATATCTGAATTCACCTATTCTTAGCTGTGGCAGAGCAAAGCAGTAAAGATATCCTGCCTGGAACTGAAAGAAACCGCACTAGCAACACTTCATATCTGGCAAAGGCTGGTATGTGAGGCTAAAGGCAACTTACATGGAAACCAACATGAAATTACATGGCTCTACCAGGTGGTATGACATAAGACCAGGAGCACAGAATTCCTCCTTCTCAAGGGTTTGGAACCCCAGGTTCCTAGTGAGAGATAATCAGCAGATTAACTGCATGGCATTACCAATCTTTCCTCCAAGGACTCTTACCACCTGTGTGTTGTGAATTTTCCAGTTTAAGTTGATATAGAAATCCATTATAAACCATAGGTTCTTCAATGCAATTTTCTCTTACTACTTCCAGCTTTTTTTAAAAATCACGTTTGATAATTTGGCTTCCTTTCGAACTTATTTATTTTTTGAGGAAGATTAGCCCTGAGCTAACATCTGCCGCCAATCTTCTTCTTTGTGCTGAGGAAGATTGGCCCAGAGCTAACATTTGTGCCCATCTTCCTCTATTTTATATGTGGAACACCACGACAGCATGGCTTGACGAGCAGTGAGTAGGTCCACACCTGGGATCCAAACTGACAAACCCCGGGGCCACCGAAGCAGAGCATGAGAACTTAACCACAACACTACCGGGCTAGCCCCTAACTTCCAGCTTTTTAATGATATAGTGCTTAAAAGAAAACAAACTGGCAAGAGAAAGGAATATGGAAAAAACAGAGTGCCCTATTTGAGTTTTAAATAGTTATGCTCAGTGCCCAAAAGAAATAAAAGTTTAAAGCACAAAATCTGTTGAATCCTTTTGTGAAAATATCTCTATATTTTCCTCCTTAATATAATCACTTATTTAGCTTTCAACAGTTGTACTAGGCTCTCTGGGTAACACAGGAAACAAACCAAGCCAAGTACAGTTCTCATTAGGTGACAACAGAATTGAAGAGATATGTCATATCTAAAGCAGTATGTGAACATATGATTAAGATGGCATTAATCAAAACCTTCCAACAGAAAATTAACAAAATCATCTTGATTTACTAAAGTAGAATTCATTCTTATGGTGTCTGCAAATAAATGATCAATGCCATGAATTTCCTGAGAAAATACTTATAATGGTAGCTCCAGAAAAAGATGCTATGACCTATATAAATGTGAATTTATTCCAACATCATTGCCAATTTTGTATTTTTAAAAACATTTTAGTATCATTCTCCATAAAAACTACTGAAATAATTCCCACGTTCAAATATGAATACATAGGTTCTATTTCCATTTTCCCATCCAACATTTCTTTTTTTTAATTAAAAAAAAATTTTTTATTTAAAGATTTTATTTTTTCCTTTTTCTCCCCAAGGCCCCCCAGTACATAGTTGTATATTCTTCGTTGTGGGTCCTTCTAGTTGTGGCATGTGGGACGCTGCCTCAGCATGGTTTGATGAGCAGTGCCATGTGCGCACCCAGGATTCCAACCAATGAAACACTGGGCCGCCTGCAGCGGAGCGCGAGAACTTAACCACTCGGCCACGGGGCCAGCCCCCCCATCCAACATTTCTAAATCAGCTTCTAAGATAAATTACTAAACATATTTGCTTTAGACAAAGAAGACTGAAGCTCATGGATTCCCACCAATGCATATTCCTATTCAATGCATGAGGATAAGAATGAATTTAGCTATTGTTAACAGTAAACTCAACCTAGTGGTCCTCATCTGTGATACTGTGATTTATAACAAGAAATATACATTTGGTACAGCACAGAGCTCCCCAAACCCTTGGAATTTCCTAAGTGACAGGAGTGATGAAGAGGTCAGCCCAGTGGTGCAGTGGTGCTCTGCTTCAGGGGTCTGGGGTTCACCAGTCTGGATCCCAAGCACAGACCTACACACCGCTTATCGAGCCATGCTGTGGCAGCCGTCCCACATATAAAATAGAGGAAGACGGGGCCAGATGTTAGCTCAGGGCCAGTCTTCCTCAGCAAAAAAGAGACAGGTTGGTGGCGGATGTTAGCTCAGGGCTAATCTCCCCCCAAAACAAACAAACAAAAAAACAGTGATGAAGATGTCAATAAAGACACAAGCCCCGTTCAACCACACCAAAGTTTAGGTTAATGTGATGACTTTCAGAAAGCTGAAAATGATGGGGGCTGGTTGCCAGGGGAACGAACCAAGATTAGAAGGTTGTAACTTTCAGTCCTATCCCTTGACTACCAGGAAGGGGAGACAGGCTGGAGATGGAATTAATCACCAAGGGCCAATGATTTGATCAGTCTCACCTGAGTAATGAAGTCTCCATAAACACCCAAAAAGAGCGGGTTCAGAGAGTTTCCAGGTGCTGGGTGAGTGGTACACACCAAACTCCATGGGGACAGAAACACGCACACTCAGGACTCTTGTGGACCTCACCCTATGTCTCTCTTCATTCATATCCTTTAATAGCCTTTATAATAATCCAGTAATCTAGTAAGTAAAAGGTATTCCTGAGTTCTGTGAGTCACTGGCAATTTAATCAAACATGAGGGGCTCATATGAACCTGATTTACAGCCAGTTGTCAGAAGCACAGGTTACAACCTGCACTTGCAATTAGCATTTTATTTATTTTTCTGGTGAGGAAGAGCAGCCCTGAGCTGACACCTGTGCCAATCCCCCTTTATTTTGTATGTGGGACGTCGCCACAGCATGGCTTGATGAGTGGTGTGTAGTTCCACACCCGGGATCCAAACCCGAGAAACCTGGGTTGGTGAAGCAGAGGGCTTGAACTTAACCTCTATGGCACCCTGCCAGCCCCACAATTAGCATTTTAAGTGGTGGAGGAGAGGCAGTCTTGTGAGACTGAGCACTTAACCTGTAGGATCTGAGGTTATCACCAGGTAGACAGTGTTAGAATTGAGTTAAATTGTAGGACACACAGCTGAACTCCCTGATGCTCTAGGACCTGTCCCTCTGTCTGTCCTACTGCAGAAAAGGTGCTCTACCGTCTAGACTTAGCTGTCAACCCTCTGCACAACAGAAGGCTTCATTTTGTCAGGGTAGATTATTTCAGAGGTTAGGGGAAACCATAATTTAATTAATCCACTCTAGCAAATGAATAACTCTTTAATAGACCCTGGAATGTATTTCACACTTACAAGCTTATCCTAATAAATCTAAAAGGTAAGTGGGGGCTGGCCCAGTGGTGTAGCAGTTAAGTTTGTGTGCTCTGCTTCCACAGCTCAGGGTTCCTTAGTTCAGTCCCCAGGTGTGGACCTCCGCAGCACTCATCGAGCCACGCTGTGGTGGCATCCCATCTACAAAAAGGAGAGGAAGGCTGGCACACGTTAGCTCAGCAACAACCTTCCTCACCCCAAAAAATAAATAAATAAAAATAAAAGGTAAGTGGAAACATTCAGACAGAAGGGGAAGACACTTTTTTAACACAAGGAAACAGGTTTATTTTGGTAAATGGAGATGGAAAAAACAAAACAGGCTCTAAATGTGAGGCTTCAAAGTCAAACAATAGCGTCGAAAGTTTTCTTTGTCTTGATTTATTCCCAAAATATGGCCCCCCAAGGAAGACAAAGGTGATTATTTTTATTAAAGGTGAGAAGACTCAGGTATGAGGACAAGTGACTTCCTTAACGTGAAAAGAGTAGCACCAAAGTCCCACAGGAATGTCTCTAGTGTCTCGGCCAGCTGCAGTGGAAATGCAGTGAGCCAGCAGTCACTCAGTAAATTTGGCATATGCTGATCCCTCCCTCTTTCTGAGCAGACAGCTATTTTCAGAGGCTAACAGCATATTTAACAAAAGCATTGCAAACAACTTAGAGCAAAGGCACATGCGAGCGATTCTTGTACTCGGTTATTCCCAGCACGCTGTGATGACCTGTCTGTCATCTGCCTGCCTCAACAGAGGGCCCCTGGCAGGCAGGGACCAGTTCTAGTCGTCTCTGTCTTCCCCAGGGCTCAGGCTTGCACACAGAAGATGGCTAACAAACAAACGAAAGCTGTAAAGTGGAAATAAATACTGTTCCAAATGCCTGTCAAGATACACTTCCCCAGATTCCTTTTCCTCCTGTCTCTAAGAATCCTTACAAGCCTTACAAACAGATAAAAATAGAGGATAGGAGTCTAAGGTGTCTTATTTTACCAACATATTATTTGCACAGTTGCTTTTAGATTCCCTAGGGCATTTAAAATAAAACTTTACTTACACACATTTTTCAGGTTTTACCTCAGTGAGATGGAAGCAGAATACATATTTTCCTCAATCTGTCTATAAATCATAAACCTAAGACCCGACCCATCAGTCAGGGACACAGCTTAAGCTCACGGCGTGCTCCACGTGTTCTGGCATAAATGTCACTCTGCAGTCTACTATCAGACAAGCCCGGGCTGTAATTCTAGGCCAACACATAAGCTTCCTGAGACACGCAGCCCCTTTCCTTATTATGGGGAAGCTTAAGACCTAATCTGCCGGTGAACAGTGTGTGGGAAACGGATCTGTCACTGCACAAACCGGGGCCACCCCGGAAGAAAATGATGCGAAACTGTTACATTCGAGGAGGCGGAATCCAAACTTTGCTCAAATACAGCGCGTGGAGTTCACGAGCTGCTTGGAAACATCTGCGAGGACACGCACACGGCGCTCTTGGCTCCGCGTCGGGCCACTTCACCTGCTGGCAGCGACAGCCAGCCGCTGGAGGACAAGCATCCCCGTCGAAGGTTAGAGGCGCAAGTCCAGACCCCGCCACTAGGCGGACCGCGGCCGCCACCTCTCCGGGCCCCACCCAGTTCCTCCAGCTACAAAAGGATGGGTTGTTCAGGGCGAGCGCTAAGACCCACCGGGACCCTCGCCGCCCTGGCGGAAGGCGCCAGCAGGACCTCGCTCGGTGTTCAATCGGCCTCGGCTCCCACACTCGGAGCGAGAGCGCTGCCCGCGCGAGCGGGGGCTGCCTTGGGTTCTAGAGGGAGGTTCTCTCCGAAGAAGTGACCCCTCATTTACGCGGCCCGAACCTGTGAAAACGGTCGGCGCCGACACTCACGATCACCACCATCAGGAGCGCGCAAAGGCAGGAAGGGATACCTGACGCTTCCCTGCAAAACGAGTCTAAGAGATCTTTAAGAAGAAGGGGCGGGGGAGGCGGGCTAAGGGGGGACCCCCCCCATCCGGCGTGCACAGGACGCATCACCGGGGAAAGGGGCCCCACGCCCCTTCGCCCGCAGGGTCCAGGGCACCGCCTGCTAATCCGCCAGGACAGATTCACGTCGCTTTTCCTGCTCTCACCACCTGCTCTCCTTCAGAGGTTTCCCCACAATACCCTAAGAATCCTCTAACCAAAGAGACAGCAGCTCGAGCTTCAGCCCTGAGCAAACGGGCCTCTCTCCCGCACGGACGCGCCGGGAACGCTCAGACGGCGGCGTCCGCGGGGCCCGGGCCGCCGCGAGCGGAGCGGAGCTTCTCTCCGTCCCCACCGACGCCACGGGCCCGGGCGGCTCCAGGCCGGCCCGGCGGAGACCCGGCACCCGGCGGGCAGCGGGATGGCCCCGGCGGCGCCGAGCGCCTGCACCTGGGGTCGTCGCCGCCGCCAGGCCCCGCCGCGCTCGGGGACACCGACGGCGGTCCGGCCTGGGGGCCGAGCTCCCCGCAAGCCCCCGCCCGGCCCCAAGGTGATTCAGCACCTCCGCGCCCGCGCCCCGCGGGACCACGGTGAACGCCCCAGGCCCGGCCCGGCCCCGCGGCCCTGCCGGCCCGGCCCTCCGCCAGCCCGCGGCCCTCCCGCCGCCTCGGCCCCTCCGCTCCCGGGCCGGCCCCCGTCAGCCTCCACCGCCTTCAGCCCCTCAGTCCTCCAGGCCCGCCGGCCCCCGCCGCCTCAGCAGCCCAGACCCCTCGGCCCCGGCCTCCCGGGGCCCCTCAGCTCTCCGGCCCCGCGGCCCCCGCCGCGGCAGCCCTCCTGGCCCTCGTCGGCCCCCGGCCCGCCCGGCACCCACCGAAGGTGCGGCGCTGCTTGAAGGTCTTCTCCGACGGCATGGCGCGAGAGGCTGGGCGGGGGCGGCGAGGCTGGGGGTCCCGGCTGCTTCAGGCGGCGGCAGCTCCGACTGTGGCGACAGCGACTTCCCTTGTGTCTCCTCAGCCCGCAGCTGCGTCAGGTGACCGGCGCGGCGTCCCGGGAGGCGGGGCCAAGGCAGGCCGTGGTCGCCGCCATGGCGGGCGTGGCGGAAGCGGGATGCTCGTAGCGTGGGGGGCGGGGTCGGACGCGTGCGCGGCGCGGGGCGCGCTCTGCGCATGCGCGCGGGCTGGGGTCGGACGACACGGGTGACAGTCCGTGTCTGGACAGTCTGTTGGGCGCCCCCCGCCCGAGGCGAGAGTCCCGGGACTGGGGAGCCTCGCGCTGCCCGCACGCCCCAGGCACGCGTGGATGCGCCTCCCGGCTCAACTCCGGGCGCGGGGCGGGGAAGCCCAGGCGCGCCCCTGGGTCCCGGCCTCCAGTCCCTCCGGGGCGGACGGGGACGCGGGCCCACGTGGCGCCGTCCCGCGTGGCCTAGCCGCCTGGACTTAGCCTCGCTTAGGTGTCCCGCGCTAGGTGCTGATGGCCCATGTGTCTCTACCCGAAAATAGAGTAGTCTTGTGCTCCCGTCCCGTGAGGGTCCCTAGTTAGGGGCGGCTGGTTTTTCTTAGGAGTTCGCTGTTCATCTCTTTTCATGGGCTTTCCAGATCAAGCACATGTCCGTGTACTTTTCGGGTTATTTTCCTTTTAAGAAGCTGTCCACTAACTTATTTCTCATGTCCGAATAAAGAAAAGAACCTCACCTGCGTTGTTTCAGCTTATGTTTAATAAAATCTAACCTTGGAGAAGGTCTAAGGATCATTGTTGGTATCTTATGGCCTTCACATTGGGCAGACTCTTGTGATGCGCAGCCGCAGGTGACTTCTGGACGGCCATTAGGACATGATGATTTATGTGTTGTAAAGTCAGCCATTACCCGTTGCCTGCCCGACGTCACTAGTCTGCTGTTTTCATTTAAGGAGGATTTTCCAGTCTCTCAAGTACTGAATCTTAATTGTATCCATACCCCTCAGTCTTTCAACCACTAACCAGATGAGCAACCTTGGCTAAGTAACCATTTTTCTGAGTCTCAGACTCATTTGTAAAAGGGCAATGATATTTGAGAACTCCAAGTGTTTTGTAAGGAGCAAGTGAAAGTGGCCTGTAGAGTACAGATCACCGTGCAGCGCCTAGATCCCAGTTCAGTTGTCGCTCACCTCAACGTCTGGGGAACATTGATCTGTATGAACAGCACTGGAGTCTTTGGCTGCTTTTGCTCTTTAATAGCTAATACTTTGAACGATCCCCATACTTCCAGGCTTTTTTTCCTTTTGAGTTTGTAAAAGCCTTTCTCATGTGCTTGTTTGATAAAGTAATTGGATTGCGCTAATAAAATACAGTATTATACAAACATACAAAATATACTAACATATTTCTCAAAGTGAGTTTAATACAGCTGGGACGTCTGTCTTTATAGAGAGGCCAGTATGTCATAGATCCTTGCGTAACTATTCCCCACTGCCAGAACAATGATGTTAATTGTAGCTCTTTATTCTGCTACTATTTACAAAAGAACAGTGTGTTTGTGCATGTGTCACTTTGTCTCAGAGTTTTTTTCCTCTTTCTGTCACAGTTCTTTGCCGCAAAAATCTGATAGTAAATAGTAAAGAGGAGCACTTAAACAGTGTCTGGTTTCCAAAGTTCCCACGGAAGGTTTTAAGCTCCAAATGTATTATATTGGTTGTTTTGTACTAATTCTGTGAAGATTGAAAAATAAATCCAGTAAGTGTTTATTATACACCTCCCTTCTGCCAAACACAAAATGATCAGTTGTGAAGTGTTAAAAGAGAGTGTGGACTGTGTGTTGCTTTCTTTTCTGGATTTTTATGTTATTGAGTATTGACTGGTGAGTGCTTTCTTGGCTTAATTGCAACTTTGTAAGAAATGGACTTTTCGTTCTCTTGCTGGACAACTGTTCCCAGTGCTGGAGAAGGGAAAAAATCGATATCTGGCATATGGAGGTGGGGGGAGGGGAAGGAGAGTTTCAAGGTCTCCCAGTCCCTCAGGCATCTGTAAAGCTCCAGCAAGTTGCCCCGGGCCTTGGGTTCACTGCCTAGGGAGTAGCCTGAAGCGCTTTGTGTCCCCTGAGATGGGACAGGATTGCTCTGTGATTTTCGAGTCCTGAAATCCAGTTTGCCGTGGCTGTTACAGTTCTGCCCCTAACCTTAATTCCTACTTGAATCTAAGGCCACATATCCCTACGTGTTTCTCAGAAAATCATCCAAAGCAGTTGGCGCGAAAGGTGTCTCATAAACATAATCTCCAAGTAAGAGTAGCATATTCAAATAAATAATCTATAAATTGTATGTCAAACATTAATTTATATTCGTATACAAATATAAGAAGCAACTTCATGTAACTTGTAAACAACTGTGCTTGAGTGTATGTGAAACATTTCATGTGCCCCCAGATCGCAGTTTAATAGAAGTTTGAGGCAGTGAACAGCATTGAGTGGTAAATTAATATTATTCATGAATTATTTTAAGCGAGTTAATGTAAGTATAGTGTTTATTTTTAAATGAATAACAAATATTACTCTTCCTTGGAATAATCCATATAAAGTAGAAAAGAACACGTTTCATTTATCTCATGGTGCTTTTAAACTATGAAATAATCATTCTAGAAAGCCAAGCAGTGTCCGTTTTAAATACTTCTCACCTCACTCCTTTTTTCATAACATGAAATGACCATAGTCGAGGGGGAAATAATGTAACCGCTAAAAATTGAATATGACGTCCCCGCCTTAGGATGTAACGTGCCTGTAAATCATGCTGTCTAGCTGTCGCTAAGGGTCTGTGAAAGGAGGCATGAAACATTAACCAGCAGGACACAACACATTAGGGTTGTTTTTGCCACACTCAACATGGAGGGCAGGTCACACCGAGAATTAGTTCAGCTCCTCAGACCAGCCTGGCAGGTCCCACCTCAACTCTTTCTGATTGGCAGAGAGATTCCACCCTCGAGGTTGTCTGGGCGACTATTGGCCAGTAGTCCAATCAGTCAGGTGTCATCTCTTTGCTCTTTGGAACAAGTAAACAAACAAGTATTGCTCAAGAAGGGTGCAGGAGCTATTCTCAGAAAGGATGCAAGCAGGCGGATTTTGAAGCTGACTCTCAGTAGATTGCAGTCTTTAGGCTCCTGCGAGGTATTGTCTGTGGCCAAGAGAGGATCTGCCTCTGGTGTACAACTTTAGAAATCAGCAAACTGGTGCAGGCAGGAAAGCCACCAGGAATCACTCGTATTACCTATTGTGGTTTCTTTCATGAGCGTGTAACAGCTGATGGAACTGGCTGGCGTTCCACAGGTTTTTTGTTTTCTTATTTTTTAATTCTAAGCAAGTTTTAAAGGATGGTTGTTTTTCGAATTCTGTCATACATGGGACTGTTAAGGGATGAGGCTCATTTTAAACCGTGAACTTCTCAGTTAGCCTTTGAATATTTTCTCTTCTTTCCGTTCACCTTGACTGTTTCTTCTGAGCAGTAGGTAAGATGCCATTTTTCACATCTGGCTTCTGAGAACCAGCATGAGTCAAGTTAACATGGTTTGCTTAAGTCCAGGAAATACTCCTTTCAGTGACTTTTGAGGCAACGAATTGAAAAATGCCCTGCCCTGTATTCTGTTTGTTTCCTTACGTGTTATCACTTCTCACTAACAAGAAGTCCATTACTGTAGTCTCACAGCGTTCAGACAAATGATCTCTTCTATCTAGTTTTTCCTCATTTTAGCATGAATGCGTCCTCCGTAGGGTTCTTGAAGCCGGTACCTGCGGGTTACTGTAAATATTCAATAAGAACATGATTACCTTTTGACCTTGTTCCTTGACCTTGTTCTTAACAGACATAGGTGAAAAGAAGTTAATCTTGTCAATTTGCTGTTTTCTTGTTTAACCTGAGGGGTGACTCAAGGGTCACAAGGATTTATGAGCTTGTTTTACAGAAGAAAAAGAATGCCTTCAAGGAAGTTAAGATCATCAGATAACTAGCCCCCAGCTGCGGTTGATGCCTAGCAGTCAGATTGCCCTGGGGCTTATCTGGAGTGAAAGAAATAGATTTCCCATTTGTTTCCCCAAAACTCCTCCTACCAAGCCCCTTAGCTCTATAAAACCCTCTGCTTTCTTCTCTTGTTAAGGTGGATTTGAGAGGACCTATCCTCCTGCATTATCGTTTTGCCCAATTTGAATAAGCCTTTCTCCATCTCCAAGAACCAATGTCTCAGCAATTGGCTTACTGTGCATGGGCACACTCACTTGAGGTTAAGAGGTTGGTATCATTCTTTGTAAAGGCTACAGTTCTGTATAAGGGATTGTAAAAGTACTCAAGGACACACGAAGCTCCCAGGGTTCCATGTGGAATAGTTCTCTGCTACACACCGAGTCTTTTCCCGCTGCTTCCTTTCCACCAATATGGATTACCGAAGCTCTCACAGCCATCTTTTCTTTCTGTTCTGTGGCCAGCACTAATTCAATCCCTCAGCATCTTTGTGGGTTATTGTACACAGCCTTCTGTATTACTGCTGTCCAGAATACATAGATATAGATTTTTCTTTTATAGTTGCATGATTCAAATTATGAACATAGTTTAACCATTCTTCTGAAAATGGAAATTTAACCAAATTAGTTTGTACATTTTCATATACTCTCAACTCCTCTAGGAGAAAATTGTATTTTATTAATAGGGCCTAGTAGAGAGTAGATAGATTAAAAAAATAATAAACTGATCAAACTATAACAGTGGCAAGGATCATGCTTTGGAATCTATGGATCCACGCAGAGCATAGCACAGAGGCTAGTGAGGCATTCCGTAATATTTATTACCTTAGTTGATGTATTTTTGTTAGCTGAGATACTTGCTAGCTTGGATCATCATGGTGGTAATCCACCAGTAATCTCAAAATCTGCTTCTTGTTCCTTGATTTTTAGCCTTTTAGCTAGTTCATTTGTTCTGTTTTTTCTTTCAGCAAACATTTATTGAGTAAACATTCACTGATTCCTAATGGGTGTTAGCATATCTATCACGAGACAGGGAACATCTCTAGTAAGGTTGGTACCATCATGCAAAATAACCAATAACCATTCTATAGATAAGAGAGATGAGGTGAGTTGTACTTGAGCCAGAGTGAGGATTACAACCCAGGAGGGCCTTTTCCAGAAAGGAAGAAAGCCTTTTGGAGAAGCTTGGTTTTCAGTACAGTCTTATACCTTTTAGAGCAAAGAATATACATTAAACTCACCGAGGATACATGTTCATCAAAGTTTCAGCCGTATTCATTTGCAAATTATCAGGTCAACATGACCCTGAGGTCGGGAAAGAGACTAATATGGGCTGGTGTTACCAACAGGGTATTACCGATAGGGCCTTACCAATAGGGTGTAGGAGGGGAAGTATGTGTTTTATCTTAAGAGAAGTAAATGCATTCTTTAATGGTTAAAGCTGATATACAATGTATGTGTGATAGGCCATAAGTCAGCCCTTTTAGTTGAAGCCGAATCAGTTTTGAACTCAAATAGTTACCCCATATACCTAAATATGTGAAAATCTCTTGTCAGTACAAAAGGAAGCACGTGTTTGTAATAAAACCATATGATGGTGCTGTGATAAAGGGACCCTGCTTCCTAGAAGGAGGTGTCATTTGAGGACAAGGAGGAAGGGGATTGGTTGTTTAATGGCACAGCCTGGAGTCTTCCTGGCAGAGCAAAGCAGCAGAGACGTGACAAGGCACTTCCGCTGAGGAAGTGGATGGCTCGAATTGAGGGACGTGTGTGGGGACAGGAGACCGGCCAGACTGGGAGTTTTGGACCAGACTGGGAGGCACTTTATGTGATGGGATAGGGAGTCAATAGGGCAATTAAATATTTTAAATAGGTGAGTGATGCGATGACTCGGCTTCAGTTGACGTGTTGCTATTTGAAGGAAGCGTCCTGACCGCAGCTTGGAGGACGGATTGAAAAACCGTCTAGACGCAGGGGGGTCAGTGAGGGGATGTTTGTCAATTGTGTGGACCTGAGAGAGGCAAGGTTTGAACTAAGGCATTGTTGTTGCCATCTGAAGATGTGCTTTCCTGTTTATGGGATTCTGTGGACCAGGCAGGGTCCGCAGTCCTCTTTTCTCCTTCGAGACCTCCTTATGCCGCTGGGAGTGAACAGCCAGGAATTTGTGGAGGCTGGGCCCAGGGGACTGGCAGGGTCGCTAATTTCCTGTTTGATCAGACCCCACACTCCACCATAAGCACTGGGGTGGCTTCCATTTAGACTCTGGGCAATTCCTCCAGCACTTCAGGCATTCAAGGAAGTGTTGACCAGGACGGAGCTGGGCCCACCCAGTTATAGACAGACCCCTGTAACCGTATGCACACCCCTGGCCCTCCTCTCTGGAAACAAGGACGGCAATAACAAATTTCTTGTTATCAGGAGCTGTTAAGGTGAAGCCGCTGTCACGAGGCTCTGGGCCTGCCTCCGACAGCACACGTGCCCCGGAGCACGGTAAACATGGTAATTAGGGCACACGATCACCACAGATGACACAGGATGCCACAGCTGGCGTGATTTCCCCTTCACATTGCAATAAGGGTAGACACGATTGAATGTCAGCTTTTAGATAAAAGAAAGGGCTGAGAGGCACAATTCTGGGTTCCATCTGGCTTAAGTAGTCCGGACGGAGTGCGGCAGAAGTTTGCATCTCTACGCTGGCCGCCCAATCGCGCCTTCTGCGCAGCGGGCCCTCTCGGGGGGTGTCCTCAGTGGGGTCCTCCGCGGGGAGTTCCCAGAGGGGGACCTGGAGGGCCCTCCTCAGAAGGGGGTTTTCCGGGGCGTGGTTCTTGGAGCCATTGTGGGGCGCGTCCTCAGGTCCTCTGGGGGAAGTTCTCAGAGAGGGTCCTGGGGGTGTCCTCTGGGGAGGTCCTCGGGGCCGGCCTTGGGGCCTTAGGGCCATCCTCAGGGGGGCCTCCTGGGGATGGGTTCTCTGGGGGGAGTCCTAAAAGGCGAGCTTCTCCGGGGGCGAGGGTCCTCTGGGCCGTCCTCAAGGGGGCGTCCTGAAGGGGGAACGTCCTTGGAGGAGTCCTGGGGAGTCCTAGGGGTTGGGGGCAGTTCTCATGGAGGGTCCTGGGGAGGGGTCCTCTGAAGGAGTCCTCGGGGGATGTGTTCCCGGGGGACTTCTCCGAGAGGGTACTCTGAGGATCACCGGCCGAGGGAAGAGAGCGCCGCGGAACCCCGGGAGGGCTGCGGGATGTCCCTCCTGGCGGGCGGGGCCAAACCCGAGGTGCCGGCCTTGGGGCGGGACTGGGCTCTCCGGCGGGGCGGGGCCCGGCTCTCCCGCTGGGCGGGGCTCGGTTCTCCGGGGCGGGGCTAGGCTCTCCCACGGGGCGGGGCTCGGCTCTAGGGGGCGGGGCCCGGCTCCCGCGGGGCGGGGCTAGGCTCTCCCGCGGGGCGGGGCTCGCTCTGGGCGGCGCGTGCGCACGGGCGGCGGCGGCGCGGCCGTCACTCGGGCCGGCATGGCGGTGTGCGCTCGCCTCTGCGGCGTTGGCCCGTCGCGGGGGTGCCGGCGCCGCCAGCAGCGGCGGGGCCCGGCTGAGACGGCGGCGGCTGATAGCGAGCCGGACACGGACCCGGAGGAAGAATGCATCGAGGCGGGCGCGGCGGCGCTGTCCGGGGCGGGGGGCGGCCGGAGCGCGGGCCCCTCGCCGCCCCCGCGCTGCTCGCTGCTGGAGCTGCCGCCCGAGCTGCTGGTGGAGATCTTCGCCTCGCTGCCCGGCACCGACCTGCCCAGCCTGGCCCAGGTCTGCACCAAGTTCCGGCGCATCCTGCACACCGACACCATCTGGAGGCGGCGCTGCCGGGAGGGTAAGCGCGCCGGGCGGGTGTCGGGGCAGCGGGGGCGCGGGCTGGAGGGGTCAGAGGTCCAGGCCTGGAGGGGGCTCGGACCTGGAGGGAGCCTGCCGTAGATCGGAGCTCCAGGGGGAGGGTCCTACCCGGGCGGGGGCAGTGACCCCGGGGGCCCTGCCGCAGATCTGGGGCGCGGGGGGCGGGCGGGACGGAGTTCTTGGATGGGCAGGGGAGCTGGCCTCTACCTGGCTTGGCGTGCTCAGAGAGGGGTTGAGGGGTGCCCCAGCGGCGGGGGGCAGGACGCCGCGGAGCCGAGGGGAGTGACGCGAGCTGGGTTTAGGCCAGGAAGTGAGCTGACGTCTGCGGGCATCTTTCTGGTCCCCAGCCCTGGGGGGGCGGAGCTGAGGGAGCGATGAGGGTGAACTTGATTAGTTAGGGGAGTAGAGGGAGCCCGAGTGTTTGGAGGGTCCCCTGAGGCGGGGACCGGGTCTCTGGAGAGGTGCGTGGAGCCGAGCCAGGCAGTGCTGGAGGGGATCGAAGACCCCCTCAGGGTGCTGGTGGCAGCAGTGAGGGTAGCGAGTAGTTTTGTAACAAATCCTGGGAGAAAGGTTTACTTAATCCAGAGTTCAAGGTTCTCTGCGTTTAAAGGTTGACAGATCTCTGATGTTCACTCAGCTCTCATATTTTGGTAAAAAGCTAAGAAAAAATCCAAACAATGCAGAACACCAACAGGAAGAAGGTAAAAATCATTAGGGACCCCTGCAATGAAAGATAAGCCACTCTTACAATTTTGGAAAACCTCTCTCTCCATATATGCGTGTAGAGTCGTGTGCACATTTTTACTTAAATGGGATCATACCATGTATATTCTCGTAGGGACAGTTTAGTATAAAAGCTTCATAGTGCTCTACTGCATACACATGCCACAGACGAGTCCCTTACTCATAGACTTGAAGTTTACAATTTTTCCTTGTCATAAACAGTCCTATCAAGATGGCCTTTGTACATTTTATAGGAATTTATGAGACTGACATGTACCTTTTAGAACTTCTGAGATTATCTTCTTAGGGTGCACCTCCCAAAGTGGGTTGTAGGCAGTAGGATGGATGACATCTTAGATACCCATTGCCCAGCTATTGGGATTCACACCCCCAGGGAGGCTGCATGAGAAGGCCTCTTTCCCCAGGTCCTCCCCAGCAAGGGGTCAGCCAGTCATCTTATTTCTGCTGTAAAGCTCAATGGTCACGACTCGGGATTTGGGGTCAGCAGGCCAGGCTCTGTCTGTCTGCTGTGGGGTCCTGGACATGCTGCTTCACCTTCCCCAGCATTAGCGGGAAGTGCTGCCCCCGTGGGGTCGCTCTGAGGGTTAAATGAGATAAGGCATGTGAAGCCCTCATCCCCTAAATGGTAGCTTTTGGTTGTGATGCTTCTTGACATTTTTATTTCACCTCTTGTGAATTCCCTATTTGTATTTTTTTGGTCTCCTTTTCTCTTAGGGAGTCTCTTTTTGTCTTACAAATTTGTAAGAACTCTTTGAATATTAGCAATATTAACCTTTTGTCATATATGTGGCAAGTAAATTTCTTTTGACATTTCAAAATAGAGGCAAAGAAAGTTCCCCTTTCTCTTTCTCTGTGAACGCTACCTTCATTTGCTTTGTTTTGCATTTTGTACGCCTGTGAGACCCAGATTCGTCACAGACGATCCATTGTACTTTGAGGAGTTTCTCCATCAGTTGGCCAGAACCATGTGGTGGTCTCTGGGGGGTTTGTCCCTGGGCAACTGTAAGGTATGGAGCTCAACTCTAGGAACAGAAGGCTTCTGTGTGGTCAGAGAACTCAGAGGTGAGCCGCAGAATAAAATGAACTGAAGTTAATTCTTAGAATTGCTAATGGAAATATGAAAAGTCCTGGTGAAGCTGTAGAAAGCATGTGGGGGACAGACAGAGAGGGACTCTTCATCCCTCCCTCTGGTGGCCGCAGTTCTCGGTACGGCTTTCCTGGGACAGCAGACAGCGTGATGGTGGAGTCAAGGCAGCTCGTTCACCCAGGTGGCCTGACATGCAAGGAGAATTTTCGTTTTGAGAAATTGGAAAAATGAAAGACAAAAATGATAAAATGGGCATATTCCTAGACACCCCCAGTAAATAACTATTGAGTCTTTTGTCATATTTGCTTTTGATTCTTTCTACCTTTTTTTTAAGAAAACATCTCAGCTAATACTCGAGTCCCTTCTGCTTACCACTTCTGCAAGGAGCAGCCACTGTTGCAGGTTGTTTCCTGGTGTGTACACACACCTGTGCTCATCCCCAATACATAACGCTGTCTTGTGGTGGCTCAGCCTTTTGACCCATATCATACTGTAAGTATTGTGCATCTGCGTTTCTCCTGTCAGCTTGTGTTTTTAAGTTCTGTCCACGTTAATATAGTTAAGTTTGGTTCTGTCTTTTTAAATGCTGTGTGGTGGGTCATAACTTGAGGCCACACTTTGTTCCTTTGCTTATTTGTATTGTTTTCATTATATGCAATGTGACAGTGAACAAGCTCATATATGTTCCCTTGGACACAGATAAGTTTGACGATTTGTCTAAGGACTCTATGCAGAGGTGGTGTTGCCGGGCCCTGGGCTGTGAGCGCTGCAGTTTTACTAGATACTATCCAGTTATTTCCACAGTGATTTCACCTGTTGACACATCTGTCACCAGGCATGAATGGGCAGGTCACAGAAGGTGAAATGCAGATGCTCAGTATGCATCATCACAGTGTCCCCGCCATTGTGGTCCAGGTCCTGTAGGTTATCTCATTCAATCCAACGTCCCCTGTATCCTCTCTAATTGCAACGATCCGTCTTTAGGAATCTGCCAGTCTGGATGAGAAACAGCATCTCATTTTAGTTTGCATATGCTTGAAAACTAGTGAGGATGCATATGTGAAAAATAGTCATTGGCAATTTGCATTTCTTGTATTTGCTTCTCCTTAATCTTTGCCCTTTTTTCCCCTATTGTTATTTTTTTCTTATTGATTTGTGGGTTTTATTTACTGTGGATACATTTCTGTTTACTATGTTACAAAACATTTTCTTATAGTCTATAGTCATTTGCTTTTTAACTTCGTTTGTAGTGACTTTTGCGACAGTTACAACGTTATCAAAGTTACGAATTTTTAACTTTGGGTTTAAGTAATCATTGTCATCCCAAGGTTATGAAGATGGTCGCAGCTAGGTCTTCAGTTTCACTAGTTCGTTCTAGTACCTTTAATTTCCAGCTCATCTAGGTGAAAAATTGGATGGTTGGCGATTCCACATGGCATTCCTGGGTGTCTCATGGAGTTAGTCTAATTGTGATTGGAATATACATAAGAATAATCTTGTCTGAGACAAGTCTGATCTTATTTCTCTGAGCCCCAAAACTTCATCTTTCCTGAACTAGACATCTGGTTATGCTGGGTGTTAATAAGGCCAGAGACAAGTCCAGGTGGGTGAAAATCCAAGTGCTTGTGGCCTTGGTGAGCAGGAGGTGGCATCTCATGCTGCCCGGGGAGGTGGGTCGTCCTGGCTCATCAACTTTCCTGGAAGGGAAGCTCCAGGTCAGCCCTTTCAGGGCTGTAAGGATGGCTCCATCTCTTAGTGTCTTGGAGGGTGAGTGAGACTAATTAGTGGATTTGCCTTTTTCCTACTCAATGCTTACGTGTTTGCTGTCTGTATTTTGATAATTGGATTTCCTAGAACAGAAAACAAGCCAGAAAAATGGGAATGGGAAAGAAGTACCGCACACCCGTGTTTTATTGCTTCCCAGACTTTGGGGCCATGATTGACTTTCAGGCCGAGGATGAGGCCTGCACGTTTGAGGGCTCTTGCTAAAAGGATAGGGTGGTTGTGGGGCAGGAGGAGGTACGCTGGAAACTTAAAATGAGGTAGCTATTTATAATGTTCGATGAGCAGCTCACCGTTTCCAGTGTCCTGGCAATAATCAATTAGCAATAATAAGTCAGTTGTTTTCATGGAACTTCGGCCTTTCTAGCCCCCGCATGTTGGAGCTGGTGGATTAGACATTTTCTAGTGGTGTTTCTCCAGGCGGGAGAAAGTAAGTTGCTACTGAGAAGCCAAATCTGTGCTCCTGCTTTGGGGACAGGCATATGACAAATAGGTGATATCTCCCCTCCTCCTGGAAACCCAGCGAGACCCAGCCGGGCTGCAGGGCAGGCGCAGGGAGGGTGCGGGCAGACGCTGTTTTTGATGCATCATTCCTTTGGCTACGGGCCTCCTGCAGTTGCTCGCATGTGGGGCTATAAATAAGTCATCATTTCTCAGAGCACCGAGGGTAGAAGCCAAGTACGGTATTTTGCCTTTGACTCTGACAAGGCTTTTCTTGGTTAACACTTCACCGTTTAGCTGGTGAATTTTGAAATGCTAGCCAATTTTAACCTATTCATTTATGCAGGACTTTATCAAATCTACCTAAGGCTAATGAATTTAGAAAATTCAGACCATAGTTCCAAACCAAATATTCAAATAATAACAAAGGATACATTTAGGACACGGGAAGTACTCCTACGTGTGTTTTTTCCCTTCCACACCAAACTCGAAATATTGACACACGAGGATTTCATATTCAGCTCAGTACCTGCCTGGGTCAGGTTTTGAATTGATAATATATAATTTGCTCACTTCTTCTCTTGATGGTAAGTGTTTTAATGACACATGGCATTATATTTGTATAATATTTCGATGAGTTATAAGTCTGAAGTGGGTTTAAATTCCATCATAATTAGAAACATCCCTTTCCTATAATGTATGATCTTTATGACAGAAATGGGAAATTAAAAACCAATATTTAATTTTGTTTTTGCATGCAGAAGAAAAGGCTGTTTCTGTCCTATTTGATATGAAGTATGAGAAATGTGGCCTTTATTAAATATGGCTGAAATTGGGAGGGCCATCTCAGGAAGAGGTGAATGGGCCAGCTGCTGGTTTTAAAGTTGGCTTCAGGGATCTTTTATGATTCCTGTTAAGCAGTTGCTTGTTGAACCCGCTGATTGGGGTGGCAGGGTGGGTAGCTTGGCAGTTGGATAAACAAACCGTCCGGGTAACAGGAACAAGCGTCTCGGCCGCGAGAAGAGGCAGCGTGTCCTCCCCCTGCACATCCAGCGGGATCTCACAACTGTGGGGAAAGCTTCATCCTTCGCTGCCGCTTCGCTGAGTGGCAGGACTGCAGTGCTCTGTGTCTTTGCAAGTTGAATCTCCTATGCTGCTTTATGGGGAAAACTAGTCTTTTCAGGCAGCCAAGTAAAGAGAATAAAGGACAGTGGTGCGTCTGAGGGGGCATTTTTAAGAGTTCTTTTTTTTAACCTTAAAAAAGCAAGCTAGAAAGGGAATCTGGTGCCCAGAAAGCCTTGAGTAAAGATTTCCTCTTGGCCACATTTAATTGGACAGACTCTGGTGCCTTGCCAGAAAGAACTGACTGGTTGTCAGAGGCGTAGGCACTGGCATTTTGACGGTTTCACTGTGTCTATAGAGTGATTATGGAATGCCTTTGAGGACCTGGGTTGTCTTTCTGGCTGGAAAGGGCATGCAGGTACAAGGGCATCTTCAGGATTTTGGAGAGGAACCAGTGTCCTCTCAAAAACCAAGGCCCTTTCAGGAGATGGCCAGGGTTCGGAACTCGTGAGTCAGCATCCTTTGCCAGCGATGCCATCACTGTCCACCCAGTGGTGAGAGAGAGACGACAGTAAAGCCAGACTCGCCAGACCTGCTGGGGGAGTATTGGTGGAGGAATAGGGAAGTGTCTGAAATGTTAGAAAAGGCCCAGGCTGAGATGATTGCAGAGTCAGACTCACGGGCTTAGCTCCTGGCCTCACGAGTGGGTGGTGAGACAGAGCGGGTGTGTGTGCACTTAGGCACAACGGTGTCTGGAGATGACAGGTGGGCCTTAGTGGGACTGGGTTTCCCCTGGCCAGTGGGTGCCTGTTGTGGGAGCCAGACAGGGGTCAGTGTCCTCTAACTGGAAGAGTGAGGCTTCTCAAGGTTCCCGTTGGCACTGAGACTGTTTATCTTTGCGGGGACCGAACAGGTTGGGAATAAGTCACGTTGATTATGTAGGCACTTTCAGCTGCCCTTGGGAACTATTTGTTTAGCTTCTCGAATATTCTAGGTGTTTAATAGGAGCCACCTATGGGTTCTGTCCAGCTTTTGGTTTTTACATTCTTCCCGTCCTAAGATGAGCTGGCTGCAGAGTGTTTTTCCAGATCTGCTACATTATTAAAAAAAAGAAAAGGCATTTCGTGCAGTTACAGTAATAGCTAAGGGAAGCAGCGCGCTGGAGGGCGCACAGTGGTTTGGAACCAGCGCTCTCTTGTTGGAGGGGTGTTCTTGGCTGTTCGCTCAGAGCAGCCGTGTCAGGAAGGGGGGCGCTGGTCGCCTCACTCCTCCCTCCCGCCTCGCGGAGCCTCCCTCTCCCGCCAGCTCCTGCCCTCCTGCTGTTGACTTCTTTTTTAGCCATGGAAGTAAAAGTTTTAACCGTATTTTATTAAGGGTTATAATTATCCCCGAATTTAGTGCAAACAAAAGTGCAGTTTTCCCAGTCCGTGCCGCGTCTCCGTTTTATTTAGAAAACCGTAGTCGTGAGTTTACAGCAGGTAGGAGACAAGCCGGCAGCGCTCCTCCAGGCCGCACTCCACCCTCCGCCCCGGCGCCCTCCTGCCTGCCAGCTGCCAAGTCGGTCACAGCATCCTTGCCTCCCGCCTCTGCCTCACCTGGCAGTGCAGTGGCCTTCTCGCTGGATCCCCCACCGACGTTTCCAGGTGTGTCTCCACTGGCTCCACCCTCAGGTCAATAGTCCACTCTGGAAGCCCTGTCCGTGTGGCTTTTCTACTTCAGTCTCTTTGGTGCTTCTGTGTTGCCTGTGGACTCCTGCCTTTGGCATTCGAGGCCCTCCAGGACTGGGAGAGAACCTCCCTTTCCAGACTTCCCTTGTGTGCCCACTGACTTGCTTCAGATAGTGCCCTAGGGCTGTGCCTTTCCAGGGTGGTGGAGTCCCCTCACAAGTGGCATTTACTGGGAGAGTGAGGCTAGGTCCCCTCTCACTACAGTCTCCCAGTACCATTGCAGTGCACAGAGGAATGATGCAAGGGGCTGCCCCGTGGCCGAGTGGTTAAGTTCGCGCTCTCTGCTTCGGCAGCCCAGGGTTTCACCGGTTTGGATCCTGGGTGTGGACGTGGCACTGCTCGTCAGGCCACGCTGAGGTGGCGTCCCACATAGCACAACCAGAGGCACTCACAACTAGAATGTGCAACTACGTAATGGGGGGCTTTGGGGAGAAGAAGAAGGAAAAAAAAGAAGATTGGCAACAGATGTTAGCTCAGGGCCAATCTTTAGAAAAAAAGAATAATGACTTGAACTTTCTTTGTCACCTTCTGTTCCAGCACAATGTGTGCAGATCGCAGTCCTGGCTGGCACGGGTGCCATCTCCGTTAATCTCCATCTTCTCTTCCAGGGAAGGAACCTCAAGAAGCAGACGTGTGTCCGTTGAGTTCTTCTGTAGGGAGAGAATGGAAAAAAGAGAGAGCAACCAAACTCTTCTAAGCCCGCATTCCCAGCCACAGAGAAGGACTGGATTTCATGCACACTGAGATGTGCTGTGGGCACAGGGGTTGTTGGTAAACCCCATCACACGGTACCAACCTCAGTGGGCAGGAAACGAGTGCTGAGAGGCTGGCAGCCCCTGGCAGTTAGGTCAGAAGAGGATGCAGCTTCCGTGTTGACTTGACTCAGGCCAAGTTGCTGAGCTGTTTTTGCCTCCTGGCAAATCATTTCTTAAATAGCTTTTTGGAAATTTTCTGATTGGAATATTTGAAATGGCAGTTTAATTTTTTTATTGTGGAAACATATACATAAAATAGAATTTACCGTTTTAGCCTTGTTTAAGCGTACAGTCCTGCAGCACTCGGCACATTCACACTGTTGTGCAGCCGTCACCACCATCCGTCGCCAGTGCTCTTCCCCAGCTGAAAGTCTGTCTCCATTAAACACTCACTCACTCACTCTCCGCTTTCCCTTCCTCAGCCCTTGGCCCCCACTGTCCTCATTCTGAATCTGATTCCTCCCGGTTCCTCATATAAATAGAATCCTACAGTGTTTGTCCTTTTGTGACTGGCTTATCTCACTCCGCATAATGTCCTCAGGGTTCTTCCATGCTGCAGCAGGTGTCGGCATTCCCTTCCTTTTTAAGGGTGAATTATGTTCCATCGTGTGTACAGACCACATTTGCTTTATCCATCCGTCAGTGGACACTTGGGTTGCTTCCACCTTTAGGCCATTGTGAGTAATGCTGCTTTGACCACAGATGTACAAGTGTCTGTTTGAGTCCCTGCTTTCACTCCTTTGGGTATATACCCTTAAATAGAATAACAGCTGGATCATGTGGTGATTCTATGTTTAGTTTGTTGAAAGACTGCCATGCTGTTTTCCATAGTATGCCCACTTAAATTATAAATTTCCTCAAGTTCAACTCACCCATTTTTCTTCCCCTTCCCAACTTTTTTTATTGTGTTACCATCTTTGGAGCAGACACTTTCAAAAAGAATTCTATAAGCTACCTTGTATAATAGACGAGCGAGGGAACTTTTGTGTGTGTGTGAGGAAGATTGGCCCTGAGCTAACATCTGTGCCAGTCTTCCTCTATTTTATGTGGGATACCGCCACAGCGTGGCTTGACAAGCAGTGCTAGGTCTGCAGCTGAGATCCGAACCTGCGAACCCCCGGCCACCAAAGCTGAGTGTGTGAACCCAACCACTACGCCACCAGGCTGGCCTCAAGGAAACGTTTTGTGGTGACAGCCTGCAACACTACACCCCATACTTAAAAAGCAGCTCTAGGCAGCATGGATTGGCGTGCGAACTTTTCATCTTCTGGGAAAGGATGTGTGCCGAAGGATGGAGTTAACACTTGTTAGCTTTTCTGGAGGGAAGGATATGAGGTGCTGGCAAGTACGCTGGCCTTAAAGGAATTTTAGGGGCCGTTTCCCTGATGACTTGTGGCAAGATTTAGAGAACAAGCAGGGATGTGGCATTGCTCTTAGCCACTATTTTAAAAAAAGGCCTTTTCCATCGTGTGGAAATTATCGAATGTTTCTTACAGGAACAGTTGGGTCAGAATGACATTATTCTACTTTGGTGAATTTATTATGATTTTTGGGAACATTAAGAAAAACCCAGAAAGGACTGCTATATTCATTAGCACTACAGCATGGCCTTGTTTTTCTTTTGATTGTTAATGGCATTTTGTGGATGCCGTATCTGGCCGTCGAGTTCATCTTCGTGTGATGTCAGCAATACCCTTTCTTGACACAGAGATTTATGATGATCTGGTCATCCTGGCTAAAAATCTTAGAATCATTCAGACGTCAAGTGATTAGTGAGAGGCAATGCATTATTTTATCTGCTTGGAGTATGCATTGGACTCAAAGACAAAAATCATAAACCTAGTCACCAGCCTTCAGCAATCTGAGCACAAAGAAATGCCTAAGGAACAATATTGATGCCTTGTAAAGGCCTTGCTTGACTTCTGGCGCCATCAGCAACAACAGCACAAACGGCTATGTGCTCAGGTCTCAGCCCTGTATCTGACTGTTGACACCAAGAGTCAGACTCTTGCCTGCAGCCCTAACACATGTTACAACAGGGCGCAGTTTTTGAAGGAGAAGACCCCTGGCAATCACCCCGCTGTGTTTGCGAGGCCAGCTTAGCCTTGTCTGTTACCACATGCCCTGGTAGCATGCTGGCGTGCAGGAAAGGAGCTGTCCTTGCAAAACCACACAGAAAACAAACTGAAGCACCAATCTTGTTATTCGGTCACAACTTCGAAGTGCATCATTTGTACAAGGGAAGGAAAGAGTGTGTATGAGGAGCCAGACAGTAGTGACAGCTGACTGTCACTCAAAGGAGGAGCCACTTGGTCATCATGGGCATCACAGGACCGACAGGAAATGGTGAAGATAGTTTAATGCAGAGCAGAGCTCTGCAATGGGAGCCGGGTAGACCAGTTCTTCCCATTTGCTTGGCCCACCTTGAGGGTGTGGCTGTATTCACCTGGTCTGTGGGGTCTGCAAGCCTTTTCACAAAATGTGGTTCCTCATATTGCTGGTAACTCACGTTACATGCTGTGTTATCTTCACAGGTTCTTATAACTTGCATAATTCTCTAGGACGGAGTCCACATTCTTCTTGGCAGGAGGAGGAAACAGGTGTTTTTGCCTGGTAATGAGCAAGGCCATGGTGTGAGGTCTTTAGGAGTCTTTCCCTTCACGTCTGTTGTCAACAGTGGAGGGGGGAAGGCAGGGGCCTGGGCCAGCCCCATCAGAGAGAGGTTTGCCGAGGAGTAACCGCCTCACCCCAGGTGGCTGCTTCACCATGTGTGCATCCTGAGCTTGCTATACTGTTGAAATCCTCCCAGCTATAGAAGCGTTTGGGTTAATATCATCCATTCTGTTGAAAAGACCAGACCTCAGGGAGGGTATAGGCACAACCAAAAGTGATGTGATGAGGTGGACAGTGCTTTGCAGCTACTGCCCAGACTGCATCAATCCACGTTCCAGAGGGACTGCTGAGTTACCAACCTCACCCAGCCTCCGTTTCCCTCCCTGCGATGGGGGCGTAGCACTGGCCTTAGAGGTGGTTGTCAGGATGTCGGGAGGCAGTCTTGGGAAGCCCCAGCTGAATGCCTGCACCCAGTATGGCACAGTGAGTGAGAGTCATGGTGGTCTTTACCGTGGGATCCTAGGGCCCCCCACTGCCCTTCTCATCAAACGCTTGCTGAGCACATGCTATGGGCTGGGGCTGTGCTCACCTCTACAAGGTGTTCCCATCCGGGTTTCAGTTCTGGGTCCCCATCACAAGCATGTGCTCCTCTGTGCCTGTCTTCTCATGGTTAAGTGGAGATGGCAGTAGCTGCTCTCTCATGGGCTGCTGGTGGGGTTGAATGCATTGGTGCCCACAGGAGCTTGGCATGGTGCCCAGCACATGCAAAGGTTGGTACGAGGCAGGTGTTGTCATTATTAGCTCTTGGCCAACAGGCAGTTCTGTATTAGTGTGGATTAGTTCAGTTATGGTGCTTTCCTTTCAAAGCCTTGATGAGACATGAACAAAAAAGGAACTGAAGTTTAGGTTGGGAAGTGCTGGGGGAGTGATTTTGAAAAGTGGGGCCATGGTGGAGCAGGAGTATGTAGGCAGGAGGAAGTGGGAGAGCGCTGTCCGCCAGGGGAGGCTGGGAGGATGGAGAGGTTGGGAGGGTGTCAGGGATCCCCTTCACTGGCTGCTGGTCTAGGGCAGCCCCATGCAAAAGGGCCAGAGAGTGTCCAGCTCCTCCTTCCACTGTCTTCCCTTGGTCTTCGATTGTAGGGCCTGTGACTTCATTTAATAGAATCAGTAGCATGGTGAGCAACACTGGGGGTAAAGGGGGTCTTTGTGGAACCCTGACACCAATGACAATCTCATTTCTATGGAAACATGCATTGTTTGCAGACCACTGGGTTTGTACCACACGGTATTCATACGCTGGGGATTGTCTAATTTTGGGTTCGTGCAATTAAGCTTTTAGAGGTTATCAGAATAGACAATGCAGATTGTTATTTCGTTGAGAGTGACGTTGTCTAAAAATAGAATAATGGCTTCATTGGTGAATGAGGGTGTTGACTGGATGTGGAGAAGTCCTGTGTAATCTCCACAAGGAAAGACAGACTCACTTGGGAGACAAGGCCAAGGCTCAGGCATGCACCACCCCCTTCCGTCTGTCTATTTCTATTCTTTTGTGATTTCTTGACTGTAATTCCCAGCAAATGTTTCTCGTTACAGAGTATGGCGTTTGTGAAAACTTGCGGAAGCTGGAGATCACGGGTGTGTCTTGTCGAGACGTATATGCGAAGCGTAAGTTAATCTTTTATCATCCATCATTAACTTTGTTCCAAAAGCAGACACAGAGGGAGTACCAATAATAGATAATCAATTAATTTGACCCCCAGTCCACAGTTCTGTCAACTTAAAAAGCAAATTTGCCTGTTACTTCATCTCAAAATGAGTTTATTGGGAATAGCCAAAAGAATTGTAACCCACAACTAAGAATATACAACTATGTACCCGGGGGCTTTGGGGAGAAAAAGGAAAAAATAAAATCTTTAAAAAAAAAAAAAGAATTGTAACTGGGATATGCATGCTACAGCAAACGATAGGCAAATCTAGAGAACAAAGGAGGGAGCTGCTTTTATAGAGAAAAGGAGGAGTGGGTAGGGGCTGTTCTAAATGAAAGACCATTGGAGGACAGTAACAGTTCAGGGTGGCAACAGCTTCTCATTGGCTGGGCCATGGCGTTTCTCATTGGCTGAGCTGTGGCATTTCTCATTGCCTGAGCCAGGTCATTTCTCATTGGCTGGGCTGCGGCGTTTCTCATTGGCTGAGCTGCGGCGTTTCTCATTGGCTGAGCTGCGGCATTTCTCATTGCCTGAGCCGGGTCATTTCTCATTGGCTGGGCCATGGTGTCTCTCATTGGCTGAGCTGCGGCATTTCTCATTGGCTGAGCTGTTGCTGGGTGGAGTGAAGTCTTCCCTCAGTAGTTAAAGTAGTTGTGCTTCCTGTGGAAGGTGCAGGGTCCACCTCTTCCTGTTTGGTGTCATTGAGGATGTGTGATGGGGCATGAGAGCTCCCCCTATAGGCCGTCCTGACTCCAGTTTAGTTCAGGTTTCTTTTATTAATTTCCACACTTCCATTCTCAGACATCCTCTTGAAGTCATTATGGATATTTTAAAGACAGCACTGGTAGTAATAGCCCTAAATGAGTGGGCGGGCTTTCTTCTCTCCTTTTCTGGGTGTGTCATTACCCTTATTTTTCTGCCCATCACGGGACAAAGGTGTCTTATTAGGCATCAGGGACCTTGAGCTCTGAGAAAGGTGGCTGCGCTGGAAACAGCTCTGGTGTACTTCTGTAGGTGTCCCTTTCTCTGGAATCTGGGCTGACAGCCGATGGTAACTGGGAAATGAAGCCGTGACGGCTCTCCTTGGCTCCTCCCGCTGCCGGCGCTCCGCCTGCAGGCCCCACCAGCCTCGAGCCGTCTGCTCAGTCTTCCCTTCAGTTTCCTATGGCTTGTTGAGCCCCCAGCCCACCCCCTGCCCTGGTTCTTGTTCTCTGCTCCTTTGCTTTCAAGAATCGCCAGCGACACTCCCTGAGTGCTCAGAGTGCCCCCAGCCCCATACATTCCCCGCTGGTCTTTCCTTATTGCCTATCTGCATGAGGCTGTGAAGGCTGCTGGTAATACTGATGTCGCCCGGGAGAGGTGGACAGCACCGTCCCGCAGGCAGCGCCCACTTCTTCACTCCGCAGTGGTGGTGTGGCATGTGTCATTAGCACCTGGGGCTGGGGAGTGAAGAACAGAGTAAGAAAGACAATGGTGAGCCAGTTCTGTTTGGCCTAAAGTTGACCTGTTGGCCTCTCTAAGAAGGACATTAGGTGTCCATCTTACAACCATCTTGGTAGATTTGGGTTTTCACATTCTTTTAAACTTTCTACCCAGTTCTCCATTGAAAACTTAGACCAGGTGGTGCCCCTTACTAAACACCTCACCCAGGAACGGAGAGGCTGAGCTTCTCCGTGGGAACATCTGTGGTTTGGGACTGAGAAGTAAGCAGTGGGGCTGCATTGTGGGTCAGGCTGCCGAGTGTGCACTGAAGTGCTAGAAGCTTCCTTCTGGGGTCTCAGGCTTGCTAGTTGGTGTCACTTTCTGTATTCCCTCTTTTCAGTGGATTTGTTACTCTCAGAGTCCCCTCTGAGCTGCCTCTCCTTCCCGTGGCCACATGCTCCCTGCACCAGTAGAGAGTGGAGTTTCCGCCAAGGAGCCGGCTCTGCAGGGAGACGTGGGGCCGTGTTTAGTTCCTGGATCCATGCTGCTTTCATTGTCTCCTCTTTCCTCCTCCCATCAGTGACTTCTCTTCACACTACGATCCCCTGGCGATTTGGGATTGTTGGATTGGTTAGTGTTTCTGGGTTAGAATTTGCTCATACTTGGGGAGATCTCCTGTCCAAAGGCCCTGAGTTCTTCATGGACCTTCTTCTGGGGACCCAGGCCACCCTCAGCATGCACAGTTCTTGGTGGCTCGGCCATGCCCTCTGAGGCTGTTGACCCCCTCGCACCTGCTGCTGGCAGCCCTTGGAGAGGGTGCTGTCAGGACCTCTGCTCTGCCACGTCCCAGCCCCGATTCTGCCACCTCTTGGCACCGCCCGTTCTCCCCACTCTCCTGTGGGCCTCAGGCTGCATCCTCACCCTTAGCCACCATTCCCCACCCGGCTGTTGCCTCCTGCGGCCCTGTCCTCCTGGGCTTTGGACCCCAGTGCAGGCTGATCTGCTCAAGGCCTCCCATCTTCTCCGTCCCTGTGCATGTTCAGACTTGGGTTTCTTCTCTTGCCTTTGCTCCATGTTCCACCGCCCATGAAGATGTGTCTCTCCAGGGGAAGTGGGTGTAGGAGTCAGTCTCCATTCTGTCTTCTCATCTCCGTGGCAAGAACAGTGCCACTTTGAATTCAGCGAAGCCTAGAGTTCCAGAGGCAGAAACCTGGCAGTTCTCCACTTCTCCCCATCCTCTATTCCGTGGGTGCCCACACGGCCCTTGCTCCACCCTTGGGTCCTCTGTTGTTCGCCTAGGGCTCAGTGTCGTAAATCCAGCCACAGCATAGAATTGGAGGAACTATCCTTGCTGTCTGCATTGGTGTAAGAGTCAGAGCCGAAGTCTCGCTACCATGATCCCCACGTACATACACAGAAAAGAAAGCTTCCCTGGCTTTTTCAGATGGCCAGCTGGTTTCTATGAGTATCTAATACGGCAAGTTCTTATCTTCTAATTGCCTTTTGAGTTTGTTAGGCCATTTGATGACATCATCTCAAAGCACCAGGAAGACAGATTTCTCTTTAAGAGTGGTAAACACTCAAAATAGCATCCTGGAGGGAGGCAGATGCTCATGCTGCAAGGTGTCAGGGGACCCATGACACCCAGAGGAGAGCACACATGGGAAATTAAGGCCCCTACAGAGCTCATCTCAGCTGTGGGCACAGGGAGTTGCCCAGGCCCTGTGGGTGGCTGTCCATGGACGGGACATCTGGGCACAGGTGGGTAGTGACTGCTGGGGAGCAGGAGATGGTGTGACCAGGGGTAAATTGGGGGTGGCCGAGGGGGAGGGGACAAGGGCCATGGCGAGAACACATGTCTATCTAGGGCATGTGGACAAGCAAAGGAGGACATCTGGGGATTACTTTTGACGTCTCATTCTTGGCTCCTTGAAAATGGTTGCAAAATCCAGAGAATAATTCATATTATCCATTATTTAGTATCCCAAAGTGTTTAATCTGCCCCAGCCAAAGTGAGTTTCAGTTTTCATTTTCCCATTGCAGGATCTCTGTTTTTGTGAATTTGCTTTGAAGGCCTTATCCAGGCAGAAATTACTTAGCTTTTGGAATGGCTGGCAGAAGAAAATCACCCTTAGTTCCTGGCCTAGGTGGTAGAGCCAGCCAGTCTTGATTCTGAAGCGAAGCCGTCTGAGTTAGGAGGCTGGCAGATACCGTCCTTAATTAAAACAAACAGACACACTCAGCGAGGACAAATGAAGACCGCGTGTGCACCGAGCAAGCTGGATATCTTAGCTGGGGCACAGGGGTCCCCACATGGTCACCCCAAATACCCGTGAGCTGCGACCTCCGCTCTCCCTCCTCCATGAGCTCCCTTGATCCGTGGCAGTCAGGGGAGGAGAGTGAGCATGGCGAGGGTCCTGAGCTTGCTGCCATCATGCATTTCTGATGCGACTCCATTGATTAAGAGGGAGATACGTCACAACATTTTCTTTCCAGCCAGGCCTGTCCTCTTTGGCAAGTGCTTGCCTCCCAAGGTTCTGCGGGTTGAGCGTGTAAGGGAACTGTATGCTATCCGTGAGGGAGAGGTGGTTGAGTCGTGAAAACTGTTCACACAGCCGTGAAGGCGGAACCATCCTTAGCCCTTCCCCTGCTGTGTCTGTTCAGGTGTAAACCCGCGCGTCAAGTCGGGACGGTTCATGGGAATTCTGCCCGATTACGAGCACATGGAGTACAGAGATGTGTACGCCTGCCGTACGTACCTCCCGCTGGCTTTTGCTTGAGCAGGCGAGCACGGCCCAGGGCTGCATGGAGAGGGGCCTCCGACTCACGGCACGAGGACTGCTTTGGTCCCCAGAGCGAGCTCACCTCCTTGGCTTTGGCTGTGTCTTCACCTTGCCGAGTGTTCTCTGCGGCTGGGCCGCAACCGGGATCACACCTGAGTGGCGGCCCCGTGGCAGCTGCACATATGGGCCGGGTTTCCGCAGCAGCTTTGGGTTTTTGGGTGGTACCAATCAAGATCCCTGTGTTGATGCACAGTTTAACATTTATCGTTTATTGAGGCCGAGAAGAGAGACAGAGTGGAAGCCTTAAAACTTTTCTATTCCAAAATGAAACGTACTCGTTTCCTTCTAGGCTCCATTAGTCAGTCACGCTTGAGCAGCATGTGTGAACTTAAAAAAGTTCCATGCACATGTAAGCACACTAGACGAAAGTATGTAGAGACAGTTGCTATTTAGAACCTGACTCGTCTCCTGTCGGCATTGCTTGAGCTCTGGAAATTTTCCTAAGCCATATTCCATAGGTGATTAATGCTATCTCTGCTTTTTATTAGGGTGAGCTGAGATGGAGAGAATAAATTTTGGTTGATATTAAAGATATTAAAAATAGGTTCTTGAACTAAAAGGTGTTTTTGAAATTTCTCACAGCACAGGGACACCCTCCTGCTCGTCACCCCAGCCCCTCTGGGTGCTCTACGTGTCAGCATTGCCTGTGTGGGGCAGACCCACTTCTGAATCTTATAAGTGCACAATTTCTAGCCAAACCTACTCGGAGCAGAAGGAATAGTCATTTATGGAATTTCTCCTAACCCCCCTCGGACTCTGGACACGTAGCTACAGTGTGCTCGCTGGTCCCCATTGACTTAGGGGACTGTCCTGGAGTCAGTGTGGAGGGACCTGGGCCTGGGTAGCATGCTTTGGGGTGGTGTCTGAGCACTGTGCATGGCTACTAACAACACCCACCTTGTTTGTGTAATCAGCCCAGAGGGGAGCTGCTTGAGTGAAGAGCAGCGGTGAGGGGGGCTTGTCAGGAGTGAGTGTGAGCAATCATGAGGGGCTGGGGGGCTTTGGTTGGACAACAAGGGAGTCGGACGGGCCAAGTTTGAAGTCATTAATTCTGTTCTTTTCCAAACCCTCTTGGAAGTAGCCTCTCTAGAACATTTTGTCATGGTCTGACCCAGCCTCCCTACTTAGCAGTCAGTGAGCCAAGTGCCTTCTCCAGCCCCCAGGAGGGAGCGTTGATGTAGCAAGTATTGCTGAGAACAAGTGATCAATGGTGATGGCGCTGCTGACGGGAACCTACCTGGCATGGGCTTTTAGATACAAATGGACAAGCACTTAGAGATTCATTACATCACACATCTGTTGCAGGATTCTCCCCGAACAACAGTCTGTCTGGAACTTATCGCAGAGCTAGAATGGAGTTCTGACCTGCCTCTGGGAGGTGTGGTGGCCGGGACCAAGAAGTGCCTGAGTTGTGTTGGAGTGTGTTCTAAGGGGTGGCCAGAAGCTTTCTGTAGCTTATAAGGACAAGTCACGAGTCTAGACTTTCCAACACGTTTCCAAGAACTTTTTTAGCCATGCGCTAGACTTTAGAGTTTTTAGCCATGTACTTTTTTTCTAGACTAGACTTTAGACGTTTTCAGGCCTGTACTGTGATGTCCCCCAGTTGCTTGTAACTGACAGCTTTATAACAGACTTGGTGTCATTGGAGACTGCTGTCCCCTCTAAGGTTTGAGTGCAGTTATAAAAATACAGTAGTTATTGTAGAAAACTTGGAAAATCCTGAAAATATAATGAAACCAACCAGCTGTAAGCACTGGCTGGTTGCCCTTCTCTGTGGACATGTTTAAAGTGTGACCGGTCTGTTAGCTCCATGGTCTCCCAGAACATCGGGAAAAAAGTTCACATGCATGAAAAAAGAAAACCGGTTTCACTCCCAATTTGGAACCTCTGTATTTCCAGGTGTTCAGTATTCCAGTGCTCCTCGTGGGTTCTAACAGAGGGCAGCTCCGAAGTTGTTCTCTGACGTTGGCCAAACCTTCCAGAGAAGTCTGCTGTGAGGAACTGGGGACCTGGCACTGTTTCTGTCTCCATCATCTACTTGCGCTGTTCCTGGAGCTGTTGAGACCTCGTGTCCCCTGGTCTCTAGAAGTCCTCTGGGCTGTTCTCTTGGACCAGAGAGGATGAACATCTTAGGTGCAAGACACTGTCTCGGAGAGAGGGAAGCCAGCATCATCTGTAGCTGTGGATTCAAACTGTTAGGAGCTCTGTGGCCTCAGATTTGCTATTATTGTTTATTTTTCTCTTGACCGTGTGTTGTTGCCTGATATTCTTGCTGATTTGTGTCTGTAAGGTGTTGGGAGTGTCATGGGGGATGTATTGTCCTCACGACATATCTGACATGTCCGTGTGTGCAAATTGATGGTGACAATCAAAGCACATTTTGAACTTAAAAAATTTCACTCTTCATGTAACCATAGGGCTCTGGGTTTTGAGATTCAAATCTAGAATTCTGGCAGTGCTCCAGATTGCTCTAGTAAATACAAGGAATTTGGTGCAACTTTGCCCACCACCCGTGAAGAAATGGACAGGCCACTCTAATCCTCTGGCACAAATGACACAGGGCATTTAGCTGTACAGGATAGTCTGATGGGAAGGCCCCTCCAAAGTCCAGTCTGCCAAGTGGAGTCAAAAACACATCTGCTGGGGTCAGGGGGCGGGTTGGTTACTGAGGAAGGAAGGAGAGAGTTGGGAAGTATAACAATGGGAAGGTGCTCCTAGAAAGGGCAGTGGGGATGCCAAAGGGAAGTGCATCTGAGAGACCCTCTGTTGATTAACTGGCTGAATTCTTATGTGTCTATGGGATGTTTTTCCTGATTTTGTTTTGAATATTGATTTTGTATCCTGCAACTTTACTGAATTCATTTATTAGTTCTAACAGTTTTTTGGTAAAGTCTTTAGGGTTTTCTGTATATAGTATCATGTCATCTGCAAATAGTGACAGTTTTGCCTCCTCTTTTCCAATTTGGATGCCTTTTATTTCTTTTTCTTGCCCAATTACTCTGGCTAGGACTTCTAGTACTATGTTCAATAAATGTGGCGAAAATGAGCATCCTTGTCTTGTTCCTGATCTCAGTGGAAAAGCTTTCAGCTTTTTTTCATCATACCATTGAGTATGATATTAGCTGTGGGCTTGGCCTGTACGGCCTTTAATATGTTGAGGTATGTTCCCTCTATACTGACTTTGTTGAGAGTTTTTATCATGTGTGGATGTTGAATTTTGTCACTTGCTTTTTCTGCATCTATTGAGATGATCATATGATTTTTGTCCTTCATTTTGTTAATATGATTAATTTGTGGGTATTGAACCATCCTTGCATTCCTCGAATAAATCCCACTTGATCATGGAGTGCAATCCTTTTAATGTATTGTTGAATTCAGTTTGCTAATATTTTGTTGAGGATTTTTGTGTCTGTGTTCATCAGGGATATTGACCTGTAATTTCCTTTTCTTGTGGTGTCGTTGTCTGATTCTGGTATCAGGGTAATGCTGGCCTCATAAAATGAGTTTGGAAGTGTCACCTCCTCTGATTTTGTTTTAATTACCAAAAGCCACTAAGTGGCAGGAGATACCATTAGTTGCATTTGTGATTTTCTTTTGGACAAGAATGACATATAGGACCACCCACCAGCCCGAAGCCTCAATTCTGCAGCAACAGGTGTGATGATTCAAGAATGATTTTATGGTCTAGCCACGTGTAGTGGGCAGGCTGTCTCGTGTGTGTCTTCTGTAGTTTTCTATGAGTTGGGCTCTCTAAGCATGCCCTGCCCGTGACAGTAAAGCACCTGAAGGGTCTACAACAGTCAACTTATCAATATCTTGGGTCCCAAGCCTGCTGTCTGTACCTGAACCAGTATTATCGTGATGTGATTCCATTTCACTCTCCTGACTGGGCGGTCAGCAGGTGTTTGGAGACAATATGGAGAGGGACTTTGAGCTGGGGATCTTCCTCCAGGCGAGAAGCCCTGGGGTATAGTGAGCGCCTTGGGCCGGGAGGTGCTCCGGGTTCTGTCCTAAGCCCTCTGTGGACCTCGGGTGCTGATGTCTCAGCTCAGGCCCCTTCATCAGCCCACGACAGGGTCAGGGCGAGGGTTGAACGAGTGCACGAGGGAAAGTCCTTGGAAAGGTGCCACTCCTTGTATCATTCACTGGCATTGCCTTCAAGCCGGCCTCCCCAGCAGGGCCCCAGGCGTTGGAAGGTCTGAACAGGGCTGCCCTCCTGGTGTTGATCCAGGGTCTTCCTGTGACTCAAGTGAGCGCTTTCAGTCTGGGTGCTTCTGGGCTTGTTGAGCCTTTTCAGTCGCCTCCCCTGGACTCAATTCTGGTACGGTTTCACTTTTTAAAGTATAGAGTAGAAACATAGGCGTTATGTTTGCATTAGGAAATCACGTGCCCCTCTCTGGTTAGCGTGCGCGCAGTCCGGCTGCCGACCGCGGTTTCTCTGACTTGTCTCTCCATGGTCTTGGGGGAGATCCCAGGCTGAGTGAGTCGACATTGTGTCAGCAGGAGTACGATCGACTCTTCTAACACGCACAGAGCTTACAAATCCAGGGAGGACTGCTACTCAAAGCAGATGTGCGGGAGGCTGTAGTTTCTTTTCAAAGAGCTATTGCTTTTAAAGCAAAACAGGGAACTCCTCTTTTGAAATTTATTGCTAAGTCTTTGGCATGTTCTTTCAACAGTCACTCGAGGGGCTTTGAGATCAGGTTGATTTTGGAAAGAACCAGACGTGGCTAGCAGTCAAGTTGGGAGACAAGAGGAGAGGAGACAAGAGGGGAGGGTCATGCTGAATGGACCTGTTTAATTTTTTCTCCAATATTTTATCATGATAATTTTAAAACACATAGAAAATTTGGAAGAATTGCAGTAAACACCCATTTACCATCACCTTATTCTACAGCCCTCTGCCACACTTCACTGTTGCCCATCTGTCCGTCCCTCCGTCAGGCCACCTTATTCTCTGCTGCGTTTCAGAGTAAGTGGCAGGCATCAGTATGTTTCACCCCTGAACAGTTGAGCATGCATTTCGCTCTCTAGAGTTCAGTGTTCGTATACGGTTCTGATCCTGCTTATTACTACCTGTTCAACAAACATAAAACCCATCAGGTTGACCATAAAATACCAAAACTGACTTTACTGTGTGTCTTGCAAACCGACTCAAGATGTGTGCGGGATGAATGGCAGGCATCCTGTAGACAATCAAGGCTCATCTAGAAATGTGTTCTTAGGCTGAAACCTCGGTAACGGTAGTTTCCCACCAGCTGTCTGCATACTCCACAGGCTTAGGATGGTTTCGGCCTCACTGTGCTACTCCCCATACACCAGACCAAGGTGCTGCTGTCCCACCTCCAGGTCCCTCTTGACTGTGTCAGCTTGGTCTTCCTTCCTGCAGTCTGGTGCAGTCACGCAGCTTGGGTGCTTGGACACGGTCCCTGGCCCACTGTGTATTAGCCAGGGTTCTCCAGACAAACAGAACCAATTTCTTTATATAAAGAAATTTATCATTAGGAATTGGATCCCACAGTTATGGAGGCTGACAAGTTCCAAGATCTGCAGTCAGCAGGCTGGAGACCCAGAGGAGCCCATGTTTCAGTCTGAGTCCAAAGGGCAGAAAAGACCAATGTCTCGCTCCAGGAAGCCAGGCAAGAGGAAATCCCACTTATTTGTGGGAGAGTCGGCCTTTTTGTACTATTCAGGGAGACTGCATGTTTCAGTTAGAGTTTGATGTTTGAAAAGACTGATGTCACAGTTCTGGAAACCAGGCAGGAGGAGTTCCCTCTTACTCATGGGGGGGTCAGCCTTCTTCTTTTCAGGCCTTCAACTGATTGGATAAGGCTCACCACAATTGGGAGGACAATCTGCTTTATTCAATCCATCGATTTAAATGTTAATCTCATCCAGAAACACTCTCACCACACACCCAGAATGTTTGACCAAATGTTTGGGCCCCTCATGGCCCAATCCAGCTGAATCATAAAATTCATCACCACACATTGCCTGCACCTGGCAGTCAGGGTCCTGCATGAGTTGTAGTTTGCTTGCTCATTCATTCATTCACTCAACAAATGCATGTGCAAAGGAAATTGAAGTGAAGGACATTTTCCAAAACGTTAACCGTGGCTGGTCATCTCTGTAGCAGGATCTCAGGTCACCCCCAGGTTTCCTTTTCTCTGGTTGTCTTCAGTGAGTGTATATGCACTGCTTTTGAAAGAAGGGGGGCCCAACTTAAATCTTAATCTATGGTCTCATGACATTTTGAACTCTGTCCCTGTCTCCTAAAGAATCCCACACTTCCTTAGTTCTGTCAACTGATGGGAGGCTCACTACTTTACAAGGGTGCTTGCTCCGGGTCTTCCAAGGGCAAGTTCCTTGTCATTGGAGCCGATTGCTTTGACGCTGGGTTTCAGAATGACCCAGTTGTCTGTTTTATTATGCTTTTTAAAGATATTTTTATTCTTAGCTTGCTTTGGAAACTCGTAGGTAAGATTTCCCAAATGTAAACATTTGCCTTCGTGAGTAGTTTCTTCACAGTTTTCTGCCGCTCACGCCCTTTCCTCTGATTTTCTGTGAGGTGAAGACTGGCTGGCTCTAACACCAAGACCTGCTTTTTCTCTCTCCTTGTAGTGCTTCACCGGTACAGACACATTTTGGGCCTGTGGCAGCCAGACATCGGGCCGTACGGAGGACTGCTGAACGTGGTGGTAAGTCCCAGAGCGCCGGGCCTGGCCTCTTGTGGAGCCAGGACTGATGCCCACGTGGATGGAACTCAGCGCCTTTTCGAGCAGCGGGGCGGGCCTCAGGATGGTGCCTTAGGATGTTAGAGTAATCAAGGGCCTCTCTGCAGGGCGCTGTTTGGGAGCCAGATGTTCATCTTCTAAGTGAGCAAAGATTCGTTTTACGTAGTTCTCAGCCTTCTGGCTGCATCCTTGGACTCTGATGACGGGATGCAGGCTGCTGTGAGGACGTCTTCCCTGCCCCAGGCCCTCCCTCCTGGACACCGAGGGCCATCGAGTTCACGCCCTCGGACGCTCTAGTTTTGGATTGTGCACTAGTCTGATGCCCTGAGTCAGGGGTCGGCAAACTAAAAGGAAGAAGATGGGTGGAGGCCGCATGGGGCCCTCAGAGCCTCAAACACTCACCCTCTGGCCCTGGGGACCGTAAGGCACAGGTGTGGTGTTGTGGCAGGTGCCCCATCTCTGTGCCCTGAGGTGCTGCCAGCTGTGAGTTGCCGTGTGTGCCTTTTATTGTTATCCAACAACACGTGTGGAACGCTTGCCGTGTGAGTCGGACGCCATCCAGCACCAGGCTGTGCTCTAGGGGTGCAGCCTCAGGTCACTCACCAAGCAGGCTCCGCGGCCTCAGACCAGGCTGCGCTCACGGTGACCGGAAACCTCAGAGCAGAGTCAGAAAGTGGGGCTGTCAGGCCCTGGTTTTAAATGTTTTCTCACCTACCATAGTAATACTGGGGTCAGGGCCGGGTCCTCCAAGGACGGTAAAGCCAGTGGGGAGTGCTTTTGGGGAAACAAGGCATTTCCACAATCTCAGAGCATCTCCCCACAGATGTCTCAGCTTCCTGGGGCCGCCATAACAAATTCCCACTAACTGGGTGGCAGAAAACAACGGAAATTTGTTGTCTCACACTTCTGGAGGCCTGAAGTTCCAAATCAGTACTTTTGTGCTGAAATCAAGATGCTGCAGGGTCTGCTCTCTCTGAGGGCCCTAGAGGAGGAGCCTTCCTGCTTCTCCAGCTCTGGGGGCTCCCTGGCTCTGGCCGCACCTCTCCTTCTCTGCCGTCGACTTCCTGTGGCCTCTTCTCCATTTTGGTGTCTTAGACCTCCCTCTTAGGAGGATACAAGTAATTGCTTTTAGGGCCCACCCGGATAATCCTGAATAATCTCATCTCAAGATCCTTAATTTAGGGGCTGGTCCCATGGCTGAGTGGTTAACTTCACGTGCTCTGCTTCGGCGGCCCAGGGTTTCGCCGGTTCGGATCCTGGGTGCGGATATGGCACCGCTCATCAAGCCATGCTGAGGTGGCATCCCACATGCCACAACTAGGAGGACTGACAACTAAAAAAAATACACAACTATGTACTGGGGGGCTTTGGGGAGAAAAAGGAAAAATAAAATCTTTAGAAAAGATCCTTAACTTATCACATCTGCAAAGTCCTCTTTTGCCATCTTAGGTGATAATGTCACAGGGCCCAGGGATTAGGACGTGGACCGCTTTTGGGGCCCATATTCGGCTGACTGTAATTACCAGGAGGAAAAGGTGCCTTTAAGGGGAGAGATCTGGCCAACAGTGCCTGACCAGGTGATCTCTGTTAACTAACCAGTTAACTGACCCAACCTGGTGATCCCTGTTAACTAACCCACCATGGGGTGCTGACCCCAGGCCCTCCTGGTGTGGTGTGAAGGATGTAGCTTTACTTCTCCGGAGCTTCTGCCAAAAATCCACAGCCCAAGTCTCAGCATGAGCAGCTCTCACACAGACCCCGCGGGGGGAGGCCGCCAACCCTGCCCTCGGCCTGCAGAGTGCTCACTTCACGAAGGCCAGAAAGGCTGATGAGCCACGTGCCATGGTAACTAAGCGCATTCCGTGGTGACCGGTATTGAGGACACCATCACCCGGGTCGGGAACAAAGAGAGGACCAGGGCCAGCAGAAGAGGCCCAGAGGGGCCAGCTTGCTGGGTGGATGTGAGGGCCGCCTTGGAAGCAGGTGCTCAGCCTGCGGACGCCTGAGTGTAGCCTCGTGTGGTGTTCTCTCCGCCAGGCCGCTGCGGAGGTCCTGACCCACAGAGTATGAGGCCGTAAATGTTTCTTGTCTTTGCCGCTTGTTTTCCTGACATTGACACTGGCTGTTGGCCGTTTTCCCGCCTCTTGCATGCCTGGTCTTTTCCACGAGGTGTGGACATGGTTGTTAAGTGGCTGAGTGCCGGATGACCTTCCCTGAGCTGGTCCGGCTGTGTTAGGCAGGAAGTTGGCTGAGGCTCAGTCCATCTCGTGGTGGCGTGGGGTAGCTCTGTGCAGCTGGTTTAGAGGAGCCTTTCTTCTGGGCTAGTTTAGCTCCATCTCTAAGGCCTGAGCCCTCTGGGGTCCCCACTCCGTGCCCCAGGGGTTCCATGAGGACCCCCTTCTCTGGCTGCCTGGAATTGGAACATTTCGAGACCTGTATGACCCTGGGGATTGTCCAGGTCATGGCCCAGCTTCATGGCCAGGCTGCAGTGTCGCTGTGGCTCGGTGTTCAGCCCGACCCGGGGCCCCTCGGCAGATCTGGGGCTCTTTCTCTGTGCAGCTCCCTCCTTTCTGGGTCTTTGACCCTCACGCTCCAGCCCCGTCAGCCCCCTCGAACTTGGGTCTCCATTTCCTCAAGTTAGAACACCCCCGAGTTCTGCTGTGAGCCCCTAGGGCTGGAAGGTGCCTCCAGCAGAAATCCAGGGGATGGCAGGGGCCACCTCTTCTATTCCCCTTCTCTGGGTCACAGTCCTGTGCTGCCTGTGGTCCGGTGTCTCGTATTTTGGTTCACAGCAGGTGCGCAAATCCCAGTCCCCTACTCTGTCATAGCCAAGAGGAACGTCTGGCTTTATGGCTGCTTTCTGGTGAAGTCTTCCTTCTTGTTGTCTCTTCTCTTAGTCGTCAAGGTTTCTGTGAAGTCTGTGATCTCTGGCTCAGTTTCCAGTGTCTCTTTTTCCCCTGGATTTGCAGGTGTGTCAGCCTGTCTCCTGGCATGCCCAGACATGTGGCCACACATGCTGGTCCCCCAGGAGGTGTCCTTGTCTCTGGCCTGTAGGTTGGCAGAGCACCTTGCTCCGACCAGGCCTGGTGCGAGGCTGCATCTCAGGCTTGGTGCGGGCCGGCTCTGCTGTCCAGTCTGCCCATGTCCTCAGGGCCTAGCCCCTCATGGACTCGCCTGAAGGCCCGGGTGCCACCTCCTCTCCAGGCTGAACGCCAGTTCTTCTCTTGCCAGCTTTGTGATACTGCCGCCACTTCCCCTGACTGCTGGGCCTCTTCGCAGCCCCTTTCTGCTTGGTTTCTCTGGGAGTTGCCCTCATGATTTAGGATTCAGCAACTGCATCAAGGGCAGAGCCTGCATACTGTGGGACCATTTCTTTAGTTCCCGCTCTTAGGGGGCACCTGGAGCCTGGAGCCCTGGCCTTTGGGGAGCTGTAGCCCTCTGGCCTCCCCTTCTCTGCCCAGCCATAAGTGGTCAGGAGTGAGGGGCAAAGGGCTGGAAGGGCTCTTCAGGATCCTGGCCTCATCTTGGGGCCACCTGCTTGCTCCCTGATGTCTGCAAATGGCATTGCAACTTTCTAGTTCACTCAGTTCTTATCACTGGTCTCAGCTGGAGGAGCTGTTGATCTGAGCTCCTTGGTCGTAGCCAGGAGAAAAGGCTTCTTGTAGTTTAATTTTTATGTGCTTCTTGGTCATCAGCCTATCTTCGTTTGAAAAGTAGCTGCTCATTTCTTGGCCCGTTTGAAAAACCCAGGTTGTCTCACTTTGAGAGTTCACAGGTGTGTGTGTAGTGGGTGTGGCCCTTCACAGCACCCGTGGGCAGGCGCTTGTGCCCAATGTCGCTGTGGCTGGTGCTGCAGTGGAAACAAAGTCGGGTGCCCTTGGGGAGCACCAGTGCTCTGGCTTTGCTTCCCTCTTCTTGCACACACGCTCGGCGGCCAGAGGCCCGAGTCCAGGGGACCAGTGGCACCCATCGTGTAAGGGCTGTGGGTCTGACCCCCAGGGGCCTGGGGCCTGGCTCGCCTCAGTGGGGCTCTGCTGATCTGGTCATAGGGGCCATCTGGTGACTCTGGTGACTCTGTCGCTCTGTGTATGTTGCTCACCAGGAGCAACATACTCATAAATATTGCTTCCCATTCTTTATGATTTGGTGGGGACATGCTCTAGGTTTGCTGTATATAATCTCGCTGGGGAAGAGCCTTGCTTTCAGAGGCTTCCTCGCGGGCCAGCAGACAGCTCCCAGCGTGAGTGGATTTCTCTCCTTTTTTTTAGTTGGGGAGGGTGGTAATTGTTTTCTTACTGGCAGTGAGTAATAGAGTAAAAAAAAAATGCTGCTCCTGAGAGTAGGGGATAATTAGGGGAAAATGGAGCCCATAACAGCACAATGCCAACTGGCTCTTGTCTCAGACCAATTAGCCACAGAAATGATTAAATTCTCGCCTCCTCTCTCACTGGAGCTGGAAGCTGGGGATCCAGCCTCTCCTGGGAAGGTGGCGACGGTGGGACCATCCCAAGCGGGGCCTCAGAGGCGACTCTCCCCACCACTGAGAATGTGCCACGTGATTGTGCTGGGGACTGCCCGTCCTTTGACCTGACCTCCATCACCTTCTGTCATTCACCGTTTCAGGCACCCAAGGAGTAGTGGGAGTGGTGGTGTGAGCCCCCACAGATGCCCACCTCCAGGTTCAAGTTATCGATGGTGTGCCAAGGTCACGGCATCTGTCCCCTCCCTTTGCGTTCGCTTCCAGGCGTTTTAAAGCAAATCCTGGGCCTGTGTCATTTCATCTGTTCCTGCGTCAGTGCGGATCTCTACAAATGTGGGCACTTTCCTGCGCATCCCCCACGTCCTTACCAGGTCCTCCAAAAGGGGCGGTTATTGCTTGGTACTCCTGAGACCAGTCCATGCTTAAGGCGCCTGACTGTCTCAGAACTGCCTTTGACAGCAGGTTTGTCCACATCAGGACCTAGCCAGGCCCTCACATTTTGCCTCATGAAGCTCCCCTGTTGGAAGCAGCACCCCCGTTTTTTCTCAGGTCAGTTGCCCTACTGGGTGTCCGACTTTCTGTATTATTATGCTTGCTTCTTTCTTGTGTTGTTTGGCTTGTTTCCCCAGCCCCCACCCCCCCATTTTAGAGCTGGAAGTTCTCTCTAAAAGGCTTGCTTGGATTTAGGTCTAACTACTTTTTTCTATTTAAAAAAAATTAAGCTTTCAGCTTTATTGAGGTATAATTGGCCAATAAAATTATAAGATACAGTAGTCCCCCTCATCCACGGGGGATACGTTTCAAGACCCCCAGTGGATGCCTGAAACCGGAGATTGTACTGAACCCTATATATACCATGGTTTTCCCTTTACATACATATTTGAAGTGTGACGGCAAAACTAGCATGGATTTCTTTTTCCTTCTTCACAATTTCACAGATAGAAGATTCCTTCTTCTTTTATTTTTTGAGGAAGACTAGCCCTGAGCTAACTACTGCCAATCCTCCTCTTTTTGCTGAGGAAGACTGGCCCTGAGCTAACATCCATGCCCATCTTCCTCTACTTTATACATGGGACGCCTACCACAGCATGGCTTTTTGCCAAGCGGTGCCATGTCCGCACCCGGGATCCGAACCAGCGAACCCTGGGCCGCCGAAAAGTGGAACGTGCAAGCTTAACCGCTGCGCCACCGGGCCGGCCCCAGAAGATTCCTTCTCACTGTAGGTCTTAGCAACCTCAGCATACGATTTTTTTTCTTTCCCTATTAAGTCGAGAACTTTTACCTTTTCACCTCCAGGAAGCACTTTCTGGCTTCTCTTTGGCATATCCGAATTGCCAGCATCACTATTCTTGCGCTTTGGGGCCATTATTAAGTAAAATAAGGGTGACTCGGACACAAGCTCTTGAACACAAGTCACGATGCTGTGACAGTCTGATGACTGAGACAGCTACTAAGTGACTAACAGGTGGGTAGCGTATGCTGGGTAGATCCGCTGGACAGAGGGACCGTTCACTTCCCGGGCAGGACGGTGCGAGATTTCATCACATTCCCCAGAACAGCTTGCACTTTAAAACTTATGAATTGTTTATTTCTGGCATTTTCCATTTAATATGTTTGGACCTAAGGTAGCTGAAACTGTGGAAAGCAAAACCATGGGTAAGGAGACTCCTGTATATAAAGCGTACATTGTCGTGCTTTGATATCTGTGTACATTGTCAAAGGATTCCCACCATCTGATTAATTAACACATCCATCACCTCACCCTTTTTACCTTTTTTCTTTTTTTTTTTCCAGTGAGAATATTTAAGTTCTGCTCTCTTGGCAGATTTCAGTGATAATGTACAGTCTTAGCAACTATGGGCATTGTGTTTTACGTGAGATAACTACTTTTTAGGTAGCAAGCACTTGGTGGGCTGGGCTGTGCTCCTCCCGGTGCGCTGGACTGGGGGCACCTTGATGCCTGCTGGTCCCCAGGTTCTCGGTGGGAATGAGTGTGGAGAGGAGGGTGGTCCTCGTGGACAGCTGCAGGGTGGGCACCCTCTGCCTCAGCGCCTCATCCTGACCCTTGCGTAGACTTGTGCCCTTTCTGCTCGCCGCAGGTGGACGGCTTGTTCATCATTGGCTGGATGTACCTGCCTCCCCACGATCCTCATGTGAATGACCCAATGCGATTCAAGCCCTTGTTTAGAATCCACCTGATGGAGAGGAAGTCGGCCACGGTGGAATGCATGTACGGCCACAGGGGGCCCCACAATGGCCACATCCAGGTGAGTGCATGCTTGGGGCTCCCTTAGACACGGCAGCCGAGTGCACGCGAGGGGCTAGGCCTCCCCCAGTCCTAGGGCCAGCCTGTATGGGGTGCCAGCTGAGCTTGCCGTGGTATTCCTACCTACAGTTCTGTGCCCATAAAGATCAGCGGAAACAGAGGAAGCGACGCTCTACCACCAGCCCCTCTGTGCCTTCTTTATGCTATTGTGCTGTGATGTAACTCCTCAAAGAGTCACTCACTGGAGCCTCCACTGACTCTGCATTCAGTTAGAGCCATTTGTGCTTTCCAGCCACAATTCCTCACTGCTCCTTTCTCTCCTCTTTGCAAGAATATCAGCTTGAATGATGCTCGGCTCTCTGGCACTGGCATGGCAAATGGCCAGCCCGGTGAGCAAGTGTGTTATCTAACACACTAGGACAGCGCCAGCCCCTTTGTGCTGCTCTGAGAGGTCCCCCTGGGAAAACGCAAATGCCTCTCTCAGATGCACCCCTCCTCTGAGAAGGAAGTACATGCTCACGGTGGTTCTGAGTTCCCTTCCTGGGATCCGTCACGATTTGGTGGCATCTTGGGCTTCTGTAGATGAGTGGGGAGCATCAGTGCGGGAGGGGCTCATCATATGGCCCTGGTCTGCTGGGGGTGCTGTGACTGACTCTTTACCCTCTCTCCCTTGTCATGAATGCTCAAGATTGTGAAGAAGGATGAGTTCTCCACCAAGTGCAACCAGACAGATCACCACAGGATGTCTGGCGGGAGGCAAGAGGTAAGCTCGTACGCCTTCTGTTCAGCTGGAGCACCGGCCTGGTCCCCCCTTGGGCACAGTGCAAATGTGAGATTGAACAGTTTGACATTGTTAGCATGCCACCAACAAAACGGCCATCTCCCATGATTCATCCTAGCCTTGTTGATGCAGAAAGTGCTTCTGACTCTGTTGTTAGAAACGGTGTGGATTTGTGTCCACGAGCACAAGTTTTTGTTCCCTGCCATCCCTCAGAATGAATGAACCAAACAGAAATGGTTTTCTCTAATTACTTCTTCTTTGCCCCTTTGGCAAGAGCGTCTGTGTGCTGCTGGAGGTTTCTTCTTGGATGTGAGTTGCAGGGTGACCAGAGGGCTTTTTTCGAAAGGACCCGGTGGTTGAGATTTCCAGATCACAGCAACGCAGTGGGTAAAGCTGTGAGTCAGACACCCAGCAGTTTCTTAGAGTTTCCTTTCTGCACGAGTAATTTTACACATTACTGTTGAGTTTTAGTTTTCTAAACAGCTAAGTCATAGTGCCATTTCAAAATATTTTAAAGAAAAACTTGACCTTTTAAAATATGGGAATCTCATTGCAGCTTTTATTTATTTGTTGGGTGTGCATTTCTCAGGCAGTTTCTGAGTCTCTGATGGCTTCCCCATTAGCCAGAGACCTGCAGGGAGACTCAACATAAACCGGGGGCACCCACATGCCTCTCAGAACCCTCTGAGGGTAGAGGAGGGCCCTCTTAACCCAAATATATGGCATGTGAAGATGACAGGTAATGGAAATGCTTTTTAAATTTACAACACTGTCATTTAAAATTTCATATACAATCACATATGCAACATTTGGTGATTGCTGTAGTTCACGTTTAAGTGAAAAACGTCAACATATTTTCCAGGAATAGAAACTCCGCAGCTGTTGAGACCTTAACAAGGCCATGTAATAGATTTCTGGAAATATATGCTCTGAGATCAGAAGAAGTTCTTGTAAGCCAGCTTGTGTGTGGGCTCATTGCTTTTGAAATGGAATGCTAGTTTTTCTGATTATAAAAGTAATAACACAAGTTTCCTGTGCAAACTTAAAAACACCTAAAGTGAAGGTGAGAGTAAAGGCTTTGTTAGCATCTTGGCTTCGGCGGTTAATCTGCATTTCTCTTATGAGTGAGGCTAAGATTAGTGTCACCTTTAAGGGCTCCTTGTGGCTCCTCTCCTGTGAAATGTCTGTTCATGTCCCTTGGCTCTGTTTCTGTTTGATGTTGGTGTGTTTCTAATTGATTTGTAGGAGCTTTCATCCTATTAGGAAATGAACCCTTCAAGAGATGAGTTGCAAATATTTTTCTTTTTGAGGATGATTAGCCCTGAGCTAACGTCCACCACCAATCCTCCTCTTTTTGCTGAGGAAGATTGGCCCTGAGCTAACATCTGTGCCCATCTTTCTCTATTTTATACGTGGGACGCCTGCCACAGCATGGCTTGATAAGTGGTGCGCGGGTCCGCGCCTGGGATCTGAACCAGCGAACCCTGGGCTGCTGAAGTGGAGTGCGCGAACTTAACTGCTGCACCACTGGGCTGGCCCTATATCGCAAATATTTTTTTGTCATTCATTTTTTTGTCTTTTGATTTGGTTTAAGGTATGTTTTCATCCATGGAATTTTTGATTTCAGATAGTCAGATGTATCTGTCCTTTCCTTGATAGCTTCTTAGTTTGGTGTCATCTTAAAAGCCCATCCCCACTTTGAAATTCTACTTACAGATGAGCTCACGTCTTTATTTTCTCACAGTTATATCTTTGGTTCTTTTGGAATTTATTTGGTTTAAAATGTGAGGTTCAGTGCAACTTTGCTTTTGTGCAGATGCCTGCTCGGTTATCCCAGCCCTGGATATTGAGTAATCCAGATTTCCTCTGTCCGTTTGAAATGCCACCCTGTCCTACATTGCCGTATGGACTTGGTTTATTTCTGGATGTGATATTCTCACCCATGATAAGCCTATTTATGCAGGTGCCACACTATTCTGGTTACTGTAGCTTTATAACTACACATTTCACGTGGTAGCACTAGGCTGCGTGTCTTCCTCTTGTATTTCAGAATTTTTCTGGCGAATCTTGTTTCTTTTTCCATATGAACTCTAGATTAGCTGTTTCCCAGAAACATCCTGCTGGTGTTTTTACTTTAATTGGAATCGCATTACACTCATAGATGGGTTTATGGAGAGTTGACACTGGTGTGACGTCACGACGTCCTGTCTAGGAACGTGGTGTTCAGACAGAGTTTGTGTTCCTCAGTGGGGCTCCAGTATTTTCTTTGGTAGGTCTTGCACATTCGCTGTAAGGCGTTTGATCCTTTGTTGCTGTGGTAAATGGGCTCTTGGCTTTCATTTTATCTTCCAACTGGTGAATTTATATTTAAAAGCTCTTGCATGCTAATTTTGTGGCCACCCATCTTACTGACTTCTCTTGCATTTGTAATCATTTTTGAGTTGATTACCTTGAGTTTTCCAGGATGATACTGATTATCTGCAAATAAAGACATTTACTTCTTCCTTTCCAGTCTCCCTGTCTTTCAGTCTTGTGAACTGTGTCAGCCTGTACCTCCCTCAGAACAGCTCACAGCGGTGGTGAGGATGGCGCCTGGTCTTGTTCGCGGCCGTGGTGGGTGTGTTGCATGTGGTGTCGTCATGGGGCAGAAAGATGGCCTTGGGGTCAAGATAGACTTTATTATGTCAGGGACAGAGCTGTCTGCTCGTGTTTCCTTAAGTGGGCTTTGTTTTGTTTTCATTGAGAAGAGATGTGGAATGTACCAGTGTTTCTGAGCATCTGTGGAAACCACGAGGTGGTTTTTCTCCCCCTTAGTCTAGTAATGTGGCGACTTGCGTGAACAGACATCTCACACTGAGCCGGGCTGAGGTCCTGGGAAGGAGTCTCACTGGCCTGCGGGCGCTCTGCGCTGCTGCACGCTGTTTGATCACCTTTTATGTAGGACTTCAGCACTGATGAGTGGACTTGGTCTAATATTTTTTGTGCTGTTTTTGTCTGGTTTTAATAGCAATCTTTTGCTAGCTTCTAGAACTGGAAGCCTTTCTTTTCTCTCTAGACCTTGGAATAATTTAAACAGAGGACTTGGGACTCCTGAAACATCTTCACTTTCTAGCTGAGTCTTTCAGACCCAGGGAGTGACTTTGGGCTCCTGGGAGAGAGGACAGGCTGTGAGGTGGACGATGCTGTGTGCCCTGATAGTTCTGAAAACTGAGGTGAAAGGCTGAGCCCCGGATTCTGGGCCACCCTGTGTTCTGATGGTTGATGATCATTTTAAATGTTGGCACAAAATGGTACTTCCCAAGGGACCGGAGGACTCGTGGTGACCTGAGGGCTGCAGGGTGGACAGGTCATGTCTCATCGTGACCTTCAGCTGTCTCCACCCGCTGAGGAGAGAATCCTTTCACTGCCCCCAGCTCATCCGGCCGTTCTGGAAGAGGAGCCTCCTTGGCAGCGTGAGGGAGTATGGAGGACGCCTGCCCCAGCCTGGAGGCGTGTGCTCCGGGAAGGGCCAGCTGGTGATCCCTTCAGCCTCTCGCTCATGAAGGAACCAGTGAGGCCCCCTCCAGCTCTTCACATGGGGCTCTGCCCTTCCTCAACTCTGGAAGCCAGCCCTTCAGGGTCGTTTATTAACTGCATCCACGGGCCTTGCCCACCCTCCCACTCCCTTGCACCCCAACTCCAGTTCCAGGATTTCTGCCAGCTTTGCTAACCTCCACACACCAGGTCCACTCTGTCCTGTGGCCTGATCTGGTTCCTCAGGGCTGTGGTGTCCTCAGCCTGCCCCTCACAGGCGCCTCCCATGTGACCCCTCCGTGTGACCTCCCATGGGCTTCACAAACTGCAGCTGCATGCCCTGCATCCTTGTGAGCAGTGCAGCCCTCGGGCCGCCCCAGACTCTCAGTCCCCGGTGTAGACGCTGCCTGACTTTTCTTCATGGATGATGGGCAAGGCTGGGCTACCATCTTCCCTCCTCACTCCCTCTATCTGGGCCCCCCAACCTGAGGCTTCTGGAAATCTGGGGGTGCGAGGAGGAGCAGAGATGGGGAAGAGAGGAGGGAGGATGGCCAGGCCCCCACCTTCCCCTGCGAGGCTGCCGATGTCCCTTGCACTCCCGGCCAGGCCGTGGGCTGCTGCTTGTGGTGCGCCTCGTACTTTGCCGAGCAGAAAGGCTCTCGCGCTGGACTCCCTTTAGTTGGACTCGAGTGGCTTTTATTTTGTTTTCCTTTGTCTTATGTACTTTTCCCCCTAATTACTAAAATGATAGCTTATCGTCATCAAATACAAAGTCATGAGAATCAGGCGAGAAGAGTGCTGACATGGCCCCCACCCAGGCGCCGTCTCCAGGCCCGTTCCCCATCATTCCTGTGCTTTCCTGGGACTGTTGGCTGTATTTGCAGTCTAACTCTGTCTAATTTGGATCTTTAATTTTTTTTAGCTTAACTTTTTCCAGAGATATTTTCCAGTCTCATTAGAATTTTCTGCAAACTCTTTTTAATGCAGCCTAACATTCATCATCTTGCTGCAGTGTAATTGACCATGTGGATGAACCATTCTCCTGTAGCTGCACATGGGGTTTGCACCCAGCTGTTCATGTGTCCCCATTATTGCCCTGACCATGTACTTGTGTGACTTACCCTCTGGGAGTCTCAGTCGTTATCTGTAAAGGGGGGCCATATGATTATCTGCGGACCCCCGAGTGATTTTGGAAGATAGAGTAGGACACTGCATGTGAATGACTTAGCACCAGACCTGGCCAGAGCCACCCAGGAGAGATGTCAGGCATTATTACTGTAACTCTGCTGCCTAAATCTGTGCAAAACCCTTAGCTGGTTTTTGGATCCTACAGAATGGGAATTGCCGGGCAAAAGGCCCTGAAGATGTTCCAAAGGCTTTTCCATGCCGTCAGTTTGTGGGTGAGCCCCCGCCTCCCCGCACTCCCTCTGGCCCTGGGGTTGGCCCTGGTGGAGACAAGAGCAGCTAGCACGTGGACTTTGGGTTGGCTCTGATTCTGCCACTTAATAGCTGGTTGACTGCGGAAAGGCTTCTCAACTTTTCCAACCCCAAACATCTGCAGCACAGGGACAATGTTATCTGTATCCATCTCCTAGGTTGTTGTGCAGATTAAGTAAGATGATGATTGTAAAGTGCCAACACATGGTGAGCAAGCCCTGGGTAAATATTAAACTTATTCTTACGTGTTCTAGGCCCCTGGTTTTCTGTGTGCATACATGTCTTATAAGGTAATTTCATAACAAACATGTTTCAAAGATCTTTGTTCTGAGTAATTGGGTCTAGTTGGTATTCCTAATGTCTATGATCTTTTCGTGCAAAGTAAATAAGATTATGACTGTTCACAAGCTATCTTCTTCATGGTATTTAGCCCAAGTCTGATTTCACCATGGCAACATTGAAATCCTTGCTCATTACATTCACTTACTCCCATTTTTATGTTATTTATCTATTTGATTTTTTTTAGGGCCTTTTCTCTCTGAGTTCAGCCATTTAAGTGGAAGGTTTATGATTTTAATGGAAGTTTTTTCTTTTATGGTTATTGTTTCCTGTGTCCTAAAAAACCTTGCCTACTCCCAAGTTACAAAGAATCTTTTTTTTTTTTGAGGAAGATTAGCCCTGAGCTACCATCTGCCACTAATCCTCCTCTTTTTGCTGAGGAAGACTGGCCCTGAGCTAACATCCATGCCCATCTTCCTCTGCTTTCTCTGTGGGACACCTACCACAGCATGGCTTGCCAAGCAGTGCCATGTCCTCACTGGGGATCCGAACCAGTGAACCCTGGCCCACCGAAGCGGAATGTGCTAACTTAACCGCTGCACCACCGGGCCGGGCCCCTCTCTCTCTCTTTTTTAGAAGTTTTGTAGCTTTATATTATGTTCAGGTCTGTGACCCATGTAGAATTATTTCTTGGGTATGGTGTGAGGTAGGGATTGTGGTTCATTTTCTCTGTATGGATGTCCAGTTGTTTGAGTACTATTTGTGGATAAATGACTTTCCTTTCCCCATTGGGTAGCTTGGACACCTTTGTCAAAAGTCAGCTGACCAGATAAATGGGGGGTTCTGTTTCTAGGCTCTCTATTTAGTTCCATTGATGTATTTGTCAGTACTTATGCTCATACCACCGTCTTGATTACTGTAGCTTTATGGTGAGACATAACGGGAGCTAGTGTGTGTCCTCCAAATTCGTTCTTTTGCAAGATTGCTTTGGATGTTCTAGGTTTTTTTCATGTTCATGTGAATTTCTGAATCAGCTTGTCAGTTTCTGCAGAAAGCCTGCTGGGATTACGATTGGCATGGCTTTGAATCTATAGATTAGTTTGGAGGGAGTTGCTGGCTTAATACTGAGTCTTCTGGTCTGTAGGCACCTCTGACTATTATGTAGGCCTCTTTATACTTCCTTTCAGCAGAGGCTTGTGATTTTCAGAGTAGAGGTATTGCACATATTTTGTAATATTTATTCCTAAATTCTGTGTTTTTTGAAGCTGTTGTAAATAGGACTTAAAAAATTTTCATTCTCCAATTTTCTATTGTTAGTATATAAAAATGAAGCTGATTTTTATATATTGATCTTGTAGTTCTAATAGTTGTTTAGTTCAGTCATGCAGTAATTTCTGTTCTTTACCAGAGTTTGGACAGTAACATATTAAAGCAATTGACAGATCGTAGCTTTTTTTTTGGTAAATTGCTTTTCCTTCTGTTTGTAGAGCTAATCTAGATAATCATCAGAAACAGTATATTGAGTTAGGAACTCAGAGCTGTGGATTAATTATGTTAAGTGTGCAGAATCAAGCTATTAAGCACTAAATATCCTTCACATTGTTTGTTTCCATAATAAATTACTGAGGGTTGGGGATGCGGTGTTGTTAAAGCTCCCTTTTTACAGATATATTTATTGAACATACAACATAACTATGAAGGCACATTTTAAAGGGGAAACCACCCACACTCTCCACCAGCTGTTCCTCTCTCGTTCCTCATCGGTAGCTGTAGAGAGCGGCTCTGGTCAACCTGACCAGCACAGTTGAAGTGACAAGAGTCCTGCTGTGCTCCTGCTGCCCCAGAAGCCAGAGAAGCAGGCTCAGTGTAGACGCCTCCTGTCCTGTGGTGGACATGGAAGTGAGGCTCATGTAGCTGCTACCCAGGAGCTCTGGACACAGGCTGTGGCCCCAGCCCTGCCCAAAGGGACCCCTGTGATCCCTGCTGCTTCCCATGAATCTGGGTCCATGTGCTGAGGGAAAGTGGGGACCAGAGTCTTCATTGGTGGCACGCCTCCACAGAGGAAGGGAGGCCAGGTGCTGGGAGACCACACACAAGGCAGCTCGCCTCCTGCCCAGCTTCCGTCTCCATCCCATTCACTTAGGTGGGACTTGATGTGGGCATGCCCAAGGCATTGCCCCAGCTGTAAAAATGCTGCTCTGTCCACTTGGCGTCACAGCGAGCAGCCTCTTCATGCCCTTGTGTGATGGTGGTTTTCATAGCCTGTGTTCTTTTGGAAGGAATTCCGAACGTGGCTAAGGGAAGAATGGGGACGGACACTGGAGGACATTTTCCACGAGCACATGCAGGAGCTCATCCTGATGAAGTTCATCTACACCAGTCAGTATGAGTAAGTGCAGCCCCCCTCTGTGAGTACCGTGAGCACAGTCCCTTTCTGTAGGGGTACTATGAACACAATCCCCCTCTGTGGGCACTGTGAGTGCAGTCTTTTTCTGTGGGGGTACTATGAGCATAATCTCCCTCTTTGTGGGTATTGTGACTGCAGTCCCTCTCTGTGGGTACTATGAGCACAGTCTCTTTCTGTGGGTACTATGGGCACAGTCCCTCACTGGGTATAGTCCCTTTCTGTGGGAGTACTATAAGTATAATCCCTCTTTGTGGGTACTGTGAGTACAGTCTCTCTCTGAGTACTGTGAGTGTAGTCCCTCCCTCTCTGGTACTGTGAGCACAGTACCCATCCTCTCCTTGTCTGTTCTGTCTGATTTATCATCACCACCCACCAGCAGTGTGCTCTAGTGGGCCTGGTGTGTGCGCCAAAGCCTCATGCTTGTTTCCTCATGTCTGCCCTGGGAGGCCTGCTTTCTCTGCCTCTCTGTCCTTGGGCCCTGTCCCTGTGGCCCTGTTTAGCCCCTTTGCCGCGTCACCACCATGATTGCAGGGGTTCCTGTCACAGATGACAGAGCAGGAGTGGCATTCCCTCCCCTTCACTGAGAGTTCCACCTCAGCTGCCTTGGGGCAGCCAGCAGAGTGTGTGAGCACATTAAACTCTGTTGGGATTGGAGAAGGTGTGGGGTGTGCCATGTACCTGTGGGTTGGGATGAGTGTAGGTCAGGAACGTGGGGTGCCCCTGCTCCCCTCTGGCCTGGCAGAAATCTAACCCTGGCAGTGCTAGGCGGCTCTGCCCTGCCTGCCCCCCGTGGTGTATGTGAGATCTACGCTTCTGCCCTGCATGCGTCTCTGCTGTGCTCTCACACTGCCTGCTCCTCCCACAGCAACTGCCTGACCTACCGCCGCATCTACCTCCCGCCCAGCCACCCGGACGACCTCATCAGGCCTGGCCTCTTCAAAGGCACCTACGGCAGCCATGGCCTGGAGATCGTCATGCTCAGCTTCCATGGGAAGCATGCCAGGGGCACGAAGATCACGGTGAGTTGGGGGGGGGCGACCGTGGAGGGGCCATTAGATGGGCCACGGACTAGCGTGACTTGGGCTGCACCCTGGCTACTTAGGATGGGCCTTGGGCCACTGACCCAGGAGCTGCATTTTACAACATCTCCAGGGGAGTCTGAGCACTTCCAAGGTGGCATTACCACACGCCTCTCAGCCCTGGCCACACGCTGAGATCCTTGGGGACATTGAGAAAATACTGATGCCCAGACATAGGGATTCTGATTTAATGGTGGGGGGTGGGCTGGGTAAGGGGCTCCACGAGCTCCCCAAGTGACCCTAAGGTGCCACCACCTTGGAGACCCTCTGCGTTACCTCACGGGTCCCTCTGCCCTTCCCAGTCTCAGCAGCTCGTGGAAGCAGTTGGAGGGTGAGCTGAGTGGGGTCCTGAATGAATAGGGCCTGCGTTGCCAGCTTCAGGGGCCGCCATTCACCCTGTGCTCCCCTGTCATGTGCAGAGTCGTTGGGGTTTCTGGCAGGCACCCTGAGGTGTCCTGTAGAGGCAGCACCTCTCTGTGCTCCTCACAGAGCATTGTCCCAGACCTCCGTTGCCGGGCTCCCTCTGCTTTGGGGAAAGCGCCTTGAGATGGAGAGTGCAGAAGCAGGACTGTGTCCCTGGGCTCTCTGCCGGGCTGTCAGGGGGCTCATTGGCCCTGTGGAGAACTGCGCCCCGGAAGGTCTCCTGCGGTTCTGGCTTAGGAGCTTTTGTGTTCCAGGCAGCCAGGTCTGGGCTGGCGTCTTGGGCCTGTCCCATGCTGCCTGAGCCTGGGAGGGTCCACGCACTTCCCTTCACCTGTCACCTGAGGTCTTTGAGTGCAGTCAGGCCAGTGTGCTGGGGGCCTGCGGGCTCAGGGAGCTGCGTGGTTACAGGCCTGAAGATCACTTGTAGGTGCTGCCCTTCTCTGTCCTCAAAGATGCCTTCACAGATGGGGCCGCCTACTCCCGCAGTAATTTTTTAAGGGCTTCCAAAATATTCTTACTTGGTAAGGGGTTACCGCCTAATCAGTAGGAATGTCAGAGCAAGCTCCTTTGGCTGGAGGCGGGATCTAGGTCGGAAACCACGCAGAGCATGTTTCTGCTGGTCTCTGAGCCCTGCTGATCAGCGTCCGCTCGCTCCTCAGGGTGACCCCAACATCCCTGCTGGGCAGCAGACGGTGGAGATTGACCTCATGCACCGCATCCAGCTGCCCGACGTTGAGAACCTCCGCAATTTCAATGAGCTCTCCCGCATCGTCCTGGAAGTCCGTGAGCAGGTGCGCCAGGAGCAGCAGCAGCAGGAAGACGGGCCTGAGGATGCTGAGGGCTGCAGCCGGCAAAGCCCCCAAGAGCCCCAGCGGGGCCCTGCCCAGCCCAGTGTGGAGCCGCCCGCTGAGAAAGGCAGCGAGCCCGGGGACGGAGGCGCCGCAGCTGCGGCTGAGCAGCCCGTCGAGTCTGGGCAGGGGCAGCCATTTGTGCTGCCTCTGGGGGTGAGCTCGAGGAACGAGGACTATCCCCGCACCTGCAGGATGTGGTAAGGATGCGAGGGGGGGCGAGGAGGGGCTTCAGGGAGGGCCCTGCCTCCCACCCAGCACAGAGACGGGCTGGGGTGGAGAACGGGGTGGGGCTCTGCACCTGGTGGGGCCGCAGGAGCAAACTCCAGCCCCATGTGATATCAGGGGCTCTGTGGCCGGGAGGGGCACGCTGCATTCCTTCCCGGCCGTTCTGTGTGTTTGCAAGGCCTTGCCACAGGGGACCTCTGCTGCATGTGCTCTAGGCTCAGCGGGCATCACTTCGCCTCCCTTGGGCTCTGGGGCTTCTTTCTCTACTCTGGAAGGAACCACAGGCCTCATGCCTAGGGCTGCTGTCCCACTCCTGCCCAGTAGAGCCCCAGCATGGCGGGTGGAGGTGGGGGGCCCAGGCACCATTCCATGAGCTGGGAGGTTCGGGCCGGCCCCTAACTCCTCGTCATCCGTCAAGGCACCGAGTTCTTTGCAAAAAAGCCCTAAGTGTGTTTCAGCCTGATGCTGGTCTTAGAACTTGGCTGTAATGGGTACTTGAAAGTCCTGCCTTCTGAGTTACTGTCAGGTGCATACTGCTGAATCTTCATCGATTATATTTGAGTTGCTTGTTTGTGGACATAACTATCCCAGGGACTGAGATTTTTGTTGGCTGGGGCTGCGTTCTGAAGACGTGTGCTTTGGGTCAGTTAGAGGAGGGCTGCCTGAGACCCTGCTCCTTCAGGTGGTGAGCTGGTTGAGAGCAGTGGTTGGTGGGGAGAGCCTCACCATCTGGGGCGAACCAAGCACGCTGGCTTGTGTGCTCTGCAGGGGAACATCCATCTCCTCAAACACCCAGAGCCTTGCCCCTCGGTGTAGACAGCTCGCTGTGCTGGGCGTTGAGAGCTGAGCAGGGCCCTACACAGACAGGCTTTCTTGGACTCCATCACCTCCTGGTTCTTAGCTTCCTGCTGGCAGATAGTGAAGGTGGCTCACATGGAACGAAGGGTGTTCCAGGACACCCAGAATGACATGGTGCTTGACTCGGGCCAGTTCACGTACTCCAAGGCCCCTCACCACTCTCTCCCTGCACCTTCCCTCTTGTCTTTGTTCAGTTTCTATGGCACAGGCCTCATCGCTGGCCATGGCTTCACCAGCCCTGAGCGTACCCCTGGGGTTTTCATCCTGTTCGACGAGGACCGCTTTGGCTTCATCTGGCTGGAGCTAAAATCCTTCAGCCTGTACAGCAGGGTCCAGGCCACCTTCCGGAACGCAGACGCACCGTCCCCACAGGCGTTTGAGGAGATGCTCAAGAACATTCAGTCCCTCACCTCCTGACGGCCCCCTCCCCTGCCGGGGTGCTCCTGGGGCTCCGGCCCCTGCGACCTGGCAAAGCAGCAGCATGCACTTCGGACATCTGGCCTTGGACCAGAACACCCACCTTCTCATAGGGGTCACGGCCCAGCCCCCCGGGATGCTTTCTATAGAGTGTGCAACCCAGGCCTGTATAGTTGTCAGTAGCTGATGGGAAAGCTGAGCATGTCTTATAAAAAAAAAAAAGAACAAGAACAAAACTGATTTTGAGGCCAGCTGCAGGGTGTGTAAATAACTGAACTGGAGAAACTGGGTTTGTCCTTGGCCTGCTGGCAGTTTTCTAGGGAAAACAAAATCCTCCTTCAGGGGAGTTCATGAGTAACAGAGTCTCTTGCTGTGGGCTGACATAAGGGGGTCCTCTCACAGGAAGCGAGTGAAAGGGGCCATGGGCCTGCGAGGGACGGGGGTGAGGGCCTCAGACAGGTGAACTTTGCTGCAGCCCGGCCAGGGTGGTGGGGGAGGCAGTGTGTGCAGAAAGGGAGCTCTGGGGGAGTGGGGGTGTCGGGTTTGGGACCCTGGACTGAATTCCTGTTTCTCTAGCGATGTGCTTGGATTGTGGACAGAAGCACTTCACCCTGAGCTCAGTTTCCGATTCAGTGAAATGGGGCTAGTGACGTGGGTCACTAGAGAATGTCACCGCAGGCCTGTGAGCAGCTTGGCGGCCTGCGGACACCATCCTGGCCCTGGTCCCCGGGCAGCGCCTGTGCACCTGCCCCAGCCTCTCTCCAGCTTTAGAACCAAGACCTTCGCTGCAGCCACTTCCAGACAGGGCACTCGTGTCCACACCCTACCCCTCCTCCTGCCGCACCCTGAGCTGCAGCCACTTGTCCCAGAAGTGAGACGGCTACATCTGAAATGGCCCTGCAGTTATTTACCCAGATGCTGTCCTTGGAAGTGTGAAAGCATCAGAAGTGGTTGCACAAGACGACTTTGAAGCCCCTTTGCAGGGGAGAGGGCAGCTTTCTAGAAAAGTCACACCGCACGCAGGGAGGCACACTTTGGACACCAGGACCTCTTGGGGACCCTTCTGCTGGCATTGTGCCTGTGTTGTGCTGACCCCTGCATTTGGGGACCCTTCTGAGGTCTCTACTAATCTTGGTGTTTCCTGAAGAGCAGAGCCCTAAGTGCACGCAGGCCCCTGAGAGTTAGCTTCAGCTCTCCCTCCAGCGTGCAGACAGCCACCACCCGTCCACCGCCCATGGCGTGGGGCTTCACTGGGGGCAGGGCAGACTTCATCCCCCTCTCAGTTGCTCATCCTTGTGGGGTGGACTGCACTGAGCCCTCATACTGAGGGCGAGGGACCCCAGGGAAGGGGGGTGGCTTTGTGGTGCCTTCATGTAGAGACCAGCCTCAGATGTCCCATGAAATGTGTCCTGTTTTCTTGATTAATTTCTCCCTGACTGGCCTTTTTCTAAAATAAAAAATCCCCATTGCCCTAGCTTCAGTGCATTTGGCAACTTTGAACTTCCTCTGCTTCCTAGAATCACAGAATTGACAAGCTCTGAGGCCCAGCCCCTCAAAGGCAAGCTGGCCCTCCCAGGAGGGAGGTGAGCGGAGAAGGCTGGGTCCCTCCTGGGCAGCCACGGGATGCGTCCACCTGGCGCTATCAGCCAAGTCTCGTCAGAGATGCTCGCCGCTCACCTCCCATCCTTCTAACAGGACCTGCAGTCAGGTTGAGGTGTGATCCCAGTTTCTCTTGCAGGACTGAGCCTAAAAGCATTGTCATCCCTCCCCTCTTGCAGTGTGACTGTTCTTCTCTCGTGCCAAGCATGGCTGTCTCTGAACAGTGATAACCATGGCCATGAAGCCTTCAGGAAAATGAAAATGAAAGACAGCTGGGTGTAGGCTGTTGCTCTCTGAGTTTCACCATTGTTTAAATAAAATCAAGAAAATGCATATTTTACCCAGAGCCTGAGGCTCACTCTAAGGGACCCCATCTCCATCTAGGGCCCCCTGTAGCTTTGTAAAGCGCACATGAATTAAAGATGAGCACTTCTGATTAAAAACCAATCTCAAATCTAAATGATGTAACCTGCCTCCAGTGTTTGGGCCTATACATGGTTTCCACTAATATGACTGGAATAATCCTGGGCTGTTGGCTGCATCTACATTGGCCCCTGTCTCTGGTGTCGAGTGGGGCCCCAGGGCCTGTGGGGTCTGTCCAGCTGGCAGTGGCCTGGGTGAGGGCTTGCACAGCGGTCATCCAGAGTCCGTGCTATTTCCCACTCTCACGTGCCCCTAGCCACCTCTAGTTCTCCAGCTCAGTAGGGAGTGTGCAGGTGCCAACCCAGCGCCACTGGCCTCCCTCTACGGCGGAATAGACAGGCAGCTCATCAGGGGAACTTCCAGTTAGTTCATTTGGGTGAGAAAAGGAAAAGGCTGAAAGCAGTGAAGGCAGTGTGATTTTGATACAGACGTCTCAGTGAGGAACCGAATGACCCAGGTTAAGGACTGGCTTTGCCCGGTGGTGCCTGACTGGGGAAGGTGGCAGTGGACCTAGCAGCGTTTTGGATGGTTTCCGTCGCTGGCACCACCTGCACTTGCCGCTTGGCTGCTGTGAGGTGGGGGTCAGTGTCTGTGGGACGGAAGGGCCTCAGGTGCCTCTCCACATACGGGACACACTGTGCTCTCTGCTGCTCGATGGGCAGCGATGTGATTGGAGACTGACTGGAGGTTTCACACGAGTCACTGGAGAGTCTTCTGTATCGGGGCTGAGTGTTCACTGCAGGAGGCTGTTGCAGGGGACCTTTCTTCTCGGCCAGGGGCCGCAGGCCTGGCAGTGTCCTGTTACATCTGCTCCCTGCCCCGGCCCAGACCCCCACTGCCTGCTGCTGACTGAACAGGGCTGGAGGCTTTGTGGTGGTGGAATTGTTTCAGAATCCTTCCTTCCTCAGTCCAGACTGGGACCTCCCTTCCTGGCCGTCCCTCTGTCTGGTCTGCTGGCTCCCTGTGGCTGCCCTGCTCCTTCTCTCCCGAACGCCCTGGCCCGACACCAGGCAGCTCAGTGCTGGTGCCTGCAGCCCTGGAAAGTCCTCCTGGCAATGCGGAGGGCGGCAGAGCACACGCAGTGGTCTAACCCCAGCCAGATGCAGGTGGCCTCCATTCCCGCGTCATGCAGAAGGAGCTCAGAGGCCGAGGTGGCATGCCAGACTCCCTCCGAGAATGCGGAGCCGTTCACTGCTGCAGCCCAGATGGCAGAGCCCCCTCCTCAGCCAGCCAGTCCTCTCCGCCTGACACCACCGAGGGGCTGGTGTTCCATTTGTGGGCTGCCCAGGTTTGCTCACACTGCCACTGTGAGGTCACTCTGTAGTGCTCGTGAGCAGTGACAGAGGTACAGAAACCTCGGTCCCCTTGTTATTTGGTGGACTTGGTCACAGGAATCTGAGAATTTCTCGAGTTCCTTGTGACCACGCTGTCAGTACACACCTTGGTATGTAGGAGAACCGAGCAACCTGAAATCTGACTCAGTGCTTGGGGAGGGCGACCTTGTTAGTTTGGTACCCTCGTATTCTCTTTGCCACTTTCATGCTCTAACTCTTGAGGATGCTGACAGGAGCCTTCTCACGTGACCCTCCTCTGGCTTGAGCATAAAACACCCCATTCATGGTCAATCCCGGTGTTAACATAGCTACCTCTGTCCTTTTATGGGAGAAGATCTAGAATGTGCTTTGACTCCACGTCCTGACAGTGTTTAGAGAGTAGAAACAATGCCGTCAGTCTGCCTGATAGTGTGACTGGGAACGAGAAGGTGGCAAATGACTGGGCTGGCGCTGGGTCATCAGCCGCCTGCAGGCCAGCCTTCGGGGGGCATGGGTGCTGGTGGGGCTCCAGCAGGAAGGCGGGCCCTCTTCCCATCCTTCCCGTGCTCACAGGGAGGCCAGGCAAAACACACGAAGGGCTCAGAACCTTTTGCTTTTTCAGCCTAATTTTACTTTTGGTTTTTATTTGAGATCATATAGCCAACTTGGCGAAGAAAAACATTTATGCTGTTTGATCTTGAAACGCCATGCCCTGGGAAGAGTACTGGTCACTCAGTCATCCACTGGGGTGTGCCGGGTGGGGCTGGGGCTGGGGAGGACTTGAGGAAGCAGCTGCTGTGAGCCGGGGCCCCGACACTGTCACTGGGCATGGTCACAGGAATGACTGTGCAGGGTTGTTTCTCCATAAATCAGTTTTTGAAACCTTGTTGTGTGCTTTGTTGTTTCTTCTGGGATGTGATTCAGATGCAGGCTGGGGCCTTAAACATCCTGGGCTCTGGATGCAGGAGGGGACACTGTGGGAGGGGGCTGCGGGCTGAGGGAGGGGCCTGGATCGCGGATGGGAGCCTGCGCTTCGCACACCTAGTCTCAACCTGTGAAGTTTTGATTTTCCATCATGGAACAGAGCGGCAAGTGAGCCCTTGGAACTCAGACCCCGGTAGGTCCCTGGATCCCTCCCTGTGACCTCAGCTGACATGTGTCCCCATCCCCATGTCACAAGGTGGCCCTGAGGGAGTGTGGGCCACTGTGGATTTTCTTAGGCTGAAGTCGGTGAGTTTGCCTTCTCTGAGAGCAGGGTAGACAAGGCAGGCGCTGTGCCCTGTGGCTGGGCTTACAGCTGAGGATCTGAGGTATCTTTTTTTTTTTTCCTGTTTACAAAAGTAATATTCTTGTAAAAAATTCAAATATTTAACATAGAAAGTAAAAGTACCTCATGTTCCCATCCAGACGGGCCGGGAGAGCTGAGGGGTCGCTTAGCCCCGCTGTCCCTGAGGTGTCGCACTGCTGCTGGCTGGAGGGCGGCCTGGGTCCCTTCCCACAGAGGGCTGTGTAGGTGGCATCTCCCCTCCGCCCCCTCAAGAGGGGACTTTGTAGCCTGACCTCTAGTGGGGATTTAGGGTCACTGCATCTGTGCGTGAGCCCAGCCAGCAAGGCGAACGCTGCAAAGAAAGAAAAGCCACTTGCATAAAGTTTTCAGACCTATCCCCACATTTTGACCTGAAAATCCAACAGTGATAGAAGGCTGCCACTCTGGCTCCTTCCAAGAATATGGTTTTCAGACCCCGCACAGTCGCTGGGGACAAACGCTGTGCTCATGGGGGAGGGTGGGCACCTGGCACTCCCCTTCCCACACCTGCCGGCTCTTGTGCGATGCCCGGGCCCTGCTCTGCCCTGCCCTGGGGTGAACAGGTGCTTCTCGGTGAGCAGAATCAGAGGGGAGAGGCAGCAAACCGCCCAGGACACGCGTGGGGGCCCCACAGGGAGGCCTAAGAAGCAGCTCAGGTGGCCAGGTCCAGCCCTAGATGGTCCTGCTCTCCCCTGTAGGCACGTTTACGTGCCTGCAGCCCAGGCCAAGCCGCAGACCCAAGATGCTCAGGGGGAGCCAGGCGTGACCGCAGTGCTCCTCAGTCCTGAGCCCTGGCTGCTCATTTGAGCGGGGCCTCTCCCCCGGGCCCTCCATCTCCATGTTTGGGGCTGGGTGATTCCGTGCTGGGGCTGTCAGGTGCACTGTAGGGCACCCCGCAGCATCCCTGGCCTCCTCCATCGTGACAACCAAACGCCTCGACGCAGCCAGTGTCCCTGGGGGCAGTCACTCGTGGAGAACCAGTGCAGTACCTGCACCTCCATGCCCCAAACAGGGTGCTGAGCCCTGGGGACACAGCGGTGAACAAGTGGCAGGGTTTCAGTCCTGCGCAGGTTACAGCACGGAGCATCCCCAACGTGGGCTCAGGTGGCCTCCCCTTGACCCTCAGCGTCGCATCAGGGTGTAGTCTATCCCCAGTGCAGTAAAGGGTCAAGGCCGAGATGGAAGTGGGCACAGGTGGATCTGTGGCGCCTCGCTTGGGTGACGCCTGGCCCGGCGCCTGCAGGGCCGGGATGGCAGGTGAGGCGCTGTGTCCTCACCCGTCTCCTTCTCTAACTGGGGGGATATCACTCCCAGAACCTCAGCTGGGGCCCAGGACCCAGGTCTTGGCAATGCTCCAGAGTCGTGGCTCCTTCCCAGTACTGGGGCCACCTCACCTCATGCATTTCCTCTGGCTCCTTGTGGTCAGGAGGTGGCGATGGCTGTTGTGCAGCACTGCCTGCCACTCGGGCCAGTGGGATGGCTCCCCATGGGGTGAGAGTGGGGGCGTGAGGCTCAGGGCCACCAGGAAGCTTAGCAGGAGCGAGATGCCTGCCCAGCCCTGGCATGCTGGACTATGATCTCTGGGGACAGGGTTTGAGCATTCATGGTTTTGCCAACTCCCCAAAGGATTCTGCTGCTGCATAACAAACCTCTCCTTTTCTAGCATCTCTTGGGAAGAGGATTCCTGAGAAAGTCCCTCACGGAACTTTTTAAACAAGTAGCTGTCCTTTGCACTTTAGTGAGAAAGGGTTGAGCTGTCTTTTTTTTTTTCTTGGTTAGGTTTTTGAGGTATAATTTGTGTTTTTAGTGTGTGTACATTTCTTTGAGTTGACCAGTACATACAGCTGTGAACAAGCACCTTAATCAAGATATAGAATGTTCCGTCACCCTCAAAATCCCTGATGCTGCCCCTTCATGGCTGTCATCCGCCCCCCAGCCACCCCTGATCTGTTCTCCATCCCTATAGTTTTGCTTTTTCTGGAATGTCAAATAAACGGAATAGTACAGTATGTAGCTTTTTTAGTCTGGCTTCTTTCATTCAGCAGTGCTTCTCAGCCTTCTTTTTCATTATCATCTCCCTCTAAGGAGTCTTTTTAGACTTTTTTTTCCTAATACTTTCCATGAAATTTTAGTACCACAGGTACACTGTTGATATGTACTGTGTGCATTTGTGTGGGTCTGTGCGCATGTGCACACGTGTGTGCTTGTATTCACACAGGCACAGATCACACAGTGCCCTGTGGATAGAGTGAGGACCAGGGCTTGCCCTCTGAGCCCCCTGGGAGCCCCTAGACTTCTGAGCAGGCTCAGGAGATGGCTCGGCTGCCCTGTTGAGATGGGTTGTAAGCGAGGAAGGCGCAGATGGGAGGTCCCCACAGGAGGCTGCTGCAGGGGTTCTGTTAGAATTGACATGGCCTGGGAAGTGACCAGAGCCTGAGTGAGGAGTCATGGACGACTAGACTGGGGTGGAGGGAACAAAAGAGAAGAGCTGGGCCTTAGAGCTGATTCTGCTCTGGCCTCTGTGTGCACTGGCCCAAACGGTGGCTAGGGGGCTCCACCTGCTAGTGGCTCAGGCCTGAAGCCCACCTCACAGAGCTGCTGTGACCACTCAGTGGACAAGAGGTGTGCGGATGCTGGCTCAGACGGTAGAGAAGGGAGCCCTGAGCCCTGAGCGGATGGGCAGGCCGGCCCTTCTGCAGGCAAGTCGTCCAGAGAGCCACTGTGCGCACCCCCATGGACCAGGCCTGGGAGGCCGGCGAGGACCTACACCCAATTCCTGTCCTTCTTAGGCTCCCTGCAGGATCCCAGACTGGGAGCTGACCCCGGAGGCTGCCTGAGCCTGGTGGATGGCCTTGTCACCATGGAGCTTCTCCCGTTGCCAATGTTCCACAGTTCTATTGGAAGCCAGCTTTCCCAGGGCGCACCAGCGCAGCACACAGGCATGGAAGCCCTCTTGTCCTAGAGGACGCTTCGGGGATCTCAGGGAAAGCACTAGGATGTGGGTGCTGGGTGCCCTGGGGGGCGGGGCTGAGATGGTGACAGGCATTTGGAAATGAACAGACACTCCCAGAGCCTGGCTGGCTGGCTTGGGCAGAGCCCTTTCGTAGGACTCTGACGATGGTGAGGATGACAGTGACAATGGCACTGTGTTCCCTGGCAGATCGCAAGACACAGTGAAGAAGGGAAGAGAGGCCAAGATGCTGATGTTACACAGCTTATGGAAGAGGGGACGCTAGAATGTCACTGTCGGAGAGGTGGGGAGCATAAGGGCAAGAATGAAGCCTGTGACCCCAGGAGGTAAAGGTAAGGTTTAGGGTAGCAGAGTCGCACGGGATGACGTCCACCAGGGGACTGGTAACCTAATGCAGGGCCCTCGATGGGGTGAAGTGAGAGTCCTGTGTTGAGGTGCCGTTCACACAGAACACAATGACACAAGTCAGAAGCGCCTGGTGTCACCCGGGCTGGGAAGGGACTGCTCAACCTGAGTGACCTTGCTCAACCTGAGAGATGAGGGACACGAAAATCTAAAAATCACAGTTCTTAGATTTTAAAAATCTTTTTTTTTTAAGATTGGCACCTGAGCTAACATCTGTTGCCAATCTTCTTTTATTTATTATTTTTCTTCTCCCCAAAGCCCCCCCAACCCAGTACATATAGTTTTATATTCTAGTTGTAGGTCCTTCTGCTTGTGCTATGTGGGACGCCGTCTCAGCATGGCCTGATGAGCGGTGCCACATCCATGCCCAGGATCCGAACCAGCAAAACCCTGGGCCGCCAAAGCGGAGCACACAAACTTAACCAGTTAGCCAAGGGGCCGGCCCCTAAAAATCACATTTTTACTTAACCTACAGGAGCTAGATTTGTAGAACTCCTTTCAAATGTCTGTCACAGGTCAATTAGGCAAGGTTATCCTGAAATAACAAGCCAACTTCAAAAAATCACAACTTCTTTTAGCAGTACATGCTTTCGTAGTAACATTCTCAAAGATATGGAGGCGGCAAGGTGTAGATGAATGGAAGTGGCAGTCCTCCAGCCGTGGCCCTCGGGGCAGTGCTGTGTGGTGGCTGGGGTAACACTCAGGACAGTGTCCTTTCTGCAGGATGGCCTCTCCCCTGCTCTCTGTTCACCCACAGGGCCTTAGGGGCTGGGCTGTGACCCACCTCTTGGGGGGGGGGCACTGGGCTCTTTGTCTCAGCAGCCAGCTCTGTCAAGTTGCACAGAGGTGTCCCCAATCTGTCCCTAACCCCAGCCTTCCCAATGCCTGGAGAGGGTCAATGACAGCTCCTAACTGTGGGGTCAAGTCCTTGTTTGCAGCGGATGGCAGGCTCCTTTCTTTTCCCTCTGCAAGGAGGTTCAAATCTTTGGGAAACCGAGAGTCTGGAACAAGGGGCTGAGAAAGAACATCCCACACCCCGTCCTGGTGTTCCAAAGCCTGACATCAGCCTTGCCTGCTGCCCTGTGTCCTGCTCCTTTCCCTGCATCTGCCCAGGGTTCTTAAAAGCTTTCGTTAGCACTCACTCGGCCTCATGCTGCTGCAGCCTGCCACCCTCACCACACGCAGGGGTGACCGGCGGGATTCCACCTGTGCCACCAGCTCTCCGAGGGCACAGCTGGCCCTGGCTCTGGGCTCTGTCCCAGGCTATGGCACAGATGGCAGGCAGCACGAGGCTTTGTGACAAACCCCTCCAGGCTGCAGGCGACGGTTGGGGGGGAGGCGGGAAGGGGCTGTCTTGGTTGTGGTTCCCCCGAAAGCCGACCCCAAGATGAGAATCTGCAGGTAGGTTATATTGGCGAGATGATCACGGAAACACAGGTAGGCAGGTAGGGGGTGAGGTGGGGAGCGAGGGACCAGTACAAGGGGAATCATCAAGAGGGGCAGCAAGCTGGTGCTCAGTCTTGTGCGGACGAGGGGCGACAGTGTGGAGCATACCCGAGTTGTCCCGCCTGCAGTGTAGAAGCTGGGATACATCCACCTTCCTGTCACTGCTGAGGGCTGCTCTCAAGGGCATTCTTCCCTCGCACTCCTGACCTGCCCCCAGACATGAGTCAGGAGAGTCTCTGGTGACCAGTCATCAGGCACTGGCAGCCATCAGCATGTGAGAGCGTTGCCAGGGGGATGGAGAGGTGCTGGCTGCAACTGGCTCCACGGCCTGCCTCTTCTCCATCCTTGTCTAGCCAGGTCGGATGGTTCCCTCTAGTCTGGTGGCTCCTGCTGCTCAGCTGTCAGGCCCTTGCAGCACCACCAGCAGCCCAGTGTGCTCCTGGGTAAGTGATATAAGGTGGCCCCTCTGAGCAGGCGCAGGCCCAGGCCCGAGTGTGTGATGTGGCCAGCGGAGTGCAGGCTAAACGCAAGCCCCACTCACCTCTCAGCCAGGGACCCTTGGTTGGTGAACCCACTGCACAACTGCACCACAACTCCGGGACTGAGAGCTGTTGCTCTGCTCCCCCTTCCCCTACCTGGAGGCCCTGGAAACAAAAGCCAGGCAGAGACTTGGCAGCCACAGGCTTTGCTGGTCCCAATTCCCTACCCTGAGGCAGTGGCAGCGAGCCAACCTCTGCATGAAGTGGGAAGGGAAAGGGAAAAAATGATTCTGCCACACTCATGTAGTGACAGCTGACCTGCAACTGTTCACTCCGTGCCTGCCTCTCAAGCGCTTTTCAGGCTGTCTTCTCTCCTCTTCTCAGGCTTCCTTTTGGATGTGCCTGATCCACACAGTAAGAGGTAGGGCCAGCACTGGGATTGGGCCTTGTCACTCTGACACTGCGGCAGGGAGCGGGGCTCCTTTGGATCCCCAGCCCTGGAGGTGATGGGTTTGCCCTCCTGGCTTTGAACACTGTACACATGGAATCATACGCACGCTTTGGGGTCTGGCTTATCTGTGTGCTTTGTCCACATTGTTGTGGATTGTGGTTGTGTGTTCTTTCTTATCATCATGTAGTGTTCCTCTATGTGAATATGCCATAAATTCTTTTTAAAATCTTTCCTCCTATGGATGGACATTTGGGTCATTTCTAGTTTGGAACTGCTAGAAGAAAGTTGCTGTGGATCTTTTTGTCCATGTCTTCTGGTGGACATAAGCTCTCATTTCTGTTGGGTGTATACCCACATGAGGAATAGCTTGGTCACAGGGTATTCCTATGTTTAGGTTTTGTAAATACTGCCAAACGGTTTGCTAATATGGTTGTATCAATTTCATGAGCAATGTATGAGGGTTCCAGGTGCCACATCCTTGGTAAACTTGGTATTGTTAGTCCTTTTAATTTTAGTTACTCCTTTTAATTTCTTGGGGGGGATGGGGATCATGATGAGCTATTCTTGACATGAAATGGCAAGGCAGTGTCCCAGTGGTGAGGACCCGAGCTTCCACAGGGGCACAAGCCTGTCTTCTACACTACAGCGATATTCCACTGGGCTCAGAGGGATAATGGAGAAGGCAGGGAAGCCAAGAGAGCTCCACAGCGGGTAGAGGTGAGACAGCCATAAATAAAATGCTAGGCTAATGGCGAAATTCCCAGATAATTTTGTCATTAGCTATTAAGAGACCAGTGATGACATTATTTATGCACACGCATATACAGGGGGTGGCGTCTGAAATATTCACCAGCTAATATGATATGGGCACTGCCCCATCAGCAGGGCTGCCGGCCAGGAGAGCATGCATGTGTGTACTGGCTGGAAGCTCAACCCTGTTCATAGGTCATGACCTTCCTTGGTCATGACCGCAGTTAAATAACGGAGCCAAGAAACCCGAGCAGGGCCTGTCTGTCCATGACTAGAACGTAGCACACTGAGGTGTCACCCGCCCAATAGGGCTAGAGCTGCTTACGATGGTTTGGACAGATATCGATATTAATCGACAGTATTAAAGTCAGCATGAAAATACTGAGAAGTGAGGACTAACTCATTCCAAGAAATACAATTTGGAGTTTGTGATAAAGTAAAGGAACATAGGCAGAAAGCATTTCGTTTTAGGAAAATGTGAAGACTTAAGGCCTCTGCATTTCAGCAACTGTCCCGAGCGCACACGTGCGCGCGGCAGGAGCGAGGGTGGAGGAAGGGGAGACTAAGAGGCAGAGGAAGACAGGCCAGAGAGTTCACACAGCACTGGGACCCTCTGGAGGACAGCGGTTTTGAATTCCGTGGCCTTTTAAACCCCAGGTTGCTCAAGACCCACGCATTTCTCTAAAAGTCACACTGTGAGCCCATCGGTCGGGTTGCAGATTTAGCAGTGCAATGCGGATCGCCCAGTTAGATCTGCATTTCCGAAACACAACCAACGACTTTAAACACAAGTGCGTCCCCAGCACGGCGTGCGATATTCAGAGGTGCTCTGTCCTTCCCGAAACCGGCCCCGAGCCGCCGTCCCGCCACCGCACGGCAGCGGGGAAGCGGACCCACCTCTTTCTCTCCTTCCAGGGGACCGAGGCCCCGGCTGGCGCGCCCTGCGACCCCGCAGGCCCACCCGTCGGAAATGGTGAGTGGGTTTTCCCGGCTCGGGGGAGGGCAGCTTCCGGGGCCGACTGCGGGAGAACCGCGCGAGGAGTCTCCTGCGCCGGGTTTCTCCTGCGCTCCGCTTCAGGTCTATCCAGCCCTGCTGACCCGCTGACCCGCGACCCCGAGGCCTGTGCATCCAGGGGCCAATCAGCCGCCAGCTAAGTGCACATGCCTAGAAGGAAGCGTCTGATTGGCTGAACGCGGACCAATCAGCGGTGCGGGGCCGTGCGAGCAGAGTGGCCGTGGGGCCGGAAGGGCCCGACCTCGGAGTGGGGCGAGCGGAAGGGGAGGAGCTTCGGGGGTCGGCGCCTTGCTTGGGTTTGAGAGCGCTCCTTAGCGGACGAGTGGCGCGCGTGGGAGCCAGCCCCGGCTTTCGTCCCTCTCGTCACCATGGTCATCGTCACCACCATCACCACGACCTTATTTGAGCCGCGGCGGGCACTTCCGGGAGCCCTCCGGTGCCCGCTTGGTCTGTCAGCGCTCACTCGCACTCCGAGCGCGTCGTGACGGGCAAGTGCGTCCCCGAGTCTCGCAGGCCGGGCCGGGGACACCACACCTGGGGGAGCCCCAGCGCCCCCGAATCACCTGGGAGAGCTTGTGAACCCCGGTCCCAGCAGTAGCTTGTACCACATAGGCAGGACAGGGACCACACCTGCATCGACATAAGCACAAAGGACAATTTATTGTTTTACTGAGAATGTCTGGGGCGGGTCTTCAGGCATGGATGTATCCAGATGCTCAAGGACTGGGGTCAAGGACTGCTTCCATTTCTCAGTTTGCTTTCCTGTGTGCTGGCTTCCCTCCCGGAGGCAAGATGACCACCAAGACCTCTGGAAGCTTACAACCTCAACAGAAAAGGAGATTCTCTTTCCTAGTAATTTCAGCCCTGAGCCCCAGAATGAGTTTCCTTGGGCCGACTTGAGTTAGGACACCATTCTGAGCCGATATCTGAGAGGAGCTGGGCCTCGGCTTTGGGCGCGGAGTGGGGGATTCGCACCCGCTTGGACTCAGTGGACTGGGATGAGTGTCCCTCCCCAACCCCCTGACCCCCCAAACAGCAAAGCTGTCATTACTGTGTTCAGGCATCAGCTGGGAGGGTTGAGCTCATTGACCTGAAGCTGTTGCTGTAATGAAGCTGCAATAATCATGATTGTTATAACAATGAAACAAAAACGTCCCACTCTTCCAGTTTGCATGTTACAAAGCACTTTGACACATCGCCGTCAGGGCCACCAGGCTTCGCTTGGTGTTGGATTCATGCCCTCTGGACGCTCTCCATATGACCGACCTTGTAGCAGTTTGTTGGGGGGGAGAGTGGGGAACAGTAACGGTCTGTTTAGCCTCAAATGTTTTGTCATCCCAGAGACAAAGCACCCGGGTTTTTATACCAGGAGTTTCATTAAATGTACAGTTTTCAGAACATTTCTCTTTAGTATTGCAAGTAAGCTTGGGGCGTCTGATGAAGCATCTTAGATGATGTGGTTGGCAGCTCCACGTCTTGGAAGGTTCTCGTCAGGTTGGATGTTCCTGAAGGGCCTAGCACAAGTTTAGCTGGAGTGTGCCAGAAGCAAGTAGATTTGGGAATGCAGGATTCCACAGCAGTCTGACATCTGGGAGCTTGCACACACTGCTTCTGTCATCACTTCCTGCCTCCTCTTGGCCTCAGAAGGATGACCCCTTCTACCCCTGGGCTTTAATGATATGGGTCAGTTCCAAGAAGGCTGGCCCAGGCCCTCACCTTAGCACCCCTGCCCCCCCCAGTTTACACAAAGCCCAGAACTTTCTAAGCCTTCTTGTTCTTTTTTTCTAGGAAGAGCACATTTCAAACCTTTAGGAAAGAAGTGTGTCTCACAGATCGTGTGGTAAGGAAAGCAGACCCTCCACTATGCTGACATGCCCTGACACGCCCCTGTGGGGTGGGGAGAGCAGAGAATGTGGGTCCAGAAGGAGCGTCTCATGAGAGAACGTGTCAGACACAGGAGTCCGTGGTTGCAGGGGCCATCACTGAGCTCGCAAAATCTCTATATGGCCTCACCCGCTGCCTCCTCTCACCCAACTCCTCATGACACCTTGAGACAGGGATTCAGGCGGCCTGGGAGAACCAACGCGGCCCCTTAGTGTACCCGCAGTGGGCATCAGCTTCTTCATCTGCCCCTGGCGAGGATGACTTCCCCTCCTTCCTGTCTGTGGGTGCGATGGGGACCACATCAGATGGATGTGGAAGTCCTGTATGCAGATTGACACAAATAACCACAAAAAGGGCAGTCATGTCCCCACTAGAGCCGGGTGTATTTCCCCATTTTCAGAGGGGGAACCTGAGATTTGTGCACGGTAATTGTCACGAATCCCAGCCACCTGGTCTGCATGCTCTAGTGGTCCCCCTCTAAACGACTTTGGAGGGTCACGGGGCAGCCGTGGTAGCCTGGCTCTTTCTGAGCTGCAGGAGCTGAGGCCGCTGTCCCTGCTCCCGGATGCCCTGTCTCAACCCAGGCTTCCTCTGAGCATTGACTTAGTATTCTAGAGAGCTCCTTGGCTCCCATTGTAAATGCAGCATCACCTTCAACTCTCTTTTCTGGCTCTTGCTCAGATGTGCCCTGTCCCCAGCACTATTCTCCAAGAGGCCGTCTGCTGTGAGTGCCAGACCAAATTCGGGGGCCGTCTGCCGGTGCCCAGGGCTGAGGCGGTGCTGCCTTACTGGGTCCCTCTGTCCCTGAGACCCCGAAAGCAGGTAGGTGACCTGAACTGGGAGTTCTTTACCTGGGTCCAGGGTGAATTTCAGGGGACCAGACATCCCTCAGAGTCATAAGTATTAGGTGAATGATATTTTTAAGTTTCTGGGAGACAGTTTGTGATTTTTTAAACCAGATTTATGGAGATGTTATTGACATGATAAACTGCATATATGTAAAGTGTGCAGTTTGATTAGTCTTGAATATGTATGCACCCATGAAACCACTACCACAATCAAGATAACATACATCCCCACAACCCTAAAAGGTTTCCTTGTGCCCCTTTGTAACGCCACCCAACCCTGTCTGCCCTGCAGTGTCCAGGCAACCACTTATCTGCTTCTGTCCCTATAGATTAGTTTGCCTTTCCTTGAATTTCATATAAATGGAATCATATAGTTTGCACTCTTTTTGTCTGGCTTCTTTCACTCAGCACGGTGATTTTTGAGATGCATCCACGTGGTGGCGTGTGTCCATAGTTCATTCCTTTTTAGGGCTGAGTGTTGTTCTATTGTGTGAATAGACCACAGTTTATCCATTCATCCAGTGAAGGACATTTGGAGCATTTCCAGTTTTGTCTACTACAAATAAAGCTGCTATGAACATTTGTGTAGAAGTGTTTGTGTGACCACACCTTCATTTTTCTTGGCCACATACCTAGGAATGGAATTTCTGCATCATATGGTAGGTGTATGTTTAACTTTTTAAGAAACTGTCAGCCATTTTCCAAAGTGGTTGTACATTTTGCATTTCCTCCAGTAGTGGGTGAAGTTCCGGTTCCTCCACATCTTCACTAACACTTGCTTTGGTCAATCTTTTTAATTTTGGCTATCTTAATAGGTGTGTATCTCATTGTGGTTTTAATTTGTATTTCCATAACAACTAATGATGTTGAGGGTCTCTTCATATGCTTTTATCATCTGCATATCTTACTTGATATATGTCCATTCAAATATTTTGCCCATTTAGGGAAATTGGGTATTTTTTTTAAAAGATTTTATTTTTTTCCTTTTTCTCCCCAAAGCCCCCAGGCACATAGTTGTATGTTCTTAGTTGTGGGTCCTTCTAGCTGTGGTATGTGGGACGCCGCCTCAGCGTGGCTCAATGAGTGGTGCCATGTCCGCGCCCAGGATTCGAACTGATGAAACCCTGGGCCACCTACGGTGGAGCGCGAACTTAACCACTCAGCCATGGGGCCGGCCCCTATTGGGTATTTTTTTTTATTACCAAGGTTTGAGAGTTCTTTGTATATTCTGGATACAAGTTCTTTATCAGATATTCAACTTGAAAATGGTTTCTCCATGTCTTTGTCTTGTCTTTTTATTCTCTTATTAGTGTCTTTCAAAGAGCAGAAGTTTTAAGATTTGATGAAGTCTAATATATCAATTTGATCTTTTCTGGATCTTGCTTAGATGTGCCGGTCCCCAGCACAGCATTGGTCATGCTTTCTAAGCATTTCTAAGAAGGCTTCACCTAACCCAAGGTCAGAGGTGTTTCTCCTATGTTTTCTTCTAGAAGTTTTATGGTTTGCAGTTTATGTTTAGATCTTTGGCCCATTTTAAGTTAATTTTTGTGTATGACATGATATGGCCATGTACAAGATATGTGTATGATACGGATTGAAGTTCATTTTTTTGCATGTGGATGTCCAGTTGTTCTAACGTCATGGGTTGTAAAGATCATCCTTTCTCCACTGACTTGCCTTTGCACCTTTGTTAAAAATCAGTTATCCATATATGTTTGGGTCTGTTTCTGATCTGTATTCTGCTCTGCTCATCTATCTTCATGCCAGTGCCAACTGTCTTGATTACTGTGGCTTTAAGAAAAGTCTGGAAATCAGGTAACATTAGTTCTCCAATGTTGCTTTTCTTTTTCAAAGTTCATGATTCTAGGGTCTTTGCATTTCCATGTGAATTTTAGAGTCAGTTTGTCAATTTCTACCAAAATGTTCTACTGAGATTTCA